>NC_142600.1:65600018-66200018 GCF_041222555.1 Hakea prostrata
TTTTAATTGTATATATTGTGATAATAATTTTGAATTTGTAGATTCTATGGAAGATGCTAATTTATCAAATATCAGTTCTCTTATTTCACTGGGTAAAGTTATTCCTTGACTAATAGTTTCTTCAGGGAGTTCACTAATATTTACTGCATGTTTAAAATATTCTAATAAGCTACAAAAAGCCATGTTCTTTCCGTTAGTTGTTTGACTAAGTTGTAAAGCAGATATGTATACTGTGTACGTTTCTACTAGTTTTTGCATAATTATTAGAATAATTTGTTACCAAGATGACTCATGATGCAAATTGTGCTAATTCTTTTTGTTTATATTCTAAGATAGCCTTTAATCTATCTATTTGGTATATTCTTATTAGTATTGGTGGTTGATTATCTATTCTCCAACGTAAATAGTCTGGGATATTATCAAAGGGTTCATTATGATCTATTTCTGCCATTTTTCTTCTAAAATAATTAACTTCATTTTCTGTTTCTTTTATTTTATCTCTTACATTTTTTATTTCTCTTAACTGTCTTAGCCTATCTTGTGAACTCATGTTCCAATTAATGTTATTAAATATTAGAGTTTTTCTATTAAATTTGCATAATTATTCTATTTCGTAATTATCACTATCTTCAATGTCAATTGCGGTATTTAATTCATTTTGTTTAAGCTCCATATATTGTTTAATATTTCCATAAATTTTTACTAAATTATTAATTTGTTCAAATAATTTTTGATTATTTCTTTCAATTTTATTCATATGTTTTCTATCTTTTTTACTTATTATGACTTGATCTTTATTCATAATATTATGGATTCTGTTATAATTTTGTTGAATTTTAGTTCTTATACAAACAAGTTCATCACCAATATTTCTTTGGTGTAAAATTTCTATTTTAATTTCATGTTTTTTATTTTCTAGAGTTTCAGACATGAGTAATTCATATGTATAAGGATCAAATCCCATAGATGTGGGACTTTTATATTTTATTCCTTTTATAAGATCATACCACGGTAATTCTGTTTCTTTTTTGTCAAAATGTTTTACTGCCAAATATATCACATATTTTTGTCTTTGATTTTTAAACTTATTTCTTAATTGTTCTTTTTGTACTACAGTATTGGTTGGTTTAATAGAAATTGCTAACTTATTAAAGATAAGTTCGCGGATTTCTATAGGAAGAGTTAATCCTTGTTCAACATATGTTTGTGGAAGTTCTATAATATTCACAATTGTTTTGTAATATTCAAGTAAACTGCAAAATACTTCTTTTATTTGTGAAAAATTATTACAATTATGCAAAAGATGAATATAAACAGTAAATTTATCTACTACTTCCTTCATTATAGCAAGTTTATAAAGACAGTAAGGAAAATTTACTAGAGTTCCGAAAAGTAAATTTACTAGCAGCAAGTGAACAGTGAATAGTGAATAGAGAACAGTAAACTGGATACAGCGAGTGATTAATAAAGTTGTATATCCTACTTAGTACTACCTTCGTAGTTAAGACTTACTTATCTTGGCCTGATGCAAAGTTATACTATATGAATGCAAAGATATTGAAGGAGTGGTTTTCTCGTGGTCTTTACTGATATTGTATGGTAAATTTCGTTTGGCGCAAAACACAAAGCCTACAGGGCTCCATCTAATTATCAGAACTGAGACTTATAGCCAAGCTCGCTCTACGAAGTTCAGATAATAGACTTTCCTTTTGGGCTAGGGGATGCATTCCATAGAAATTGAACCATAATTTCAGAATTTGGTACTGAGAAAACGTTCCTTACATAATATCCGGATGCAAGATGGATGCATGAACCACGCACTATATATATATATATTATTATAAAATCAGAAAAGCAAAGGTCACACGTGAAGCCCAAAACCCAAAAAGGTGAACTTCCACATTTTCAAGATTAGAATAGTAAAGAATTGGAACTTATCTCTTAAGACGGGTTTGGAAGTTATCTCCTGAAGATCAAACACGCCTAGCGGACCGAACAGCCAGAGCTTTTAGCCTTGGCGTGAAAAACGTTCGTGGATTTCGGCAACGTAGCTTCTGACAAAATCGACTAAGCCTCCGCAGATGCTCGCTGAAGAATAAAGCTAAAACGAGTACACAGCTAACAAATCCAGGTAATGCTCTGATACCATGTTCAGAATAAACACACAACTTTAACGTGGTTCGATCTTCAGTATGAAGTCTACGTCCACGGTGAAATCCCCAATCAACTGTGTTCTGGGGAGAGTTTTTATTATCTTTAAATAGAGATGGCAGTGTACATGATGTGGTATTTTACAATGAGTAGAGTTCTACAAGTAAAGGAACTTTACAATGAGTGGGACTATTAGTCTTTATGTTACACTGAAAGACTAACATCCAATAACAATTATGTTCTTATATAATCAAATCCTCCCATATAGGCAATATCCCGATTTAGTCATGATACAAAGGAAATTAAGGTGTGAGCCTCTTTGATGTGCAATGTGCAATGTGCAAGCAGAGTTTAACATCACACTTCATACTCTGCGCCAAATCATCTTTCTAATGGATAACAATTTATAGAATAATTGAGGCATGAAATCCAATTAGATACATATATAGTGGATACTATATCAAACTCCTCTCTAATAAACATAACACTAACACACAACTTGTAAATGTTGCAAATGATGCAAATACGCCAAATTCAACATTACAATCACAAACCCCATTTTTCAGTAAGGTACTCATGAGTCAATTACTATGTCTATAACAAAGATGGCAAGTCACTCTAAGGACTCACAAAATAAACTTTAGATCTAAAAACTTACATAAATTCATCCAAACTATAAATAAAAAAGAACTATGAATGAGAACGATTCAAAGGACAACAATGAAAGGAATATCAAATAGACAACTAGACTCATTTTTTTTTTGCCCTTCAAAATTAATTTTCTTATTGTGACCCCCAAGATAGGAAATGTGACAAAAACCATGCAAGTGATCATGGTAGTGGACTCCTCATGGCTTCCATGTTCTTTCTATACTACTTTTATCTGTATGAATATCCATTTGCCCCTTCTCTAAATACTTGAGATTTAAGAACAAAACAAAGCTGAGATGATGGCGAGAATTAGACAATGAATAGAATAATTGGAGACGCTGACAATTCTTCGGCCATGCAACCGGTAATTAAGTAGTGTTAAACTTAAAGTAATTAAGCATACAAATTAGATGCTATTCTATTTCAATCGCTTTGCCAAGTACAAGTGTTGAGAGACAGGAATCTTAATATTTAGTACAGCATTAATTAGTTTATGCAAGTCGCTTTACAGGATTATTTGCAATAGAGCAAAACGTAATACTACTACAAACTTGATGGTGTTCTTTCTCTTTTTATAGTTAATTATTTCCCCTCTTTAGTTATATTTTTATTATTAATTTGTTGTTTATTCTACTCTAGTCATTTAGTATCGTCTCTTAAATTCATTACGGTCTAAAGAAGGATTAAGGAGAAGAAATTCAGATACTTTTATTCCGGCCTGAGCAATTTTAGCAATCAGATCATTCATTGTGGAAATGATAATGATACTTAATCGATAAGACGTTAGGCAACTAATAACTGAATTATCTTGCAAACTTTTATATGATTAAGATCAATTTCTTTTATTCAGTATACAAGGTATTGATTTTAGGGCATTTTAGTTGAATTAAGGATTTATATGTTCCTATACAACCTCTAATTCGATGTTGAATGAATTTCTGGCCTTATTAACATGGTTGATATGGATTACTAGAGGAAGGGCTTTCATGCCTCATGAAATTATTCCTAGTCCTCTGAGCATCACATGTTACAAGCTAAGCTTTGATCTTGTGTGTCTACTATTACAAATAGAAGATTATTGTTGCATGGTGTGCTACCTGGATAGTGCTTAGTGAAAATATGTACATAAACTGGTCATTTTATACGGTACTCTATGTGTGGCGGAAAAAATATAAAGGGTATTTGCTATGAGTCCGGAGCATCCACCCATATGGGTGGAAAAAATGTGTTCAGCTTCAGTGCAGCGCAACATGCGCGTCACTGAGATGCTAATGGTTCGGATCACTTTTGTTGGATTTGGGTGTATTGTATTATGTGGGTCCATGTAATTATGTTTTTTGTTGTATTTGTAATTGAAACAGGGTTTGGGTCAATTACTAATACTGGGGTAAAATTATAATTACATTAGGATTAGGGTTTTAAGTTTCCCTATAAATAATTTCTGTGGGATAACCTAGTAGACACGGAAGTAAAGGGTAATACTGTTTGTGTGTGAGAGTGGTGTGAGGTTTCCTAGAACTAGTGAAATTATTTTTCTCTCTGGTGGACGTAGGCAGGGTTTTGCCTAACCATGTTAAATCCCTTGTGTGCTTTACTTGTGTTCTTCTCCGTTCGTGGTTGTACATTCCATTATCCTTAACAAGTGGTATCAAGAGCAAGGTTCGGTGGATCGTCACCAGAGGTGTGCGAAGATCCAGAAAGAAGAGAATAAGTGCCAGGAGAACGAAGAAGGCTTTGACGGATTGTTCTAGAATCGTGAAGTTTTTTTTATCTTTTTATTTCTTATGATTTGAGCGGATCGGCTCGAGGATTGAAATAAAAAGAGAGAGGAAGACAATCTTGTTTAAGATCGTGGTAAAAATAAAAATAAAAAATTTGTACGGTCAGGGAGTTGGACCGTGAGGAAGAGAAGTTTTGTTTACTCTTTTTTTGTCTTGATGCAATGGTTATTTTATTTTTGAAAAAAAAGTTTTTGAAAAGTGAGTGGAACTTGGAGAAGAACCGTAAAGGGAGAAAAAAAAAGAAAAGAAAAAAAATTCGGTGGAAAAAAGACAGAAAAACGAAAAAGGGATTTTTTCTTTTTTCTTTTTTTTTGTATTATCGGATCATATCGTACAGATTGTTTCCACGGGATTTTGTGTGAAAGTTTTTTGTACGGAGTTAAGTATTCCTAAGGCTTTTGGGAGTTTCGGACTCAGTGGAAATGACGGATCGAGGAGATTTCGCTCCGTTGGTATTGATTTTGTGAGTTCGTATGGAAATCAATGGTGAGGTTCTTCCAGTTGATTGATGGGTACAAAAGCTACAAATCAGGTAAACTGTACGGATTGGCAGGGAGTGTTGAAACAGGTGGAGCTCCAGTTGACACTTTGGCAAGTGGTACAGGTAGACAGAATTTGCAGGTTGTTCAGGCGCAGAACAAGGGCAAATTTAGAAAGAAGCGAGTGACTTTCGCTTTGGATTTGGTAATCGAGTGGCAGTGATCTCTTAGAGCCAGCTGTGACAGGAGATATGGAGCCACGTCACGTCATATAGTGGTGATGAGCTGTACAGGACGCCCTAGGTGGGGGGTGTGCGCCATGCTGGTTTAATGATGGCGGTAACAAAAAGCATTCTTGGAGGGGATGTGTGTCATCGTGTATAGCGGCGATGAGCTATACGGGACACCCTAGGTGGGGGTGTGTGTCATGTTGGTTTAGTGATGGCGGTAACAAAAGCATTCCTGGAGAGGATGTGGGTCATGTATATATAGCAGCAATGAGCTGTACGGGACCCCCCAGGTGGGGGAGTTAGTGATGGCGGTTACAAAAGCATCCCTGGAGGGAATGTGGGCCATGCGGTAAGGTGTGATGGATACACAGAGACGGGTGTTTGCAGAGAGACATCATCAACGGTTTTCTTCAACATGGTTTGTAGAATTTAAGCCAATGTGGAGATTATTGGGTTTGGATGTCTTGTATTCTGTGGGTCCATGTAATTATATTTTTTGTTGTATTTGTAATTGAAACAGGGTTTGAGTTAATTACTAATACTGGGGTAAAATTATAATTACATTGGGATTAGGGTTTTAAGTTTCTCTATAAATAGTCTTTGTGGGATAACCTAGACACGGAAACAAATGGTAATACTTTGTGGGTGTGAGAGTGGTGTGTGAGGTTTCATAGAACTAGTGAAACTCTTTTTCTCTCTAGTGGACATAGGCGAGTTTTTACCGAACCACATTAAATCTCTTGTGTGCTTTGCTTGTATTCTTCTCCGTTCGTGGTTGTGCATTTCATTATCCCTAACATTTCTATGGTGTAGTTTGAAAAGTAAAAAAGAAAAAATAAATAAATAAAAGAAAACCAAGACAGGTGATCGAGATTCAATCTCAATCACCAAAATTGATATAAACCGTCAATATTGTGTAGCACTGAAGCACAATGCGAAAAGAATTCTTATTCACACATCTAGTTGTTTGACGTGTCCATTTTAAATTAGAATTCTTTTATTTTTATTTTTTTAAATCAATTTAAAACAAATCAAACCATTTAAACTTACTTTCTTTTTCTTTTTTCAAAATCTATTGTTTCCTATTTGTCCTAATGTCATCAAAATGCCAGAAGGTGATTCTTCCTCTATTGACTCTATCTTTCTTCTTAACTATCTATTCATTCTTTTTTTCTACCAAAAAAAATAAAATCTATTCATTCTTTATTTTTCATATATCTACTACTACTTGGAAAATATTCAAAACATATATTTTGAATTGGATACATGTCACACAATCAGATGTGTGAATTGAAAAATATTTCAATCTATGTGGGTGCGGGTAGGGGCGGACCCAGGATGAAATATTTGGGGGGGGGCCGAAGAACGAAAGCCAGATAACCTTCCTGTTAGGGAAGCACTAATGTTTTTTTATCACACATATTATGTGGGTCCTTATAAGATTCATTTGAGGTCCCACCTCTAAATTATTTTATTATATTAAAGAATAGATCCACATATATTTTGTGGGGCCCACACATATTTGAAAAATTAAGGTAAATTATTGATAATGATATTTTTTTCGGACAAAATATAAGTAAAATTAAAGCAACAATATAGAAAAAATATATACACATGACTTTAACCCTAAAAAATTAGATGCAAGCCAATATTTTATTTGGTAGGAGATGTAAACCAAATTCTTTTTTAGGTAAGAGATGCAAACCAATGGCTATTAGTTACCTACTAACTATAGATATTTTATTCACAATTCAAAATCAAATAACAAAAATTGCAGAAGAAGTAAAGAAACATAGAATATATAATCAAATAAAACGAATAAAAAAAAGGAAAAAAAGAGAAATGATAAATAAATTGAGAAAGAGAAAGAGTACCTAATTGTGGAGTAGATTTTTTTTCCAAATTTTCTTAACCCACGCTTATAAAAAAAGCGAAGAGATTAAATAGAAAGAAAGAAAAGGAAGAGAATAAATAAGAAGAAAGGAGGAGAGAGGATATTAAAGAGAATAAATAGGGATTCAAGAGTTACTTTCTAATTATAAATGACATTTTAATTTTTGAATACTTAATAAGATGTTTTTTCAAAAATTTCCTTTAACCAGGTTTATAGAAACAGAAAGAGAATAAATAGGAAGAAAAGATAAAAGAGAATAGTGGGGAGAATAAATAGAGATTGAGGAATTAGTTTTTAATTATGAATGACATAAGTGCCCATTATTTTACCTATAAAAATTGTTCTCAATATTAGGGGGGGCAGATAGCGATATTTCACATATAGGAAGAGAAAAAAATAAAAAAAACTAGGGAATTAAAGGAATTTATATAAAAATTTTAAAAATTCGGGGGGCCATGGCCCCCTCGGCCCCTTCATAAGTCCGCCCTGGGTGCAGGATTCAAACTCTTGTGTTAGCAGCTTGGCAAAAAATATTTCTCTTCTTTTAAGAAAAAAGGTCCTGTTGAACTTGCTGCCAATCCCCAAACGTTGCGGGCTATGAAGGAGAATTTACAGGATTTACAGGATACTTAGAATAATAATGCACTAACTTAGTCTTTTATAGCATGCAGTTGGTTTAATAATGAATTTCTCTTTTTCATTAAAAAAAAAAATTATCCTGTTATAATATGATTTTCAGTTGATGGCTTACTCAATCCGAAACTTCCCAATGGGAGAGTAAAAAAGGGAAAAGATAAGGGAAAGGAAAATGTGAGGACAAATACAATAACATCCGGCCCATACAGCGCCGAATAGTTCAATCATCTTCTTCTTCGTGAGTTGAACTCCCTGAAAATGGATTCTTACCCAAAGCTAGCATAATTCATTAACGGGTAAAGTCCATCTACGTACATTTTTTTTCTTCTTTTCGCTAAAAGAATCATTTTATTAAGCGAAGAAGAAATATTAAAAATACATCAATTAATTCCTTGTAAGGAACTAATCTCCCTTACTCGTAACAACTGTTGCTCCCAATACATACTTCCTCGTTGGTTCTTACTCAGATTAGAAAATTACTAACTCATAAAACGAAATCTAGGACGTCTAGAGCCATCCACATCAAATTCATTAAGGATTGAAGCTGACTAAGGAATGTTAATATCATAGGTTAATATCAGAATTTCCTGTCCAAGCTGCCGAATTTGCCAAAAAATCTGCCACTATATTAGTTTCATGATAGCAATATGAAATCTTCCAATCTATAGTCAACAAATATTCTTGTAACTCTCTCCACATATCTATCTACATACATAAACCATAATATACACGAGTTTGAAATCAAATTACTATAGAATTTCATGAATGCATTACAACTCCCAAACCACCCAAAATCCTACTATTTAGATAACCCAAACAAATTGATCATCAAAGTGAAGTTGAAGGAAATAAGTAATAAATTCAAGGTTTATTGGCCATGGTTTTGTTAATTTCAAAGCCTAAACCTAAAGTCAAGTAAAGTATTTGAGGCCTAGAGCTTTAAAACGAATTTCAGATTAGTTTTTTCAGATATTTATTTTCTTTTTTTTCGCAATTAGGAGAGATCGCCAGTAATTCAACAAAAAAATAACCCATGATTGTTTACAAAAATTTATTTTTTAATCATCCATTTGGAATGCGAGGAAGTCACTGAGGAATTGTCTAAAAAAAACTATTTTAATCAACCAATTAGGAATGGAGAGAAAGTGACGTGATGAGTGTCCGACAAAGTCACTAGTGGTTATTAAAAAAAAAATTTGTTAAATTTTTTTATTAAAATAGAAAGAAAAGAAATAAAAAGAAGAAAAAGAAGGCAACACTCCAACTTCAGTAGTCCCAATGTCAGCAAAAGCAGGGGTGTAAATAGACCGGATTCGGATCGGATAGTGGTAATATCCATATCCACATCTTATTATGTTTGAACGGATTCTGTCGAATTCAGATGATAATCGAATAATTATTTTCTTAAGTAGATTCTTCTAAATGGGCATGAATATAGATTGAATACAAGTTTTCAACTACCTGTTTACATCTTTACCTTTTTATTTGTGAGGGCTAGGTTTGAAATTTAAGAATTTAACAACTTAGGTAGCTATTTCAATAGAAAATCTAGAAAAATAGTCACATATCATAGGTAAAATTTATAAATAAGAATAATAAATCTAAATAAGTAACTTAATCGGATAATTTTATCGGACGGATTCGGATACCCCTAAACGGATGCCGATGCGGATGCAAATTCGAAAGCAGATTTTGGTTATCCATTTACTCCCCTAAGCAAAAGTGACCCTAAAAAGAAAAAGTAAAGTGAAACAATGCTTTAACTTTCTTGAAACTTTTGTCTACAATTGCAGTAGTCCCAATGTCTGCTTCTTATGAATGGGGGACTTTGCTATTTATTTTTATTTTTTTGACTTCTCTATGAATGGGGGACTTTGCTTCAGTAATGCATAGGATCATCATGCAAAACATTTTGATTTCGACCATTAAAATTCAACGGTCAAGGTTAAAATCTCAATCAAGATTTTGAATCTTACGGACCAAAATCTCGCTTGAATCATGACTGAAGCAATTTCGATGAATGGGCAAGCTTGATTATAACAAAAAATGAAAGACGTATAGGCTATTAATGCACATAAATTTCAATGAATCTATGTAATGTTTCTTAAGGTGATCATAAAATTGATTGCAAATTGATAGCATGTTTTTTTAAATGATATTATTTTGCAAAGTGATTGCATGTTTAGTTGTTGGCTAGATCAATATATTTAGTTCTCTTATTCATTTTGATTCAATGTATTTAGAGATCATTTTTACTGTATTACTGACATAATTTTAACTTCTCCATACTTTTGCAAGTGATCTTTGTTGCAAGAATATTAGCGTATTCTAAAATCACAACAATATCCCTTGATTTACAAACCCTCAAAAGTCTTTCTATGAAGGAAAAGGAGGCACCAAACCTTGAGGGTGACTTAGTTGGTGAAAACCAACACCTCTAGGTAGGAGGTCAAAGTTTGAATTCCCTCGTGGACAGGAGCAAAACCATGTTGTAATATGTAAACAGGGGCAGTATGGTCATTCTACCTATATTAGGATTGGCTTATGTCTTATTGTTTTGTTTTAAGGGTAAGAGGGTAATTGCACTTGTGGTATCTCTTTATGTATTTGGGGGTTTAGGGATTTCAGATTCATTCGGTGAAATCACTCTCTCTCCTCTCGATTTTCTCTCTGGCTCTCGTTCTCTGCTTCTTCTTCATTTGCGAGTGGAAGGTTCGGTTGGCTCTGGTGTGTTCTTGGTGATGGTTCTTGGCTCTCATACTAGATTGAAACAGTACCTGTTGTTGGTGTGTGGAAAGGCATTGGTGCTTGGTGTTCTTGGATTCACGCAGGAAGGGAGTTGAAGCTTTGGTTGCATCTTGAATCAGGTGTGGTCAATCCATAGTTTCGGTTGTTTGCTCTCAAGTCTATGTATAGAGTTTATCACTTTTTAGGGCTGTAAACCTTCTCTGTTATTTGAAGATTGCATGAGCTTGGTGAGAGCTCATCTCATCCTTGGATGTAGGTCACTGAACGAACCAAGTAAAACCCTGTGTCTAGTCTTTTATTTCTTTCTTCTCACTTGTTCTTGATAATTATCCGCTGCGTAAGAGTTAGATTCCTTAACAGTTTTGGCATCAGAGCTCTCGTTTCTGTTCTTGGCTGCATCTGTTAATTCTTGATTATCTAAGATTACTCTGTTCTTGCTATTTTCTGTTAAATTCTATCATACTATATGCTTTGTAATTACTGCTGATACAATTCTCACATTCGGTTTCAATTTCTGGTAACCCTGACTTACGAACAAACCCTAATCTAGGGTTTTGCTAAATTTGATTTAGGGCTTTTATGTAATTGATTGTGTGGAGTGAATTGCATATAAAATGCCTAATTATTGATTTGATTTTGCAATTAATTTTGGCTCTGTTAACTTGTACAGTGGTTCGGCCATTAGGGTTGTTTGTAAATTTTTTGGGGCTTTTATGAAATGCATCTTTGCTTATATGAAATTGATTGTTATTTCATGTCTATAATTTGATATTAATCAAGTTTTGATTCTCAGATTGCTAATTGCATATAATCTTGGATTTCTAATTTGTATTGTTACTTACTGTTAACATCATTCTTTATTATTATTGAAATATAATATTCTGGTTTAGTCTTAAAGATTCTGTTATCTTTTCTCTTGTCTCAAATCTGATATTTGCTTACTATATATTTCAGAAACTGTTTAGTTAAATTCTGAAATTTATTTAGTATATAATATCAAGTGTGTTACTGGTTTACTTAGTTAGATCTAATCTGATTGTATATTCTTTTATTCTTTTGTCATGGCCCTAACCCGGTATGAGTTGGAGAAATTTGATGGTAAGGGAGACTATATGGTTTGGAAGAATAGGATGCATGCTATTCTTTTTCAAAACAAATGCCATAAGGCTTTAAAGACTGATAAAGAGATCTCCTTGACCATGACTGATGAAGAAAAAGAAGATATGCAAGATATGTGCTATAGCACTATCATTTTGTACTTGAGTAACACCGTGATGAGAAGGGTAAGAGAATGTAAGACTGTAGCCAAGGTTTGGCTTAAACTTGAACAACTATATATGGCTGCCTCTATTCCTAATGTTACATTATTGAAAGAACAATTATTTAGTTTCAAGATGGATGCTTCTAAGTCTTTAACTGATAATGTAGAAGACTTTTATAAATTGTCATGTGATTTGGCTGATTTGGATGAAGAGTTATCTGATAATACCCTTGCTGTCCTATTATTGAAATCTTTGCCTGATTCTCATGTTGGTGTTAAGAATGCTATTAAATATGGTAGACAATCTATAACCCTTGATGATGTGATGGAAGCATTGAAAATTAGGGATATAGAATTGAAAATTGAGAGAAGGTAAAGCATGTTAGTGAGGGTTTGTATGTTAATTCTGATAAGAGAAGCATGTATGAAACTAAGAAGAAGTTCAATAATAATAATAAGAAAAAGAAGAAGTTTGTTGTAAAGAATGATAATGTAAGTGCAAATCAGAATTTTAATGGAAAGTTTAATAATAACAAGAGGGTTTGTTATTATTGTAAGAAATAAGGACATATAAGAAAGTATTGTAGAGAGATACTTCAAAAGTTACAAAGTGAGAATGGAAATGAGAGAATGGAGGCTACACATGTAGCTAATGTGACTAGTGATGCATTAGTGGTTTTCCCTTGTAGTGATCATGATGCTTGGATCTTAGATTCAGGTTGTACTTTTCATATGACTTCTAGAAGGGAGTGGTTTATCACTTTTGAGTCTATTAGAGGTGGTAAAGTATTAATGGGTAATGATCATGCTTGTGATGTTGTGGGGATTGGATCAATTAGACTTAAATTAAATGATGGGACTGTTAGAGATTTAGAAAAGGTGAGACATGTACCTAGACTTAGGAGAAACCTGTTATCCTTGAGTCAGCTTGATACTAGGGGTTTTCATTACACCTCTAGGGATGGTTCTCTTAGGGTTATGAGGGGTAGTAGTGTAATTCTAACTGCTGATTTGAAGAATGGGTTATACTTCTTGAATGGAAGTGTGGTTTTAGGGGCTGCATCAGTCTCTAGTGGGGTTCTTAGTGAGGTGGAGCTTTGGCATAGGAGATTGGGTCATATAAGTAGTAAGGGGCTTGGACACTTGTATAAAAGTGGCCAGATAAGTCTTAAGAAATTTAGCCCTTTGACTTTTTGTGATGTGTGTGCCATGGGTAAGCTCCATAAGACTAAATTCCCCCATTATTCATATAAGACCTCTCATGTGCTTGAATATATACATTCTGATTTGTGGGGAAGTCCAAATGTACCATTGTCTCTTTCTGGTGCCCAATATTTCTTGTCTATTATTGATGATTACTCTAGAAAGACTTGGCTGTATTTTCTTAGGGATAAATCAGTTGTCTTTGATAAGTTTCTAGAGTGGAAAGTTTTGGTTGAAAATCAAACTGAAAAGAAAATCAAGAAACTTAGAACTGATAATGGTCTTGAATTTGTGAATGAAAAGTTTTTGATTTTTTGTAAGGAACATGGTATTACTAGACATAGAACATGCACCTATACTCCTCAGCAAAATGGAGTGGCTGAGAGAATGAATAAGACAATCATGGACAGAGTTAGATGCATGTTGATTGAATCTGGCCTAAGTAAGAAATTTTGGGCTGAAGCTGCTAGTTCAGCTTGTTATGTCATTAAAGAATCTCCTTGTTCCTCTGTTGACTTTGAAACACTTGATTTTAGGTGGAGTAAAGTGCATACTGATTACAATTTGTTGAAACCCTTTGGTTGTGTTTGTTTTGTTCATCAAAACAAGGGTAAACTTGAGCCTAGGGGTAGGAAGTGTATCTTCCTAGGGTATCCTTTAGATGTTAAAGGATATAGGCTTTGGTGTTTACAAGATAAGAAAATTGTAATTAGTAGAGATGTTAAATTCAATGAACTTGAATTTCTGAAAGTTGATTCATCTAGTGTTAGACCTAACTCCAATGATTTAGACAAGACTATATTTGAGGTGGAGTTAGAGGATAAGTCTGAGACTGAGATTGATGAATCTGATCTTAACGTTGAGGATGATGATCTAGAAGCTGGTAGTGGTTCTTTTGATATTAAAGAAGAGCTTAAAGATGAGGATCCTTTAGATGGTTATTTATTGGCTAAAGATAAGTCTAAAAGAGAGATTAAGATGCCTTCTAGATATGCTAATATGTGTGAATCTAATGATAGTCCAAATCTGATTTCTTATGCTCTTAATGTAGCTGACCAACTTGAGGGATGTGAGCCTAGAACCTATAAAGAATCTCTTGAATGTGGGGACAGCAAGCTTTGGCTTGTTGCCATGGAAGATGAAATGGAATCTTTAATGAAAAATTAGATTTGGACTCTTGTATATAGACCCAAAGGAAATAAACTAATTGGTTGTAAGTGGGTTTATAAATTTAAGGCTGGTATTCCTGGTGTAGAACAACCTAGGTATAAGGCAAAATTAGTAGCTAAGGGGTATTCTCAAGTTGAGGGAATTGATTATAATGAAGTGTTTCCACCTGTTGTGAAACATACTTCTATTAGAGTTCTTCTTGCCCTAGCTGCTCTCTTTGATCTTGAACTTGAACAATTAGATGTGAAAACTGCATTCTTGAATGGTAAATTAGATGAGCATATCTATGTGGTTCAGCCTGAGGGCTTTGTTGTGAAGGGGAGTGAGACAAAGGTCTGTTTATTGTTAAGGTCATTGTATGGCTTACAACAATCACCTAGGCAATGGTATAAAAGATTTGATGAATTCATGCTTAAGAATAATTACAAGAGAAGCTCTTATGATAGTTGTATTTATTATTGTGAGTTTAGCACTAATTCTTTCATTTATCTTTTACTTTATGTTGATGACATGCTTATTGCATCAAAGGATAAATCTCAGATTTGTAAGCTTAAGTCTATGTTGAAATCTGAGTTTGAAATGAAAGATTTAGGGGCTGCTAAAAGGTTTATTGGCATTGATATTCATAGAGATAGGCCTAGTGGTGTTTTGACCTTGTCTCAGGTTGGGTATATTCATAAACTTGTTAACAAGTTTGGACATGATAATATTAGGACTGTTAATACTCCTCTTGGTGCTCATTTCAAGCTTAGAATGGATTCTAATGTCTGTCAGAATCGATAGACCATATCAAGAATGTGTTGGTAGTCTCATGTATTCTATGGTTTGTTGTAGGCTTGATATAGCATACTCTGTTGGTTTTGTTTGTAGATACATGAGTAGACCATGTGATTCACATTGGGATGCAGTTATGTGGTTGTTGAGATATCTGAAAAATTCTGCATCTTATAAAATTGTTCATAATAATTCTTGTGTTGATTAGCTAGACATTGTTGGATATTGTGACTCAGATTTTGCCTTTGATTTGGATAAGAGAAGATCCATTACTAGATACTTGTTTACTCTTGGTGGGAATCTGGTGAGTTGGAAGTCCACACTCCAACATGGGGTGGCACTTTCAACCACTGAGGCTGAGTACATTGCCTTGTCTGAGGCTATGAAGGAATGCATGTGGCTTAAGGGGCTTCTAGGGGAGCTTGGTTTTCATGACTTGCATTCTCTTGTTTAATGTGATTCCCAGAGTGCTTTGTGTCTTGCTAGGAACAGTGTGTTTCATGAAAGAACAAAGCATGTTGATGTAAAATTGCATTTCATTAGAGATATAATTGCTAAGGGTTTAATTGATATATGTAAGATAGATACTTCCATTAACCCTGCAGATATTATGACTAAAGTTACCTGTTAATAAGTTTAAATCTGCCTTAAACTCATTGAAGTTATTATCTCTATAATTTGCTTTACATTGTTTTATATTTTATTTGATGGGTTGTGTTTCTCTCAGGTTTATGCATCGGCAAAATAACAGAGTCAATGTGGAGAATGTAATATGTAAATAGGGGCAGTATGGTCATTCTACCTGTATTAGGATAGGCTTATGTCTTATTGTTTTGTTTTAAGGGTAAGAGGGTAATTGTACTTGCGTTATCTCTTTATGTATTTGGGGGTTTAGGGATTTCAGATTCATTCGGTGAAATCACTCTCTCTCCTCTCGATTTTCTCTCTGGCTCTCGTTCTCTGCTTCTTCTTCATCTGCGAGTGGAAGGTTTGGTTGGCTCTGGTGTGTTCTTGATGATCATACTAGACTGAAACAGTACCTGCTGGTGGTGCGTGGAAAGGCATTGGTGCTTGGTGTTCTTGGATTCACGCAGGAAGGGAGTTGAAGCTTTGGTTGCATCTTGAATCAGGTGTGCTCAATCCATAGTTTACGTTGTTTGCTCTCTAGTCTATGTATAGAGTTTATCACTGTTTAGGGCTGTAAACCTTCTCTATTATTTGAAGATTGCATGAGCTTGGTGAGAGCTCATCTCATCCTTGGATGTAGGTCACTGACCGAACCAAGTAAAACCTTGTGTCTAGTCTTTTATTTCTTTCTTCTCACTTGTTCTTGATAATTATCCGCTGCGTAAGAGTTAGATTCCTTAACACATGTTTTATATTTTAATTCTATGTAACAATTATCCCCTGATGATGTTGTCAAGGTGTGCATAAGTTAGCCTTGACAAACACAATGCAATTAAAGACTCTAATGAAAGAATGTGACTGTTTTTTTCTTCAATAAAGTAACTAAAGAAGAAAAGAAAAGAAAATAATAAAAACAAAAAGAAAAGTAGTGAATTTTTCCATCACAAAGATTGAAACAATGATTCCAAAGCCGTAAGGTTGCCGTATAGTTGAGCGTTGTATAGATTTGACAGCAAGGGAATCCATATAGTTGTCGAAACCACCTACAATCGAATCCTAGGGATTCTACAGTAGAGTGGGGACTACTATAAGTTTTTATTTCTACTCTAGTTAAGAGCAAGGAAGAAAATTCAACCGAAACAGGAATTTCGACCTTGCAAAAGGCTGAAATTTCGACGTTAACGTCGAAATTTCGATCGAAACTGGACACTTTTTCTGAAAATTGGAACTTCAATTTCGGGCCTCATATGAACTCAAAATGATTTGGATTCTTGTATACTTCCTATTTCAAGCATAATAAACACAATGGAACTAGTATTTTATAAAAAACAAAACTATTGAAAATTTATCATTCAAGTATACTAACAAATGACTGGTACCGACAAGTGCAAACTGTATTGCATACATGCATAGAATCAACAACATACATGAATTGTTTGGTAGAATGCTTACATATACAACAAGTCAACAAAATAAAATGACCGACTAGATCAAGTGATGGTATCTCAAATATATTAAGCTAAAGCCTATATATCATATATACAAAAAATAAAAATACATAATTTTAGAAAATAATTATTAAAATAAAAAAATGAAAAAATGGTAGCAAATAATAAAAAGATAAGTTTAACAAAATACAATTATAGATCATAGTCCTAGGCTAAACATATATTAATTTCAAGGCAATACAAGATCATTTAAGGCATGAACAAAACAAAAATAAAAAAAGGGGAAGTTTGGAACTGTTGGGTGTGGCTCATGCTTCATATTCTATTGTTGCTGGAGTTTCCTTTGTAGCTGTTGTAGCTTAGGAGGTGTTTGGAGGCAAAAAATGAGCAAAAGTGGTGTTTGAAGGCAAAGGAGTAGTGAAAATTAGATGAAAATGGGATAGAAATCAACAAAAGCTAAGGAAAAACAAGTTGAAATGCTGATATGTCAAAATTTTGGTCGAAATGGTCGAAATTTCGGTCGATACGAAACGATATGGATACATTTCGTGCCTACTACAACATTTCGTTTTGATTTGGATTTTTGCAGGCATTTCGGTCGAAATTTCGACCATTTCGATCGAAGTTTCTTCCATGGTTAAGAGTAATATCTTTGATTTTTTTTTTAAACACTTCGATTTACCTAAAAATGAGAAAAATAAAATGGACTAATACCTCCCTGGCAACGGCTCCAAAAACTTGTTTGCAAAACAAAAATAACCGTAAGCGCATAGTGTCGTCTAGCTAACAGGTCGATTTCAAGGAGATATGCCACTTTAGAATTTAACTTCTTGATTATAATGCGAGAGTGCAATGATTCAAATTTGTTAACTAATTAATTAAACTAAACGAGCGGTTCTAATCCATACATCTAATGCGATCAAATAGAGACTAAAGATAATACAAATATAACCAAAGCTAAAATAAAAGCAGAAAAAAAATGCAGAAAGGAAATAACAAAGCAATTAAAGAAAAAGGGAAACCTTAACCAAAGAGAGGCACGGCTGTAGGTATATCTGATCAAGGATTCAGGGGGAAGGGAGAACAATAAATAAACGCGAGAAAAATAAATTGCAGAAAGTAAATAATAAAGCAATAAAAGGAAAAATGAAACTTTAACCAAAGAATGGCACGACTGTAAGCATATTTAATCAAGGACCCAGGGGGAAGGGAGAACAACAAATAAATGCTGAAAGTAAATTCTAAATTAAGAATATGGAGGGGTAGGTAGAAGCGGGAATGGAGGGGGTGGGGAGAGAAGATTATTGGCGAAAGTTACTTACTTGCATCTTTGAATCTCGAATAATAATAAAAATTTGAATGAATGATTCCAATCTTAACCAACCCTAACAACCAGACCTAGAATGATCTGCAATTGCTAGACCTAGAGAAAAACGAATCCTCAAACTTGAACTTGAAATGAAGTTGGATTACTTTTAAAAATTAAACATAAACATTCAATTTAGAAATTAGAATCTCACAAAAGCAATAAAAGAAAACTAGAGAAAGCCTAATAAACTAAAGAGAAAAGAAAGTGTGCTCTTCCTAAGCTCTAAAACACTCTCCCTTGCTAGAGTATGCTCTCCTTTTATCAAGTTTACATGGGATATGATTCTTGACAGAATTTGAATCAAACCCAGAGTTCCTATTTGACTCAACCAAGGAGGGTTTTGGCATACTAATTCGGATTGACTTAGAGAGATCAAATGCACAATTCCACCGTTGGATTTTCCGACCAAGAAGTCGTAAAGCTCTCCTCCAAAATTCAGCTTGATCGGACACTGGATGACCGTTCGATGATGGGTTTGATCGAAACTGGACAGAGACACTCAAAAACGGGATTTTCCAATATTCCTTCTATGAATATGATTCCTTTTCCTATTATTTCTTCTTTGATCAAATCCCAAATAGGAAATAAAATATTGAAGCATGCAAGGACTCTTTTTCTCCATGTTCTGCTTTATTTTTAAAAAATATATTGGAGTTAGCCTCATAATCACATCTCTAACCCGTCATGCTCTGAGTCAAGCCCATTTTTGCACTTCAGAATTTGAACGTACATCTTTACAAGTAAAATTGCATGTTTCATACCCAAAACTTCAAATATTTGTTTAAATATTGAAATGCCATAAAATCTACAAAAACATCACAAAACCTAAAGTAGCTCCACTCTAAGTGTGTAAAATGCATGCTTTATGCCCTAAGATTTTACATAAATGTGCTCATCAATAATCATAATAAAAATATGCTTGCCGATGAGCTGAAATGTATTAATCTCTATTTCTAGGGTTTCTTGCATTTTCATTTGCATATATAGCTCATGTTTGAAGACGTGCTTCACTTTCCTTGAGCTGTGATTTCGCATAAGTTTTTCATTCCCGTATTATTTTTTATTATTCCTTCCATATTGTTCCCCATTGATATGGGACAAATGAGACCGAACCCTATTGTACCAGGTTCGAGTCGTGAACCCCGGTTGAACCGCGATCGAGACCGGTCTTGACTAGGTCTTAGCAATCGTGCGTGGAAAAGCAATTTGACAGTTATGAGGTCTAAACATGATTCCGAATATAGCAGGATACGTGATAGATTCGTAGTAGGTAACTTCCACTGATATGGAGTGGACGTCGTGCCAAGATTGGTAACTACCCACAGCTCCGAATAAGGGGGCAAAACCCTATAATCAAATGGTCACCAAGAGGGTTCACGAACGCATCAAACGGACGAGAATCAGAGGTAAAACCTATATAAACAAGTAGCCTACACCCAGACGAGGTATCTGAATCATTTCCCTTTACAATTACATTTACTTTTTACTCTGCAACTAGCTAGAGTCTTGTGATCAGTTCATTAACTGACTTAGCCTTCGAAGGTGGCCTCCCGACCACACGGTCGGGCCACATCTAACCTTGTTTTGCAGGTTCATCCTCAAAGATCTAAGGGCTGAGCAGATTTTGGTCGCATCATTTGGTGCCGTCTGTGGAAAACGCTTTAGAAAGCCATGGTCACCAGATCAAAGGCGACAGCAACAACAACAGTTGTAGCCCAAAGACTCTAAGATATTCGTCCTCCTCCGGGAGGAGGAATTCTTAAAGAAGAAATTCCTGAAGGGAGGAACACTCAAAGAGTTCGTGAAGATCAACATTTGAATGGTGATGAACATCTCAACAACCCATATAATCTTCAAGAACAGATGAATCAGATGCAGCTTCAATTTATGGAGATGCAACAGACGCTTCGCACAATTGCGAGACAGGTGGTAGCTCCTTAGGCTTCTAATCTCAATGAACGGGAAGAAGTCCAAAGACGAGAACAAGGAGCGAATGCACGCCCTTCTCCCTTACGAGGACAAACTCAACGGAGAGATGAACGGGCGGCCGAAGGACATAATTATGGGCGAGATCCCCAAGGAGGTCGTAGGGTCAATCTAGATAACGAAGAACTAGAGAATTACCAAAAAGAGATGATCAGCACTATCGGCCACAAGCGAGCTAAACTAGAACCGTTACCAGACAGGAGAGGGGGGAGTTCACACTCATATGCCAACTTCCTAGCGTTCGGGTCGAGATAGTGTTTGGTCGGATGACGGTCGGACGGTGCATATTGGTCAGGAACTGGTGGAATAAACTTGAGGTTAGGGAAACTCTCTCGAGGGAGAAGAACAGATGACATCTATTCGATCATCAGAAAAACCCTACATCAGTTACTACCAGCAGACCATGGCAGTAGATGGAAATTCTGATGAAATTCTCTATAGATATTTGGGTCATCTCTTACAGGGGCGGCTCAGAAGTGGTTCTCAAACCTTTCATCGACAAGAATTGCTGACTTTGAAGGATTGGCTCGAAAATTTATCGGTCGATTCCAAAGTGGAATTCAAACCAAGAAGACAGAAGAAGCTTTATTCACTATAAAGCAAGGAAAGAACAAGTCCATTCGGGATTATTTAAAAAGGCTCAATAAAGTCACCATGGAGATCGAGAACTTGGACGAATAGGTGGCTAAGACTGCTCTTTTCACCGGACTCACCAACAGAAGACTTGTGGAGCTATTACTTCATGATATGCCAACCACGTATGCTAAATTGGTGCAAAGATGCCAAAAACAAGCTGAAGTGATGGAGATCCTTGATGCTCGCCAAGAAGAAGTCAAAGCTTCTACCAAGGATCAAAAGGTGCCTGAGAAAGGTCAGGGTACAAAAGCTTCAAACCACAATCATATCCCCCGACCAGGTTGAGTATACACCTTTAAATGCCCCTCGGTCGGAGATTTTGATGCAGATCAAAGACCAAGATATTCTAAAGTGGCCACCGAAGTAAATTGCCAAGCCTGGGGAGCGAAATATGGAGAAATATTGCCGCTTTCACAAAGATTATGGGCATTACACGAACGAATGCCGTCATTTAAAAGCAAATATCGAAAGGCTGATAACCCAAGGTCATTTGTCAAATTATGTCAAGGGTCGTGGAGATGATCAAGAAAGAAGGACAATTGTTGAAAAGAGAAGGGAATGCCCGGGAAGCGGCGATCATCGAATTGAAGCTCCAAAGTCAATGAAGGTAAAGAAGTTGTTGAGGCTAGCCGATCTCCTATCCTGACCATATTCGGGGGTCCCGAACCCGAATCTCTCATAAAGCTAAAAGCAATGGCCAAATTCGTAGGGTTGGGAGAAACCTAGAAGCGGAAGAGGCCGAATGTGGAGGAAAGCATTACTTTTAATGAGGAGGATGGAAGAGGTGTGTGCACGCCTCATGATGATGCGATCATGATCAAAGTAGAGATTGGTCGTCGGGAGGTGCACAGAGTGCTGTTAGATACAGGGTCGTCAGTTGACCTCTTGTCTTTCGAGGCATTTGAAAAGATGAGGACGGAAGAAGACTTGCTAAAACCATCCTCAACCCATTTGTATGGATTCGCTGGATCGACAGCTGTTGCTAAAGGTTCGGTACAGCTGGACCTCATGGTAAGGAATTTCCCAAAGGAGGCTACTATTCATGTGAATTTCCTTGTTGTTCGGGACTTGCCAACGTATAATGTCATCCTTGGGAGGCCTTCCCTAAACAAGCTTGGGGTTGTGGTGTTAACTAAGCACATGAAGATCAAGTTCCCAACCGATCAAGGGATTGGCGAGGTAACCTCAGACCAGAAAACCTCTAGGCAAAGCTATGTCTCTTATCTGAAGGATAAGGTTGATCCCCAAAAGGCCACAACACTGTCAATAGAAATAAGGGATGATTGGGATGAGGATACAATGCAAAGGCCCGAACCCGTGGAAAATTGGAACGAATCCTGTTGGATTCAGGTGATGAAAGAAGAACACCCCATATCAGGTCTGAGCAACTCGAAGATTCAAAGAAGAATTAAAAGTTTTTCTTCAGAAAACATTGATGTATTTGTGTGGTCAATTGATGACATGCCAAGCATAGACCGAATTGTGGCGAAACACAAGCTTTGGATCAACCTAAAGGCCAAACCTATAATTCAAAGAAGAAGAGACTTCTTGATTGAGAAGCACAAAGCCATCAAAGGCAAGGTCAAAAAGCTGAAGAATTCGGGTTTTATTGAACCAATTGAATGCCCGACCTGGCTAGCCAATGTAGTGATGGTAAAAAAGTCAAATGGGAAGTGGAGAATGTGTATGGATTACACAAACTTCAATAAGGCATGCCCGAAGGACTGCTATCCGCTACCCCGAATAGATCTCTTGATTGATGCAACTGTTGGGTATAAAACTTTAAGTTTCATGGACGCTTATTCGGGCTACAACCAGATTTTGATGAGCTAGGACGATGAGAGGTTTACAACCTTCATGACCAATCGCGAAAGCTTCTATTATAAGGTCATGTCGTTCGGGTTGAAGAATGCGGGAGCAACCTATCAGAGGGCAATAAACAAGATTTTCAAAGATCTAATTAGGAAGAACTTGGAAGCACATGTGGACGACATGCTAGTGAAAAGTCTCAAGCGTTCGGGACACATCGCTAATTTGGCAGAGGTATTTTCAATTCCGAGGAAATATCTGATGAGATTGAACATTGAGAAATGTGCATTCGGAGTATTCTCGGGAAAGTTCCTGGGATTCATGGTTTCTCAAAGGGGGATAGAGGCAAACCCAACCAAGATTCAAGCTTTAATTGATATGGAGCCTTAAAAAACTGTTCGAGATGTACAATGCCTAACGGGTAGAGTTGCAGCATGAATAGGTTCATTGCACAATTGGGAGAAAAATGTCTGCCTTTTTTCAAAGCCTTGAAGGATTTGAAAGGAAGCAAAGAGGCCTGATGGACTGACGAATGTCAGAAAGCCTTCGAGAATCTAATGGCCATGCTCGGGAAGTCACCTCTCCTAGCCCGACTGGAAAAAGGTGAGACATACAAATTTACTTAGCAACCTCACTTTCAGCAGTTAGCGCAGTTCTCCTTCGAAAAAAGGAAAAGAAGCAATGGCCAATCTACTATGTTAGCCACGTGCTCTTGGATGCCGAAACCAGATATTTGGAGATCGAGAAGCAAGCCTTGGCCCTAATGATTGCAGTCTGAAAGCTGAGACCATACTTTTAGGCACACCCGATCGAGGTACTGACCACTTTTCCTTTGAAGAAAGTTTTATGTAAGCCTGATTTGTCTGGAAGTATGGTGGCATGGTCTGTAGAATTTGGGGAATTTCATATAGACTTCAAACCTTGAACTGCCATCAAATCTCAGGCCTTGGTGGATTTTGTGGTAGAAACCACAACACCGATGGAAGAAGTAACCAAACTCAACATCCCTACCCTATACGATATCTATGTTGACGGTTCGAGCAACAAACATGGATCTGGAGCAGGAGTCTTATTAGAAAGTCCAAGGGGGTTTATTATTCAGTATGCCTTATGATTTTCGAAGCCAGCAACAACAAAGCAGAATATGAAGCCTTCATAGCTGGCCTCCGGTTAGCAAAGGCTCTGGCAATAACTGAGATGACTGTCTACGATGACTCTCAACTCATTGTCAACCAAGTACAAGGAGAATACGGGACAAAAGAGCCTAGACTGCAAAAGTATCAGGAGTTTATACAAATCCTTAGAAAATAATTAAAATATGTCAAATTCCGAGGAAGGAGAAGGCCATGGCAGACGAACTTTCTAGGCTGGCCAATGCCAAGGAAATAACTCTTGAACCTTTGGTCTACATTGAAAAATTAAATTTCCCGAGTGGCCAAGTGAATGAAGTTTCTTATATTGAAGATGAAAGGTGCTGGATGGACCAGATCATAGAATACATCCAGGATAATAAGCTTCTTGAAGATCTAAAAGAGGCTAGAACCATTCGAGTTCGACCAGCCAAATCACAATGCAAAATGGAAGGCCCTATCGAAGATCTTTTTCTGTACCATTGGTCAAGTGCCTGGGACCAGAGGGATAAAAAATGCCTTGGCAAAGGTACATGAAGGAATCTGTGGATCACACATGGGCGGTCGGGCATTAGTGCACAAGACTCGAGGCTCGGGTTGTACTTGACCAAAAATTCAACAAGATGCTATGGAGTACATTCGCCATTGCAACAATTGCCAACTTCATTTGACCGTATCAAAGTAGCCTGCAGCAACCCTAACATCAATTCTCAACCCAATCCCATTTGCAATGTGGGGAATTGACCTCATGGGAAAATTCACAAAGGCGTCAGGAAGTCGGGAATACTTGATCGTGGCAATTGATTACTTCACCAAATGGGTTGAGGCAATCCCTTTGGCAACTATTACCAAGAAAAGAGTAAAAAAATTTGTGTTGGAGTCAATTATACACATATTTGGGATTCCAAAGATCCTCGTGACATATCATGGAACACAATTCAACAACCCCTAGTTCGAACGATTCTGCAACACGTACATGATCGAGCACCGCATGTCTTTAGTGTCATACACCCAAAGCAAACAGCCAGGTAGAAGTCACCAACCAAACCTTGCTAGAAGGAATAAAAAAGAGACTAGAGTCTGACAAAGGCTTATGGGTCGAAGAATTCCCGAATGTCCTCTAGGCATACCGAACCATGGTTTGAACATCAACATGAGAGACTCCATTTAAGATAGCTTATGGGTTAGAAGCCTTAGATCCGATGGAAGTAACAGCTGGAACACTCAAAGACTGAGCATTTGAAGAAAAGGCAAACAAGCAAGGATTATTAGACAGTCTAGATCTGCTAGACGAGGTTCGAACAAAAGCCATTGCCCGAATATAACACTAACAAAGAAGGATAGCCTCTCATTACAACACTCGAGTGAAACACCGACAGTATCGATCAGGAGATCTCGTCATTAGGAATTCTCTAGCCTCAAATCCACGTCATCAAAGGAAATTGGATACTTCCTGGGAAGGACCATACATGATCATGAAACCCATTTGTTTGGGAGCTTATAAACTAAAGGATCCAGCAACCAATCAAGAGTTAAACTGATTGTGGAATGCAAGACACCTCAAGAAGTTTAATCCTTAAATGATCAGTTCCAAGATGTAAGGCACATCAAATTTTGATTCATATTTTCAAGCACCGAATCTCTTTTGAATGAAGGATAGGAAGTGATATGTTTGTACAAATTCAAAAGGCTTCAGTCACAATCTAAGTATGGGGCATCGGTTTAAAACCCGAATGAGACCTCTGAAAGCTTACGAATTCTTAGGAATTCGTTAAGTATGTTAATTACGGGCCATCAATTTAAAACCCGAATGAGACCTCTGAAGGCTTAAGAATTCTTAGGAATTTGTTAAGTATGTTAACTACAGGCCATCGGTTTAAAACCCGAATGAGACCTTTGAAAGCTTAAGAATTATTAGGAATTTGTTAAGTATGTTAATTACGGGCCATCGGTTTAAAACCCGAATGAGACCTCTGAAAGCTTACGAATTCTTAGGAATTCATTAAGAATGTTAATTACGGGCCATCGGTTTAAAACTTGAATGAGACCTCTGAAAGCTTAAGAATTCTTAGGAATTCATTAAGTATGTTAATTATGGGCCATCGGTTTAACACCCGAATGAGACCTTTGAAAGCTTAAGAATTCTTAGGAATTCGTTAAGTATGTTAATTACAGGCCATCAGTTTAACACCCGAATGAGACCTCTGAAAGCTTAAGAATTCTTAGGAATTCGTTAAGTATGTTAATTGTGGGACATTGGTTCAAAACCCAAATGAGACCTCTAAAAGCTTACGAATTCTTAGGAATTCATTAAGTATGTTAATTACGGGGCATCGGTTTAAAACCCGACTGAGACCGTTGAAAGCTTAAAAATACGGGGCATCAGTTTAAAACCAGAATGAGATCTCTAAAAGGGTTCGTTAAAGGATTCATTAAGTGTATAGCGTTCAGTTTTATATCTGGATAAAACTTAGAAGCTAACTACTAAGCACCAACAACATACAAGCAATGAAGAAGTAACAACAAAAATGTTTCATTAATGAAAAGACCCGAATGGGGGGCAACCCTTACCCAAAAAAAAAAGAGTGGAGAGAAGTACAAAAGTAATTGAAGAAAATGATCATAGTTCAGAGAGAGGTTGAGGGTCTAGTCGTGGGCAGGATCGGGAGTCTGACCTTGAGCAGCTGGCTCTGCAGTTTCCTTCGGAGCTGCATTATCTTCCACAACTTCACGTTCGGGAGTCAATGGGGGTTCGTCACTAAGATAGCCTTCAATATTCGGGTTCATCAGGGGAGGATCATCCTTGTTCGACACCCATTCTGGGGTCGTCATGTCTAGCTGGGAAAGATCGCAGCATTAATAAAATTTGAGTACTGCTAAATTGGGAAAGCAAGATCCCTCCTCATGATGGACATCCAGACGTCGTTGATACCAGCCCAATAAGCCAACAAGTTGTAACGTTCTCCCGAATGAGATCTAGAATCTTAAACTCGAAAGAAGAAATGGCCGCTTTCATCTGATCCATCTCCTCCATCCGGGACCTCGTCACCATCAACTGCCCGGTAGCAGTGCGGAGTCGGGAGTTTTCTCCTTCAGCTTCGAGACCTCTTTCTGCCTGGTCTCGAAAATTGTATCGCTGCGGTATGCCATAGCGCAAAGACGACCCACTCTCATGAGAGCCTCCATCTAACGATGGAAACAATCTGTGAGAACCCGTATACCAAAGAGGTTTTAGTGAAAGCCAAGACAAAAAGGCGAGCAATTCAAAGGAGTGGAACGAACCTGATAGAAGAATTCACCAATTCCTCTTCGAGCATGGAGTTCAAGACCTCCCGGTCACCCCGTACCAGAGAGTTGACGGCCCAATCAATGCCCAGCTCAATGTTTTGGGAAACCTGATCCCGAGCCTTCAACTGCTAGTTGGGGACAGAAAATCCCTTGATCAATCTGGCTTCTCTTGGAAGCAGATCGACCAACTCTCGTTTCCTTCGAACTAGAGTTGTAGCGTCATGTGTGGACTCAACAATGTCCACCAGCTCCTTCCCTTTGGCAGAAGGATCCTGCCTTATTCTCCAAAGCCCCTTCAGAGCAACAAGCATCACCCCCTACAAGGCAAGGGAACCTTCAGGAACTCTGTCTTTCCCCTTGGTTTAGGGCACCCTTTCCTTTGTAGCATCAAAACTTTGTTTGGACAAGGCCTTCACTGCAACTGGATTGAATTGGGGAGGCACTGCAAAGACCAGAAAGAAAATTAGAATCATCACAAGAAAAACAAAAGAAAATGAAGCAACAATGATCGGGCGCTCACCATGGGCCAGACCCCAGTAACGAATGACCGCTTCATATTCCGTGGCATACCCATGGATTTCCTGATGCGGTTGGATAGCTTTAATGGCTCAAACCGCCTCGTAATGGCTCGAACCGCCTCGTCTTCTGTCGCAGAAAGAGGAAGAGGACAATTGAGTTGAGCATAGGAGTTCGAGCAACTCTAGGAGATTGGGAAATTAAGCTCAGATTTAGGAGTATGGCAGAATAAGTAACGATGAGGCCATCACTTATGGTTTGAGGGGCAGGTACCATCGGCAAGGATTCCACCTTGCCATCCCAATTCACCCTTCTGGCGTTTAGAAAGAAACACCCAACCGGGAGGATTGGACTTGCTCAGATAATTAAACTGAGAAAACATAGCGAGAGAAGGGGTTATCTCAAGATCGAGATAGAACCCAATGAAGCCAATAATATGCCTCCAACTATTCAGGAGAAGCATACCTGGACAAATCTCCTAATGGTTGAGGCATTCAGCAAAAAGAGAAGAATAAAAAGGAAGCCGAACCCACTTTTAAGAGTGTCGACATAGATGGAAAACTCCCCTGGAGGATTGGAATCAACCCTCTCATTTGGGTTCGGGGCCCGAAAGGTGTAAGGAGGAGGAACAAAAAAATCAAAGGAGAGTTCATCAACCTCAATTGGATGAATGTGAGATACAAAATAAGAAGGGCTGGTAGAAGGCCTTTTGGATGGTCGGGAGCTCTTGGCTAGCGACTGCTTAGGAGCCTTCCTCTTCTTGGAAGAAACTTTTTGAACTCTAGCTACATTAGTTGAAGGCTCCCTAGGGTTTGTTGGGAAAGAAGACAACCAACGATCGATAATCCTTTCATCCCGATTGCCAGACAATCCACAGAGACTGAAGGACTTGCTTCGTCAATAGAGCCCTTTCCATTGATCAAACCATCAACAGAGTCCCCACTGGAGGTTTTGCCACTACCCATGGAAAGAAATGAAGAACAGGAAGAATTTGAACTAGATTTTCTAAGAAGAAAAAGAAAGGCAAATAAAGAACAAGCTAATTACCCAAATGGAAAAGCAAGGATTTGAAAAAGTAAGGAAAAGATGAGAGAACTTACTCATGATTTGAATGCTTGAGGTTGAAGAGCTTGAATCGCAAGAACGAGGGTTGCAAATCTTCAGAGCAAAGGCAAGGTTTTGTAAGCAAAATCAAATGTGCAGAGAAGTGAAAAGTGAGAGTGATTTATATGCTCAAGGAAGAGAATGGATGAACGAGATCAAACTCGATCAACGAACAAGATGTCGTGACGGTTCGAGTCGAGTTGATGACAAGTTAGATTAAAGATCATCAACAGTCGTCAATCACTGACGGTTCGAATGATAGAGTAATGATGGTGTCGTTTCCCAAAGATTACGTGGCATACGGCATGTGAGTAATGAGTAATTCAGATGGCTCGACGGCACGCTACTAGACGAAGACGTCAGAAGCAATAAATACGACTTTATCCATTCCGAAAAGATGTTTCAGCTTCATTCATGATCAAGACAAAGAAATCCAAACCAAGTGTTCAATCTGCGGACTCCATCCAATTGCTCAGCTTGGGGGGCAAATGATACGGGACAAATGAGACCGAACCCGATTGTACCGAGTTCGAGTCCTGAACCGCAGTTGAATCGCGATCAAGACTGGTCCTGACTAAGTCTTAGCAATCGTGCGTGGAAAAGCAATTTGACAGTTATGAGGTCTAAACGTGATTCCGAATATAACTGGATACGTGATAGAGTCAGAGTAGGTAACTTCCACTGATATGGAGTGGAGATCGTGCCAAGATTGATAACTACCCACAGCTTCGAATAAAGGGGGCAAAACCCTATAATCAAACGGTCATCAAGAAGGATCATTAACGCATCCAACGGGTGAGAATCAAAGGTAAAACCTATATAAATAAGTAGCCTACGCCCAGACGAGGTATTTAAATCGTTTCCCTTTACAATTACATTTAGTTTTTACTCTGCAACTAGCCAGAGTCTTGTGATCAATTCATTAACTGACTTAGCCTTCGGAGGTGGCCTCCCGACCACACGGTTGGGCCACATCTAACCTTGTTTTGTAGGTTCATCCTCAAAGATCTCAGAGCTGAGCAGATTTTGGACGCATCACCCATAAAGAAATGTTGTTTTGATTCTTCGACTACACCATTGGAGATTTTCTCTTCTTAACCATGTTAATAATGAAATTGTGACAGGTCTAATGATGTATAGAAGATGAAGAGAACAGAGATGCAGTGTTGGTAATGAAACTAAGGGCAAAAATGTCAAAACCAATAATGAGATCAATGAAACAAATTTCTTTTTTTGTCTTGAAAGGTGCAACTACGAGAGTTTGTCGTTATTTTAACAAACACTAGCTCATGGTTATCTAAAAAAAGCTATTCTTTTATTAATCCTCTATGGTTTAGCAATGAGAGAAAACCATGTAAATGCATGTGAGCAAGTTGCTCGGAGTTACTTAAAAACTATTATCTAATCAACCAACCAGCGATAAAGCGAAAGTCATGTGATGGGGGTGGTGGTTATCTAGAAAAATAATTTTGTTAAAACTTTCTTTTGGGATAAAACAAAGAAACCCATGTGATGGTGGCAACTAGTGATGATGTGAGGAAGTCACAAGTGATAATATAGAAATTTCTTGTAATGCGCGTAAAGAAAGTGGTGGGAACTTTCTCAAAAATAAAGATCATCTTTGTTATTGCTTTAATTTACATTGATATTCTTAAAGCCCATCCAAACACTTCCTTCCATATTCACATTTGAAGGAAAGTATTCTCCGAGCAATTTGATAGAAAAATGGCACCAGCTCACCACGCTTCTGCTTCTTCTTCATCAATCATTTCTTCTGGTTTTACTACAAATTATGAAGTGTTTTTGAGTTTTCATGGCAATGATGTACGCAAAAATTTCGCTGACCACCTCTACCATGCCTTAACTAGAATTGGAATTCGAACCTTCAGGGACTCTAAAGACCTTCACGTGGGAAACGATATTGGGGAAGAGCTACTCACTTCAATACAGGAGTCAAAGATCTCCCTTCCCATATTCTCAGAGAATTATCCATCAAGCAAGTGGTGTCTCAAAGAGTTAATCCAAATATCTGAATGCAGAAGAACGTTGGATCAGATAGTCATGCCTATTTTTTACAAAGTTGAGCCAAGAGATGTACGAAACCAAATAGGGATATACCAAAATGTCTTTGAGAAATACCAAAGGGATATGGTATCTGATATAGAAAAGTGGAAGGAAACTATGAAGGAGATTGGCGGATTGAAAGGGTGGCATGTCGATGAAAAAACGTAAGTCCAAGAGTTCCTTTTTTACTTGAGTGTAGTTGATGTTCTACCAAACCATGCTTAGTCACCAATTAAAGGAACCTAGACAATATGATTTCCATTTTTCTTTTTCTTTTTTAATATGATTTCCATTCATGTGACCAATTTGCATTAGTGTATCATATATAAAATATATTTCAATGGACTATTGAGAAAATAATACAAAATGATTTTGTTGATAACTTCTCAAATTTCTGATACATGCTTTCAAAGTTATTAGAATTAACTAGCATGAGCCATGCTCGATCCAGGTTCTTGATTAAGAGTGCTACATGGTTTGTGAAAATAATTTTTCGATCTAGTCTGAGTTTGGTCAGATCACTGTTAGGAAGCAAGTAATTAGTCCATATGGTAACATTATGTTTTTAAAATTCTGGAATGATAAATATATGTACAGTAATTGGTACAAATCATACAGTTAATCAGTCCATAAAGATGCATCCATATTTATTTAGAATTCTATAATAATGAAGTTTTTCTTTTTTTAATTTATTGATATACATTTTTATTTGTTATATGAGATTGAGATTGAGATTGAGATTGATGAATTACCTACCAAAATTTGTCTAATATACATGGTTAAATGAATTAATCTCATATGCAAAGAACTGAAAAATGCGAAATGATTTCAAATTGGGGAGCCATATTGGTTGTTAGTGACCATCAAGGTATGAGACATTAGAAAGTTATTGCAAACAGCTTTTTAACTATGATAAATACAGAAAACTTAATTAAAAGAAGACATAACACACAAATGCATAGGAAGACTTCCATAATATCATTTTCTTACCTGTACTATATTATTTTCTTACTTTTTGGAATATATATTTGAGTTATGCAGATCTGAAGCAGAGATGGTAGAAGAAGTTGTTCACACAGTTTATGCTAAATTGAAAAAGAGACCCTTAAGTGAAGATGGAAATCTGGTTGGAGCCCAATCTCGCTTAAGAGAAATGCTGATGTTGTTAGACATTGAATCTGACAACAAAAAAGTTATCGGGATCCAAGGCCTTGGAGGCATCGGAAAAACAACAATTGCTAGGATTGTCTATAATGAAGTCTCTAATCACTTTACAGGGTATAGCTTTATTGCAAACGTTCGAGAAGCTGCTCAACAATATAATGGACTTGTTCTTTTGCAAAAACAACTTTTATGGGATACCTTGAAGGATGAAGGCCAAGATATTACTACTGTGTATGCTGGGACCAAAGTGATCCAAGAAAGGTTATGTTGCAAAAAGGTCCTTATTGTACTGGATGATGTCGATCATGAAGATCAAGTAAAATATCTTGTTGGGGACAAGGAATGGTTTGGAATGGGAAGCAAAATCATTATCACAACTAGATACAAGCGTATTTTAGACTTCTGGGAATCAATTGGAATTTATAATCCACCACCAATGAATTCAGAAGAATCACTTCAACTTTTTAGCCATCATGCATTCAAAAGACACCTACCTCCAGATGATTTTTTGGATATGTCAACAGCTATGGTAGAAACTACTCGAGGACTTCCCTTAGCGCTTCAAGTTATAGGTTCATCTTTATATTTAGAGGAAAACCACTCCGTGTGGCAAGAAATGCTACAGAAGTTGCGGAAAGTTCCACATGATGATGTCCTTGAAAGATTGAAAATAAGTTATTACGGATTAAGTCAAGAAGAGAAACAAATGTTTCTTGACGTTGCCTGTTTTTTCATTGGTATGTATGAGAATATTGTTTGTTACATATGGAAAGGTTGTGGTTTTTCTGCTCAACAAGGGCTTAGTTTTCTTCGTCGAAAGTCTTTGATTATGATTAGTGAAGAAGGTGTGTTAGGAATGCATGATTTGCTTCGAGATTTGGGAAGGTACGTTGTTTACCAAGAAAATGCTGATGAGCCAGGGAAGCGTACACGGATATGGTTTCAAGAGGATGTTTGGAATGTATTGGACCAACAAGAGGTAGGTATTGAATTTAATTAAAAACTCTTCCATGATGACCTTGTGAATTATGTATTTGATGGATTTTTCTTGATTTAATAAAAATCTCATATGGTCATTTAATTAAGTAAGTTTATGCTTTCTTTTTTCTTTTTGTGCAGGGAACAAATAGTGTCACAGGACTCAGTGTTGATTTTAGAAGTATTTCGGAGAATGAAGGTTTGAGTAGTGAAGGATTTGCGGGAATGGCGCGTTTAAGGTTACTTCAAATTGATTATGCAAAGTTTTCTTGGAACTTCAAACATACTTTTTCTGAATTGAGGTGGCTTAGTTGGAAAGGATGTCCCAACCAATGCATCCAGACTAATTTATGTCCACGTAAATTGGTGGTTCTTGATCTATCTGATAGTGATATCACGGCCGATTGGATGGGCTGGAACTACATCAAGGTCTATAGAAACTCCTCTCTTTTATTTAGTTTGTCTATATTACAAAATTAAGTCCTAGCTTTTTAAGTTATTTATAGAAGTTCATGTATATTTTTTATTTTGCAGACGGCCAAAAATCTGAAAGTTCTAGATTTGTCATATTGTTGTCAACTATCTAGAACTCCTGTTCTTTCGGCAAATCAAAATCTGGAGGTGTTGTGGTTTAGTGGGTGTCGCAAATTGAATAAGATTGATCCATCCATTTGTCTTCTCACAAACTTGGTCATATTAGACATGAACAAGTGCTACAACATAAGGAGTCGACCGGCTCAAATTAGTAAGTTGACTAATCTCCAACAACTCAATTTATGCTATAAGGAGAGTGCAGTAGTGGACGTCTTAGTTGAAATTTCTCAATTGACTGCTCTCCAAAGCCTTTCTTTAAGGGCGTCAGACCCAAGTTTGAAAAGCATCTCGTGTCTTCCCCCAAGTCTCACCAGTCTGAAGTTGTCTAACTGCGATTCAATTCAAAATATCTCTGGTCTTCCCTCAAGTTTGACTAGTCTAAGAGTTGAATTTTGCATGTCAGTGGTAAAAGTATCAAGTACATTAAGAGGCTTGACAAATTTAAAGACATTATGGCTTTGTCGTTGTTCCCGTCTAGAAGAAATTGAAGGCTGTGACTTGAAATTGGACTCCTTGGAGGACTTGACCATTCAAGAGTGCTTTTCATTGCGAAAATTACCAAATCTGAGGGACTCAAAGTTTCTAAGGACTTTGACGGTTAGGAATAATGATTTCATCTCCGATTTTGAAGGCCTGAAGGGAATGGACTCTCTGGAGGAGTTGGGAATGTGGAACTGCAAATCATTAAGAAAATTACCAGACCTGCAAGACTCGAAAAGGCTAAGGAAACTAAATATCAGTGGATGTCCGCAAATATTAGAGATTGGGAGGTGTTTTATGACCTTCGAATCATTACAAGAGTTGACGATTGTCGATTGCTGCCACTCAATGGAAAAATTACCTGATCATATTTCCAACTTACACAATTTGAGCACATTATACATTGAAAAGCTGGGTAAATTAACTGAAATTCCAGGCCTTGACAGATTGGGGTCCTTACAAAGATTGACAATAGAAGGGTGCCATGCCGTTCGAAGATTACCAGATGGTTTGCCAAACAAGTTAACTCATCTATACATTACAGGGTGCCATGCCATTCGAAGATTACCGGATGGTCTACCAAAGAAGTTAACTCATTTACGCGTTAGAGAGTGCAAGAGTCTAACGGAGATTCCTGGCATCAGTGGATTGGACAACTTGGAGGAATTGGTCATCAGTTGCTGCGAATCCTTGGAAACACTACTTGCAGACTTGTCCAACTTCAAGAAGTTGAAGCATTTACGGATTGAAGGTAACAACAAGAACCTAGATGAGATTAAGGAATTCAATATCAGTGGCTGTAAATTCTTAGAGGAATTCAAGATTAGTGGATTCAGGTACTTGCAAAGATTATCCGATCTCTCTATCTTTAAAAAGTTAAGGGATCTTTCTATTGAAAGCTGCGACAATCTAAATGAGATTCTCGGTGTTGGCGAATTGGAATCATTAAACTATTTGTGTATAAGTGGCTGTGAGTCCTTACAAAGCTTATCAGATCTGTCAAATTTGAAAAAGTTATGGTGGCTATATATTGCAGACTGTAAGATTCTAACCGAGATTCTCGGTGTTGGCGAATTGGAATCCTTAAGGAACTTGCATATAAGTGGATGTGAGTACTTAGAAAGCTTACCGGATCTGTCAAATTTGAAAAAGTTGGAGGTGCTAGGTATTGTAGGCTGTAAAAATTTAGTTGAGATTCAGGACGTTGGCACATTGCAATCCTTGTTGAAATTAAGTATTGACAGCTATAATCTTACCAAGATTCATGGTGTTGATGGATTGGAATCCTTGCGGTCTTTGAAGATAACTGGGTGTGACTCTTTGGAAATATTACCCGATCTGTCAAACTTTAAAAGGGTGTGCAATTTGCATATTGAAGGCTGTAAGAATCTTACCGAGATTCAGAGTGTTGACACATTGAAATCCTTGTCACACTTGAAGATAATTGGGTGTGACTCCTTGGAAATATTACCCAATCTGTCAAATTTGACAAGTTTGACCAATTTAACAATTGAAGGCTGTAAAAATCTTACCTAGATTCAGATTCAGGGTGTTGACAGTTTTGGAATCCTTGCGGTATTTGAACATAATTGGGTGTGAGTCCTTGGAAGTATCACCCGATCTTTCTAACTTGAAAATTTTACAGAAGCTGAAAATCTAGGACTGCAAGAAATTGACCGAGATTCAAGATGGAAATAATCCATTGGAATCTTTGACAGAACTGGATGTTAGAGGGTGTATATCCTTGGAATAGTTACCAGATTGTGTTAAGTCAAACAAATTGTGGAGACTAAATGGTGTGTTCTGCTTCCACCTATCTAACTCTTGATTGACGGTGGATGCTCAAAGTTACAACTGCTTTCATCATGAGACAAATTTATTCCAGGTATTTCTGCCTCTTTTTCAACTGAATCTGAATTTTTTGCATTTAAATTGAATAACCAAATCAAGTTGCAAATACCATAGATTTCTTTTTCTTTTCCATTTTTGAGAATTAGTTCTAAGACGATAATTCTCTTAAGTTTTGCCTCTTTTTTTATTGGCTCAAGGAATTCAGAATTTATTTTAACAACATGTAATCTCTTACCCACTCATCCACTGGTTTTAATAAGATGGTAGTTATTACAGCTTGTGCTCGGAAAAGATCCAGAGTCTTACTATGTAAAAAGGTTCTCTTCAATACAATCCCTTTTAAATATGCCAATGTAACTTGTGCTAGGAAAAGATCTATCAGGTTAATTTATAGAGCATTTCTTAATTGATTAATATGTTAATGCAACTTTGCATATTCTGCTCATGGCTCCTTAATTTTCTCTACTGTTGTTTATATGCATGTTGTACATGACTTGATTGTGACTAGTCAGAAAATTGTATCTCGATGTCTATCATGCATGTAAATTTGTACATTTAGCTTAAGAGTCTTAAGCATCTTTAAATGAATATTTGATTTTTATCATTTTTATCTCAACCCTCCAAGGAGAGAAGGTGGTGTTGTTTCATTGTCTCTATAATCACAGTTGTTTGAGGCCTATTCTATTGTTGTCTAATGATCTTTTATTTTTTTACAATCAACCATACTTGGCTAAAAGGAAATTAGATTATGGAGTCAAATGACATATGGAAACTTCCTTACCATTCATGTAGGTATTGAATCAACTGCATGGAGAAATAAGAAATGACAAAAATGCACCATAACTTAAAGTTGGAGTCTCAAGCGGCCGAGTTGAAGGCAAAAATGACAAAAGAAAGAAAAAGATGACGCAACAGTTGGAAGAAACCTGCAAAGGCATGAAATGATGTACACTACTCAAAATTTTACATTGACGTATCCAATCAAAATTTTAAAAATGTACACTATTCATGATTAGATTAATTGTTCACTGGATTCAATTAATTTTGTAATGGTGAACAATATTAATTTCTGCACCTCTATGACTATTTATTGCAATTTTTTGTATAATTAATTGTGATCGATGCTTCATTTTACCTACAGGAACATGAAATGATGCACAAGTTGAATTGCACTCATCTGTCTTATTTTACAGGTAATCTGTATTTTCAAAATTTCACATTGGTGCAGTTCCACAATTACCCTGATTTGCTTTGTGTCTTCATTCCTCCCTCTTCAAATAGAGCAATTATTGTTTTGTATGTCATTTGTTTTAAGCTATGTTTCTTCGATAGAATTTGGTTCCAGATTTGAGACTTTAAGAGGTAGGACTTGGGGTAACACTAGTGTTCTAAGCTATATTTCTTTTCTTATATTGACTTACCTTTTATTGCTTTGATTGATACGTAGACCTTTGATCCAGTTTCTACATTTTAGTATGCTGATAAGTGTCGGGGTTGGTAGTAGCAAATAAGAATAGAAAGGCATTCTCTTTCGAGCATGGCTTTAAACGGATGATAGAGCAAAGTACAGTTGAACAACATTTTGTTTTCAATTTGATTCTCTATAAATTGTATCTTGATGGTTATCCAAAAAGCTTCCGGATGAAATTATACACCTTGGATATGATTTTGATGAATCATAGAGACTAATGCTCTGTTCAAGCTTCCGGTTTCCTATATCTAAGCTGTCAAAATCTGTAACACTAATTGTCCTAAGGTACCTAAGATAATCTATGATTCATGATTTTTGGTTTGCATAAACTTGACTATGTTCCATTTAATGATGAATGAACTAGTCTGTTTTGCGGTTTTTAGGTGTATGGTCAAACTTGAGAAGTTGCCTTTAATGAGAATAACAAGGTTGGATTGAGTTGCAAGACCGCGGAGAGCCTTAGCTGAAATGTTGGCCAATCCCTCTACAAAGGCAATGGTTCTGAAGAAGTTCATGAATATCAACGAAGTGGATACATGAAAGATTTAAAAGAGTAAGTGAAAAGGTTGGGATCACACTGAGAGTAACTTGGGCCTTTGCAAGGGGAAACTATTCTTCAGAGCAGGATAATCATGGCTTCAATTGTTATCACCAACTCATGGCCATTTGTATCACACCATGAAAAATCAGAGTTGTTGTGAGCAGCCTTCCTTGATATATGGCTCATCTTCCATGCTTTCATCTTCTTTCTTTGTATTCACTTTTTATTTTTTCCGCTACTCTGTTTTCCTTATCAAAAAGCCCTGGCCCTCTCCAAAGCCAACCTTTTCTGCATATTTCCTCCACTAATGATGTTTATCAGGGCTAACAAAACTGAAGTTTCTTGTAACAGTTTTCTGATATGGCATGGTCACAAGAATCACAAGGTTCCATCAATACCATCAGGAAGTCAATTGGCATTGGCTGTTATCCTAACATGCATTTTATTGGTGAGCTATCAACCGAGCAAGATTGAGAACAAGTAGGTGTTCATGTTGCGTCCATATTGTTTGATAGTTTAAATTAACAGAATAAATAAGGTGTTTTATGTTCCTTGCTTCATGTGTTTACAGTTCTGCTACTTTCTTGGCTCTGATCTCAGCTTTTGAACTGGTTCATGTCTGCTTTCATTATAACAATATCTTGGACTCAAGAAATTAAAAAAAAAAAAAAAAAAAAACTGTTTAATCAGTCAAATGGTTACTTCTACTACCATAGTTTCTACAGTTTTCTATTAAAAGAGAAAAATATATTTTACATGAATGTACAAGCACTGCCATCAGCAGCCACAAAACAAAAACAAAAACAAAAACCTAGGTAGAAAACTGGAACGTAGGCAAGCCCAACACATCTTTTTTCAATTCTAATGATTGAGTTTCTTCATCACCTGAAAACCTCTCATAACAGCCTCAACTTCTGCATGATAGCCGGTTTGCAAACCAATAAAGAGGCAGAACACATCCACAATGTGAGCATTTTGATCTCTAGATACACCACCCGAACCTGCACTTCCCGGATTACCTTTCAACCCTGGCATGGTTTGCACCATTAGGAAGCTCTTCAGGCCTCCTTATATTATCTGGATGCACCACCAGCCCAAGATGATGGGTAAGCATTAGATCATGTACAGGCAACGGTCTCCCTTTAAAAACAAACTGCCATCCTTTATTTCATTCACCACAGTCTCGAGCACCCAACTGCTACCTATTCTTTCCCCTCATTCATGCTGCCGATTATTATGCTGTAACTAAACAAAATAAAAAACAAGAATGACACCCCCAAGGCAAACACCATGCGGAGGGGACTTCGTATTCCTTGATTTCCACAAACCACATAGCTAATCAAAATTTATGAGACACCCAAACAATATTTAAAACATCCCTTCCAAACTTTTTGAGAATTAAGGCACAACACAAAAACGTGAGAAAAATCCTCTCCCTCCTTGTGGCATAATTCACATCGAGAAGCAACGAGCGAGGAGAATATGTCTCATTTGAACCTAAAAGCCCAATGGTTGGAATCCTTATTGTCATTGCATATAAGTGGATGTGAGTCTTTAGAAAGATTATTGGATCTGTCGAACTTGAAAAAGTTGTATGGATTACATTTTGAAGGTTGTGAGATTCTATCCTAGATTCATGGGATTCACAGATTGAGAATCTTGATGCGTTTCAACATTGTTGGACACGGGACCTCAAGAAGATTACTAGATCTATATAACCTTAAGACATCACAATATCTAGAGATTAGAAAGTGCAGAATCTTAGCGAGATTCAAGGTGTTGGCACATTGGAATCCTTGGAGGAGTTGGACATAATTGAGTGTGAGTCCTTGGAAATGTTACCTGTCAAATATGAAATACTTATGGAGCCTAACAGCTAAGCACTTCCAGAAGGTAACTAAGATCAAGCTGGTAATAATCAAGTGGAATCTTTGAAAGTTCTGGATTTTTTTTTTGGGAGTGGATGGGGGGGGGGGTTATATCCTTCGAAAAAGTTACCAAATCTTACAAAGTAAAAGAAATTGTGGAAAACTACATGGCCTAACTAATATTGACCTAACAAAACACTTTAAGTGACAATGGCTCTCAAAGTTACAACTGGCTTTGTCTTAACAAATTTATTTGAGGTACTTCTACCTTTGTCTCAAATGAACTCAACTTTATTGCATTTCAATTGAGTAGCCTTAGTTGATTTGTGGATCCCATAGATTCTATTTTTCTTTTTCATTTATAAGAATTGGTTCTAAGACCCAAACGAATTCTTCTGTGAAGAACCCATTGAGGAAAAAAAGTACATAGTAACTTTAGATTTGAACGGCATTGCTAGTATATCCTTTTTGTTGTTCTGAATTCAAATTAGTTAAAGATTTTTCAATTACAAATCTTTTTGTTTCTTTCTTTCTTTCCTTTAGCCTTTGGTCTTCTGTGAAGGTTTTGGCCCTTGAGTGACTAATGCTATTACAGTCACAGATGTCACACCCCACCCCACCCAACCAAATCCGGTCATACCCGAATATCCGTGGGGGTGATACATCACAAGATCTAGATTCAGTGATAAATCCATACAAAACATGATATAGCATAATTAAATGGACAATAATAAATCAAGTTCAAGTAATAAATTATCAAAACCGAAATAATGATTACAATTATCCATTACTTCAAATCAAAAGGTATAACATCAGAGTTTTGAAAAAAAAAAAAAAAAAAGGGATGTTGAACTCAGTGAGGTCAACTCAACATCATACCATGCATTCATTCACAAGATTCTACACCACACATATAATATGAATATCGATAATGTAATTAATGACAATGATATGATATATGAATGATTATTCTCCTAACTCTATCATGAAGTCTTTACGGTAGACACGCATTAAGTCATACACCAGTCTTCTTTGGGCTGTCTCATCACTCTTCCCTCACGGCACTCAAGTACATCTGTTGGGTTCTCCACGGTTGTTATGTAAAGTCCTGACAAGCCATGGTTGGGGATTAATTAGGTCATCACTCTCTCACATCACCATTGGTATAAGATCTGGCACGTGTCAAGGACAATCCTAGACCCAATGCAAAGTCATACAGTCTCGTACTACATATGGTATGGATATCTCCCCTCATGCCTAGTGCTCTGTTACTTCAATACCTTCCCACCTATGAATGGAATCCTCAACGGGAGGCATCTGTTGGACCTTATTTTTTAGCCCAGTGGTCATCTACATATAATGGACAAGATGTTCTCCATATCCTCTCACGGGTTGGTTACCGGTCTTGAGCGCCCATAAGCCTTTATCTATTATATGCAACCCTATATCTCTATGATGATAATGGGTCTGCTTGACACATAGAACCCAGCCACTAACATCATGGGTTCACCGGCTTCAATACCCTTGCCGAAAGGGTAGTAGTACTCATAAGGTCACCTAACCCAACATTTCTAGACATGCCCTAGGTATGTCAATCAGTAACTAGGGAAAGCACCAAGGGCACCATAAGAATGGTCACATACCACATCCACTGGTGTCCAATGACAGAAATGCCAAAAGGGCATTCCCCATTCCCCAATCATAATCTAGGTAATCCACTGATTTAGAGAATTTGTTACTAGAACCTAGATTATCACGACCTTATTATCTAATACAGTTGTTGCACATTACTGTTGGGTTTCCAAACCCCAATGTACTTGGTGACAGTAACTCCCATTTAATGCTATGAGTTTTACAAATGTGTTGCCTTGGCCTTACAACAAGGCACAACACTTCGGTCGTAAAATCACGGGTATGGCCTTTGGCCTCGGCACATTTTTGGGGTACACAACACTCAATTGATCGAACAATGATTCAGCTTGGATGCGATTATCATAGTCTCCCAAGTTCAGCATATCAAGTGGAGTTAGAAATGAAGTTTGGTTTCAAAATTCTGGTGGTGGAAATAGATTGGCTGGTTTTAAGCTCCGGCTTGCTATTGAGATAATGGCTGTTATTCAGGACAGTCTCCATTTGAAGAACCCCCTGAATTCTTGTTATTTCTCCTCTATTCCAACATTTTCCAATGGTAGATTCCTTGTCTAGGTTGACCCTCTTGGTTGAGTCTCCAGACTATTTAGCCGGTAGCAATCGGTGGCTTCTGACTCATTGTAATCTAGATGCTTATGTTAGTTGCTATGTTCATTGAACTTTCTTTAACCTCCCCCCCCCCCCACACACAGACACACACAAATATCTATTGGTGCACAATAGAAATAGAGGTCAGCATATCTAAGGCTCTTTTTGGTATCAATTATCATTCAAGAAATAAGTACAAGAATTCATTATTGGTCAAGAATGAAAAATGGTTTGGTGATTTTTATCTAAAATAAATTATGAAATGAACAATAAATTTGGTGTCAAAATAAAAAATTGCTAGTAAATAATAGAACAAGTTATAAAAGAGGGAAAAAGTATAGTTTTTATAAAAAAAAATATGTATTGACTATTTTACCCTCATCTTAACCATTAAATTTTAAGTAACCATGGGCATAAATGAAGAGAATTAAATTCTCACCATAATCCATAATAGACAAAAATGTTCATTATGAATTTTGGAAGTTTTTCTATTATTTTAAATAAAAATAAAACTGATAATAGATGCCAAACAACTTAAAATAATGAAAAAACTTCATAATAGAGAATGAGAATTGTTACCAAAAAGAGCCTAAGTTTGACTATGTTGATGCTTCCTTCTGTGAGCACTATGATAGGAGAGAATGTTATTAAATGGTCCACCCGTCCAGACATTTCCCAATTCCATTTACATGAAACCAAGAAGTCAATTATATAGATGCATATTTTGCTAATCATATAAGAGTGAGACTAGATTGGATGCCACAAATATTCTAGGATAACAAGTTCAGGGAGGCTAGGTATATTGTAGGATAACAAGTTCAGAGAAGCTAGGTTGAATAACAATTGAAATACCAAAATAAGAACACAAACTACTAGTTTGTTGGCTTTAAAGTGAGATGCCCATATAGCACTACACATTTGGGGCCTTTTCGGTATCAATTTTCATTCCTAATTTTAATAATTTTTTATTCTTTTGATGTTTTTGGTATCCCTAGTTTTACTTAAATTTAAAAGAATGAAAAGAAGTAAAGATCCAAAATAGAGTTTTAGTCTATAATTATCGATTATAGGCCAAGAATTTATTCCACTGGTTTTTGCGGTTGACGATTAAATCCAAATGATTCAAATGGTGCAAAATAAGGGTTTTTTTTTGTAAATTACATGTTTGCTTGGTGCTTAGAAAAACATTTCACCAAATATCATCCGAAATTTGCTAAATTTTGGCCGGTGTGGGTGTAGGCAAATTTTTTTTGACAACCAAAACTGAAACCGCCACAAAATAGCCTAATTTTCTGCTGGCAAAATATCGATATTTTTGGCAATATAAACCGAACTTTGGATGAATTATCCACTTTTTTTCCTGAATTTCTCTCTCTTCTCCCGAGCTTCCCAAATCTTCTCTCTCCGCATTATTGCCATATTTTCCTTCTATCTTCGACATTTAGCATTAGATTTTGCTTCATTATTGACGGGTAGCATTATTTGCAACGATCAAACGTAATTCACATAGATTTGAGAGTTTTTTCATATGAGAGGTAACAATTGTTTTCCAAACTATTTTTTATTTTTCTTTTTAAAATGCATGTCATAATGTTATTGGATGGGTATGAAATTAAAGTGTGTTGAACACCATAGGCTGATCTACAAACTCATTGAAAAATTTTTCCTTTAAGTAATTTATTTATTTATTTTTGGGAGTCAAAATTTGTATTTATCTAAACTGAAAATGCTTAATTTTTACATGATATATGCGTCGTATCGTGATCGAAAAACATGTGGATCTCCATGGTCCAATCTACAAACTCACAGAATTAGAATTTTTTTACCCAATAAATAATTATTTTGTTTTAAAAAAATTTAAAACATTAATATAAAATTTAAATAATTATGAAAAAAAGAGAGAAAAATTAAGGGAAATGATTTTGAAAATTATAGAAATTTATGGAATAGCTATATTAGTGTTTTCAAGTGCTCCTCATGATGATGATGATGATGATGACAACGGTGGTATTGGTGGTGGTGGAGTACAAGAACAGTTACATGTTCCATTATTAGAAACATAACATCCCCCGCAGATATACACTAGAGAGACTAAGTACATGCATGTCACCTAGGATGACAGTCATGGTGGTAAGCTTCATCGTGATCGTACTACAAGCTACACTCGATCAAGGAGCGGCGGGGGCCATGGGGAGGAGCAGCAACATATGTATGGTTATAGTTATAGTGACGATACTCGATTGTATGGCTCATATGGTCATTTCGTTCCAAGGACAACTTGTCGAGAGCGATGGAGTCTATGATCTTAGAGGAGTCTGTATCCTCCACATCTGCTTATGATTATGTTGTCCCTCTCGCTCATGAACAAGATGTTACATATCTGTCTTCCTGGAGTGATAAATCATTCTCAACTCTTGAACTTCTCTCTCACCAGCGTTTACATGAGAGTTGCAGTAGCAAACACACAAGCACAAGCACTCAAGGGTTGAAAGAAAACTTTAAAAAAAAATCTCAACTGTCCTTTATTCTCCTTCTAAATTCCTAGACTCGTGACATGAATACTTAAAATAAAAATAAAACTAAGAAAAGAGTATTTTGTTAAAGAGCCTTCAACCCCCCCCCCCCCCCCCCCCAAAAAAATCTCTTTAAGTTGGTCCTTATTTGATATGTTAATGCAGTTTATAATATGCAAAAAGCCAACAAGTTAATTTACAGATCATTTTTCAGTTCATTAATTCATCCATATTATGTGGCCCTTGAATTACCTCTTATTAATTCATTTATGCATCTTAAATGGGTGAAGACTTAGTATTTTGTATTTTCAAGGGAGAAAACCATTCACCCAGTGATGAGTATTTACTGATGTTTAAGTTACCATTATTTCATAGATGCAGACAATTTGTTGAACCAGTGTATCTTTGATATTGTGAATGTTTCTTCTCTCTTTTATTTGAAGTATGCTATTTGCAAGATTGGTGTACACACTTGGTAGAGCCTTGAAGCCTAGTTAAAGTGTGTATATGTATGTGTGATATGCATTGCCATTTGTGACATTATGAGACATCACGATATACCAAACAGTTACCGTTTCAAGTAAACAATTTAGGAGTACCATACGATAGTGTGTTTTAATTAAAAATCTACCACATTGTGTGTGAGATGGCTCTTAGCAGTTGCTAGCATACCAATCCTTCATTTACCAATATGATGAGTATGAATCATTTAGCATCAGAGTTTAGAGTTTAATTAGACTATTCTCTTGTATATTGGAAATGCATTTAGTTTGGAATCCTTTTAAGAATCAGTTTTTGTGTGAGAGAATCCAAAACATAATCATTGGCACCCAGATGAAAGATTGATTTAATTTCTTAGAATCGGATGATGTGACTATTAAAGGCCAAGTTGAATTCCAAACTGGGCTTCATTTATCAGGAGCAAGTTTTGGGTTTGGGTAATATATATGTTGACCCTTTGATCACATTGACTTTTATAGTAATTGAGCAGTTCTACGGTCTTAAAATATGGGATCTAAGGTTGAGGGATATTAGATCCACACCTGGCTCGCCATCCACTAATCACGACCACTGGCATAGACTGGTATGTGTTGGAACTTACCTAGCTCAGTTCAAAGTCTCTACTCTAGGTACACTCCATGGTTGGGGACACCACCCTCAAGCAACCCACTATCTTGGCCTGGATCTTCTCACCATTCTAGGAGTGCATGTCCTCAAGCACCTGCTATCTTGGACATGCCCCCAACAACCCTATACCACTACCTCAAGCCAACTATCTTGGTAGTGGCATGAATAGTATAGTAAGGTACCCAGTGTCCCCTCACAGCTCTCATTCCATTTGTTGGGTGACCAATGGTACCCCTACTCCATACCACAAATACCCAACCTCAATGCCCCTGTTAATAGGGTGGTTGCACTCCGGGATAGATCCTAACCCAATACAACTATATGGCATGGATGCATATATGAGCATGCATGATGATGTGAGATGTATAAACATTTGAAGGCAATGGTTGTAGCCACCACCCCCAACATATTATAAGTATGCATTTCCCCCAATTACCCATTATCATATCCATTCATCAATTGCATTATGTTAATGGTAATTAAGACAGTAATATGTAAGCATAGTGTGTGTGTGTTGAGTATGGAGCCCACATGTTGTACTACAAATGCATGCAGCAAGTCATACATGGTTTCACTTTCGTATCACAGCATGGGCATGATACAAGGCAGAATTAAAATTGCATCCTACGGCTAGGAACCAATTCCTCCCCTCCTTGTTTGGGTTTCCAATTTTATTCATTTTAACTTTTGAGTTGGGTTGTTGTATTCAGATTTTGACCAATTGCCCCTAATTATTGCATACACTTGTTAGTGGCCATGTAAGAATATCCATCTCCCAAAGTTTCCCTTCTATTTGACCCCAAACCATCCCCTACCAACACCTCGGTCAATACAGCAGCCTCAATCGATCGTTACTCTATAGACTAACTGCGAGTGCCCAAGTAGAAAGCCACCCTAAAATTTGGGGCTTTTGCTTCCCCAATCCCAATTGGTTTTCCAACGAGTGTTCCACACCCTAGTCCTTCTTGTAAAAGAAACGGAACATGAGATCACAAAATGGAAGTAGGAACTTCTAGGCACGTTACAACGTTGCTTTCCTTAAGACGTAATTCGCCCTCACATCAAGGTGCTATGAGGTACTGCGAACCATCTCCCAGAATACAAAAAATCCCAACTTCGAGTTGAATCTCTCAAGTTTTGCGAGTCAAGTTTTGCTAAGCACTCGCAAAACTCAAGAACAGAGAAGACTTCAAGATTTTCGTATATTTTTCTGTTGTGAAGCTAGAAGGTTTTTATAGGCATTGGGGTGCCTCTACTGAACAGTTCATGACTCTGTTCGTATGGGTGCACCTCTCTGTAGGGATATGAATGCTAACATTCAAATATGAGCCGTCAGATCGTTCGGCCGCACGATCTAACGATCCATATTGAACCATCAAAACTATATTTATGGATCTACTTCCATCGCCCTGGATCTGCCGTTGATCAAAACACACGGTTCAGATCTGATCTCACTCGAAGCGATGCAAGCGTGCTAAGTGAGTGCACCACAAACGCCTAAACAGTCCATGCCGCGCGAGCACGCTCGAACGGTATACCGTCCTCACTCATACACTGGACATGCACTGGCGTGTCTCATTATTATAAATAAAAGTTAATAGGTGGTACCTATTAATTAACTTGGATTCCGACACCTTGGTTTCCAATGTGGGACTATATAATAAAACACTTTCCTAGAATAAATTAAAGAAAGTTTTCCGCACTTACAAATCCAATAAAATGATAACATATTTTATTATATTAAAAATAATACAACACTTCTTTCTAACATTATTACTTAGGAAATTAACCCCCTATTCATAACTTTAACTTAGCTTTCATTTCACCCAAGTTTGGGGTTTTAAACCCAACTCTTTCACAACCTTGCTAGATCACCACTTTATTCATTTCAGCAGTCTACTCTAGGGAACTTAAAACATGCAGAAATTTGTTTTCCCCATTCCCTTGCATTGATGGCTGCTCCATTTTAGAACACATCCATGGCAATTCAAACAAAAGCTACGTAGGTAGATAAAGGGAAGAAAGATATACCTGAAGCTGTAGTTTTATTGATGGAAATGCAGCTCTTAGTACCCTAATATAGCCAGTCGTCATGAGCTTTGTCTCTCCTTCCTCTTCCTCCTCTGGTCTAAAGTGTTCTTGCAAAATGAAGGCCACCCTCATATTAGGATTGTTACTAGAGCAAAGACGCTCAATTTTACATTTTCACCTTACTAGTTTACCATCAACCAGATATGTCTAGCGGTCAATGGGTATCGACCGGCATGTCAAAGTGTACCTCCCTAGGCCCGTTGTGGCCCCATAATAAATTTTGGTCATCCCTATCACTCCTTCAGCCAATTTGCAGGTTCCCTTTCCTTCCTATATTGGGTCTCTAAGCCTAATTTTGTTCTTGTGATAGACTCTTGATATAGGGGACTCCCTTGACTTGTTAGTCCACACTAGTTATCGGGTTAATCCTCATCCCGATGGTAGGCTAGAATGGGAAACATCACATTAGCATTGAGAACCTTTCATCACCACCAATGGGTTAGGATTTTGGGTAGGGATGTCACAGTCTATGTAACATCTTGACCCGAGGGCTATCCAAATCAGCCAAATGGCACGGGTTCCCACATAGGCCCCTTTGGATAAGCCAAATAAAGTACCATAGTCAATGCACATTAGAAGTATCCAAGTCAGAAATAGAAAATGTTTGCAATGGTTTTTTAAATAAGCTACAAAAGAAATAATTGTTTAGGTTAAGCTTACAATAATCTGAAAATTTAAATGAAAATACAATATCTCCTAATAATTTTCCCGGGGTGAGTCCACCTCTTTCTAGCCCTTGTCTTTAAGAGATGTGATCCATAGGAGAAGGTATAGCAGTAGCAAATGGTATTGTGAAGTCGCACAAGTGGCACCTCCGTATCTCCAACATTAGATTCCTCTGCCTGCAAGTCTCGCCCTATGGTTATGAGCTCAAGGCCTACATTAGCATCTAAAAAGAGAGTCCCCGAGGGGATGATTTCCACCAAACTCATAAGGAGAAAACATACATGGCCAAATGCATATGATGTTGTGTACATGCCATCGATTACATTCATCATATGCAAGTCTCTAATTTTGGTGACACACATTAACAAATACCAGTCCTCAAGCTTGTCTCTTAGTCCAAAAAGGAAAGTACACAACAGCAGGTATACGGCAAGGGCCACACTCCGTACCATGACCAAGGTCAAGGGATATTAAGTCCATGCCTAACTCACCATCCATTCAGCATGATCATTGGCATAAACTAGCATGTGTTGGGACTTACCTAGCCTAATGCAAAGTCTCTACTCTAGGCACAATCCATGGTTCGGGGATACCAGCCTTAAGCACCTGCTAACTTGGCCTAGCACCCTTCTACATTCTAGGAATGTATATCCTCAAGCACCTACTATCTTGGATGTAGACCCCCAACAACCCTATACCACTACGTCAAGCCCCTCTATTATGGTAGGGCATGAACGGTACACTAGGGTACCTAGTGTCCCCTTATAGCTCTTGTTTCTTCTGGTGGGTGGCGAATAATACCGCTACTCCATACCACAATGGCCAGCGTCGATTCCTCGGTTGGTAGGGGGGTTGCACTCTAGGATTGACCCTACCCCCAATGCAACCTATATGGGCATGGATGCATGTGCAAACATGCATGATAATGTGAGATGCATTAGTATTTGGAGGCAACAGTCGTAGCCACCACCGCCTGCATATTAGAAGGATGCATTGCTCCCTATTACCCGTGTTCATAATAAATTCATATGAAGCATTGTGATAGTAGTAAGACATTAACATATATGCATAATGCATGTGTTGAGTGTGGGACCCACATGTTATATTCTTGGATGATAAGTTTCATATTCATACGACGGCATACACAACATTCATGGCATAAACAAGTATTTAAACGGCATCCTAAGTCTAGCATCCAATTCCTCCTCACCTTGCTTGAGTTTTTTATTCAATTCAATTGCAGTTCTAAGGTTGTCGGATTCTGATTTTGACAAATTTTCCCTAATTACGACTATAGTAGGAGGGAAGTAGCTTACATTTAGCAACAATTGAGAAGGCCCCAGATGAGGTAAAGCCAAACGTGGCTTGGGCTAGGAAGTTGGACCCATAGAGACTGGGCAAAGATGACCTTTGCAAGAGGCAAAGTCAACTTAATAAAGAAGGAAATAATCACCCAACATGTCTGTGTCAAGATAGGGGGCATGACTCATGGAATAACGATTCTCAGTGGAGCTAATCAAGGGAAATGCCAAAGGAAGGGCATGCTCCAAAAGGAAGTTGAAGGAATTGTCGGATGACCAAGACACCCAGGTAAACTGTCAAAGGTAACTAGGAGTGCAAGTTCGGCCCTGGCGAGCCTGGGATTACTCTCTAGCCCTCGCATCCCATCCCGGCCCGTTCTTGATTTTGGCCCTAATCTTGGCCAAAATCTCTTGGCCCTGATTTTGGCCCTGATTTTGACCCTGATCTTGGCCTTGAGTTTGGCCCTAATTCTGGCCATGATTCTGGCCCTGATTCTGCCTTGATTTTGACCCTGATCTTGGCTCTGATTCTAGCCCTAATTTTGGCCATGATTCTGACCATGATCTTGGCCCTGATATTGGCCCTAATCTTGGCATTGATCTAAGCCCATGATTTTGGCCCTGATTTGAGTCTGGACCCTCCACCCATATGGAGAGGAATTAATTATAATCCACATGGGTGAATATTTGACACGTGTCAAATTTAAAAACATGATCATGTTTCGTAAAAAATTAATAAAAATAAATTATATCTTCATTACCAATGTAGTAGCATCCACCTGATTTTGGCTTAATCTTGACTCTAATTTTGGCTCTAGTCTTAATGAAATTTGACCCTGATCATGTATTAGATTTTTACCATAATCTTCACATTAACATTGATATAACTATAAGTCTCGACTTTGACCTTCAGTCATTTTGATCATAGTAGATTATAAGTTCACTTTTTATATTATTTTAAGATAATTTTTATTTTTCAAACTAAGTCATTTTTAGTTCAAAAAAATCATTGATTTTTTTTGGACTAAGGCGAGTTTAATATAAGTATATAGAGAATTAATATCTAACAATTCTACACCCCAACTTCTCATTATGAATATTGACATCTTTCTTTTGCCTCCAATGTGATAGATTAGGGGAAAAAATTAAAAAATAAAAAATAGCTATGTTTGTAACTAAAATATAATTTTTTTAAGGGATAATTACTATTACCGTCTTTGATTTTATTACTAATGTTCCCCCTCTTTCAATTACTAATCCACCTTTGACTTTGTCTCAATTACTTTGCCCCCCGTGTTCGTGTTTCGTTATTTTCTCACCCCAAATCCCTTATCTTATCTCTTCTTTTTCCCTTTGTCGTTATGTGTCCCTTAATTACTATGGAAAAACGTACTATAATCCGTTTATTCTAAAAAAAACCCCCACCAAATGGATATTGATAAACTCAATAGCAGAGGGTCATTCCTCAAATTGCATATCACTTTATTTTCAAAATATGGTATTTGTTTGTTTTGCCCATTTCATTAATTCAAAGATGGTTTAGGGTATTGCATTTAATATGGCTTTTATAAATGAGGTAGTTTTCTTTGTTTCTTATTTTCATGGGTCAAATTAGCATTACATATTCAAACTTCGGACTTCCCGTTATGGGGGGCCTTTCCATAAGCGGGGTTTATTAGTTAATCACTCGGTTTCCTTTTTTAACTACGAAAAAAATATCAATACTAAATTATTGTTGATTTACTTGTTAACAAAGTTTTGAATATATATATATATAGTAAAAATGCACGTGCAAATGCACGTGTTTTGTGATTTTCTAATCTACTTATTTCTATAAAAAAATTTAGCATATTAAGATCTTAGACAATAGTTGTAGTTTTGTGAAGAGCAACTTAGTATCAACAACCACAGTTTTGCATCAATCAGGACCAAGTATTAATTTATTATTATTTTCATTATGATATATATGATTTGGTAAGAATGATTCTAAGGGAATGTCGAAATATTGACATCAACTGAAACATGTAGAGAATTCAATGATTCGGGACACAAATGGTTTATATGTCCTCAAATTTGATAAGAAAGTTCAGCAGAATAATGGCTATAGAATCCTAAAAGCAGGTTTCATGTTATGATATATTATTGAAGGGCACTCTTCCATACCCAGCTTGAATAATATTACCTGACTTCTGAGATAAATTGTCGACATTTATTTTGTACCAGCTACTGATAAGAGGATCTCATTTTATATGTGATAGATTGCGGATCCTATTTGGTGTTGTACTGCCCAAATTAAATATTTCATATTCTACTGCTTGTATTCGAGATAGATATACAATTTGATGAACTGTCAAAACATTTCTTCCATGAGATTTTTAATTTAAACTTTTCCAAATTAACCACATTGCGTTGGAGATTATAGCAATGATAAATTTCCTCTGATTTTGGTTGGAGCTTGGTAACTCAATAAATCTTGAATGCGTTATTGAGTTTATCTATGGTCTACCAACAGACCAAGTAATAGACAAAAGAAACCAAATCTTTTCTCAAAGGGAATTTAAAAAAGATGTGACCTGGGCTGGTTATTGAGGGTTTGCAAAGAGCACACATATCTCAAATGTTACAATATTTTCTAGCCAAAAGATTTAAAGATTGTAAATTCCGTAGCATAATTTTCCAAAGAAGCTAGATCCGATGGTAGACTTTTGTATTCAAGCTATCCAATCTATAGGTTGAAGCCACTGAAAAGTTACATGAAAGAAGTGAGATGACAAATAACTTGATCTTCTTGATCAGAAAAAGGTATTTGAATATTTCAAATTGTTGTGATATAGTCAGGTAGCCACCACTTCATAAGCATATCTCTTTTTCATTTCTCATTGCTATATATGTTCAATGAACTTTGCTACAATGTTGGGTACTGATGAAGAACTTTGAGCTGATATAGGGATTTGAGGAAGGTTGGGAGTTCACCAATTTAGCCAAGGTGAATATTTCCGTCATTGCCCGGGCAACAGCTTAAGTATATCATTTTTAATGAAGTGACGAGCCATCAAAATAGATTTCCAGGCCCACGATGTTGTGACTTGGATGTAACTGAGCAAAAAGTTTCACTCTTTTAGATATTTTTGACACATCAACCTACATAAAGATTGAGAATGAGTGTAATTTGAGTATAACTCCCGAGCTTTCTTAGACAGTAAGGCTAAATTCATCATGCACAAGCTCTTGAGATTAAGGCATCAACTTCTCTTTGATGAAAGTACAGATCATATTACAATTAACAACATGAACAAGGGATTTGTCATTGGACGACCTGAAAATGTTTCTTTCAAAAGAAACATAAAATAAAGATCACTCATTTTTGTCTCAATAAATGTATGATTAGTTTTTAAAATAATAACTAATAAATAACCAAAAAATTATTCATGCAAAAAGAACGTGTCACTTTTATGCTTATGTCTAAGCCACTAAATTGGGTCATGAAATATTCCCAAAAGTAAAAAATTTGACCAAGAAATAAATCGTGCATTAAAATCAGTTTACAACTTTAGATATTCTTATTTAATAATCAAAGATTAAACAATTGAAATGGATAGGTTTTAGGATAGTTGTGCTGCCATGAATTAATGAAATCATGATGGAGAAGAAGCAGGGGGTGACACAAAACTTAGATTACTTCAAAGGGTGAAGATTAATTACGTCTTAAAGAGTGGTAGAATTCAAAAAGTGGAAGAATTGAAGAGACCGATAAAATAATTTAGAATTCAAAATGTATCTAATTAGTTTGAATCTCGTTGTTCTAAGAAAAACAAGGAGACATCAAATAACATATCACATCCAATAACATATTAAGTAATTAATGATTTCTTAAAAAAAATGAGAAGAGTAGAAATTAAGAATTAAAATTAATTCAATAATTTGAATTTACATTTCTAGATATCATTTATTAATGAATAGGGTATTTGTGGAAAACAAAATGTAGCCGTGTCCCGTGTCCCTTGAGTTCATACTTGTATGATAATAGTATGATAGCATGATATATCTATAGTAATTAATTAGTTTTTAAATATTTGTGTAATTAATTTTTAATAGATCTCATATACTCCTGCTGTAGAGTTCGAACATTTGATAAAACTGTCAAAAACTAAATTAGATCAGTTCTTAACCAAATAAATAATAATATATGACATTAGTTATAAGGTTGTTGGATGTATTATGAGGCAAATAATATTTTGAACTGTATAACGTGAAATAGTGAATTAAATGAACACAATAAAATGTTTAAAATTGTGATGTTTATTATAAATGCTAATCACATGAGACGTTTTAAGAGTTTATCATTTCTTTTTTATTGTTTCTTAGTAATTTTGAACTACTTTGTTCATACGCTATGCATGATATTTTTTGAAAAAATTTTAGGGACACTCCAAGATAATTGGCGAAAAGCATAATACCCCAAAATTATTCCAAATTGGCAATGACTTCTTTTTTTTTTTTTTTCATTAGAAACATTGATTAGTTAAAATAAATGACAAATATACCTTAGTTGTATTGTTCTATATCTTATAATATAAAATAAAAAATTAAAGATAAATCAACAAGATGAAATTAATGATTCAATCTTTTTAGGGGCAACATTGTAAAGTAGCAAGAGATTAATAATAATGTATGAATTATGAGATTATCTAAGGATGACTTAATGAAATTCACTAAGGGGAGTGTACCATTGTGAAAATTTAAGAGACGTCTTTAATTATTTTTGTCAAGTTGATATCTTTTTAAGGTGTCCATCATTTTTGCGAAATATTTTGAGGTGTCTCTAAAATTTTATTTTTTTTTTTTTAAGAAATAGATTATGCATGATTGAGGTGAGGATAATAAATAATCATACAAGAATCACATTAATAATCAAAATGTTTGCAACTATTGTATTTAGTTATTCTATGTATTTAGTTATAAATCAACACAATGATTTTTCATTTATCTTTTTTTGAATAATATGATTGACATATTGGAGGAAATTGAAATATTACTAACCTATAAGAAGAAAATCTCAGGTAAATTTTTATTTCTAATGTCATAACAAAATGAATTAAATTATACAATTTATTTTTAATTAGTTGAACGATTTTCCAAATTCTTCAATTAGAAAATGTATTGTATTTCAATAAAAACATTATATATATTTTTAGGTGCTTTTAGCCCATTCTTTTTATGATGAATTATAACTTTGAAGTTTAACTAAAATAGAAAAAATAATTATAATTTGAAGTATTATTATATAAATTAGACGAATAAAGTTATAAATTTGCAATTATTGAGTAAAGTTATATTGAAATTGTTGTGGTATAAAGTTAATTATATTGAAATTGTCGTGGTATAAAGTTAATTTGATAAGAGGATTATATATATATATATATATATATATATATATATATATATATATATATATATATATATATATATATATATATATATATATTACTATTATAAAAGCACAAACTGAGGGAGGATGGCTATATTTCACTTCCCAAAACACGCCTACCTTCTAAAACTACTAAACATTTAAGTCATCAAAAAAGAATATAAAAAAAAAAAATGTAATTTGCCAAATAATTAAACGAGATTTAAATTTCCAAACAGTTAACTAAATCATGTGCTGACAAAACTCCAAATCGTGATTTATCATAAATTAATTTTTTTAAAAATCAATGATCATGATTATAAATAATAATATTAATGGCAAGAATTTAAACATATTTAAACATCAACTAATAAAATTTAAAATTAAAATTGCTATTAAAATTATTATGATTAGATATAAAATAAAATTAAATGATTATGATTAGATATAATAAAATTGAAAGTTGAAATTCTAAACGAGATTTAAATTTTCATTGATAGTTGAAATTCTATAATCATAAATTAACATATATCTACGGTTACACTACTCCACTAAAAGTAGTTAAAACACTCCACTAAAAGCAGTATACATTTCACTTCCCAAAACACCCCTACCTTCTAAAACTACTAAACCTTTAAATCATCAAAAAAGAATATCCAAAAATGTAATTTGCCAAATAACTAAACGAGATTTAAATTTCCAAACAGTTAACTAAATCGTGTGCTGACAAAATTCCCAAATCGTGATTTATCATAAATTAATTTTAAAAAAAATCAATGATCATGATTAGAAATAATAATATTAATGGCAGAAATTTAAACAAATTTAAACATATTTAAACATCTAACTATAAAACTTAAAATTAAAATTGCTATTAATAGGAATGGAAACTTTATGAGAAAGTTTAGGGATTCAAAAATAAAATTAAATGATTATGATTAGATATAATAAAATTGAAAGTTGAAATTCTAAACGAGATTTAAAATTCCATTGATAGTTTAAATTTTATAATCATAAATTAACATATATCTACGGTTACACTACTCCACTAAATGTAGTTAAAACACTCCACTAAAAGCAGTATACATTTCACTTCCCAAAACACCCCTTCCTTCTAAAACTACTAAACATTTAAGTCATTAAAAAAGAATATCCAAAAATGTAATTTGCCAAATAACTAAACGAGATTTAAATTTCCAAACAGTTAACTAACTCGTTTGCTGATAAAACCCCAAATCGTGATTTATCATAAATTAATTTTAAAAAAATCAATGATCATGATTAGAAATAATAATATTAATGGCATAAATTTAAACATATTTAAACATCAAACTAATAAAATTTAAATTTAAATTGCTATTAATAGGAATGGAAACTTTATGAAAAAGTTAAGGGATTCAAAAATAAAATTAAATGATTATGATTAGATGTAATAAATTGATAGTTGAAATTCAAAACGAGATTTAAATTTCCATTGATAGTTGAAATTCTATAATCGTAAATTAACATATATATACTGTTACACTACTCCACTAAAAGTAGTTAAAATACTCCACTAAAAGTAGTTACAACACTCTACTAATAGTAGTATACATTTCACTTCTCAAAACACTCCAACCTTCTAAAATTACTAAACATTTAGGTCATCAAATAAGAATATCCAAAAATGTAATTTGCCAAATACCTAAATGAGATTTAAATTTCCAAACAATTAACTAACTCGTGTGTTGACAACACCCCAAATCGTGATTTATCATAAATTAGGCATCCAACAATTTTCCTCTTCCTCTTGTTGCCCCATTGTCCGCTCAAATTCTTCCTCCTGAGTTTTTCTATGGAGCACAAGGATAAGGAGAAAACATATTGTCCGCTCAAATTCTTTATCCTGAGTTTTTATATGGAGCACAAGGATAAGGAAAAAATACAATTGCAGCTCTTTGAGGATATTGCAAAACAATTAAAGAGATTACATAGTGAACTGAGTCTGGAAAACTTGTTTGGTAGGTTTATTTACCCCCATTATCTTCAAAGGTATGTGGTTAAAATTTAAATTTGCACATTTTCTAAAACTTAGGTTTGTAGATAGATATTGAACCTTCCATATTTCTAGAACTCTTAAAACTGTTATGAACATTATCAAGTTTAATTACTTCTCATTTGTATTTATTAATGCTATCTGAAAACTCAATATTTGATCAAGTTCAGATTTTATAATACTACAAACCAACTCCCTTCAGCTATTCTTCTTCTATATTTTCTTCACTGTTCAGCCGAATACTTTAGTTGCCCATTTAAAATTTAAAATATTACATACATGTTGATATTGATGTTAGACCTTAAAATTCTTCAATTATCACGTAGTACTATAATATATGGATATTGAAACGGTCAAGAACAGAACCTTCTTGACAATTGAAGACTAAGTAGCCAAACTTAGCCTTCAGGTCATTTTTTAAGCTTAGATTACCTTTTTAAGCTTAGATTCTCTTTTTAAACTTATTAAAAAAGTTGCAGGTCCCTGTTATTTAAGAGAAATAAACAGTATGTTGTAGCTTCAGTTTTGTCTGATTCATAACTTTTTGCTGTAATGTTTTCATTTGGACTTATTTGCTTTCCTACTTTTGCTTTACCTGTTGCATTCCTGGTTATCCTGAGATTTCAGTTTACTCCAGCATTAGGAAATTACATATTTTAACATTTGATGTCTTATTTTCATCCCTCTTATGTGTAGGCAAATCAATTATTATGATTAGATATAATAATATTAATGACATAAATTTAAACATCCAACTAATAAAACTTAAAATTGTTCTATCAGAGGAGATTCATGAGATAATAAATAGGAATGGAAATATGAGAGAGAATATACGGAGAAATTCATGGATCGTGAGTTAGTTTTAATTAGAATTTAACATTTTATTTCTTAAAATTAGGGGATTAATGATAACCATTAGATTATCATCAAGAATGATATTTGTACCCATAATCTATATCTTAAATTTTAATTTTTAATTTTTGGAGGGGGCAAATAGTGATATTTCACATGTGAAATGAGAAAAATTAGGCAAATATGTAGGAATTTTTAAAATTCCAAAAACCAGAGGATAAACACTCAATTTATCATAAATTAATTAAAAAAATCAATGATAATGATTAAAAATAATAATATTAATGGCAGAAATTTAAACATCTAATTAATAAAACTTGAAAATTAAAATTGCTATTAATAGGAATGGAAACTTTATGGGAAAGTTTAGGGATTCAAAAATAAAATAAAATAATTATGATTAGATATAATAAAATTGATAGTTGAAATTCTAAACGAGATTTAAATTTCAATTAATAGGAATGAAATTGTAGGAAAAAAAATTGATGGACTAAAAAAAATAAAATCAATGATTGATTATATCTTATAAAATCAATGGCTGAATTATAACGAGATTTAAATTGCTATTAGTAGAGTCAAATTTTAGGAGAAAGAAAGAACAATTAAATAATAAAAAATAATAATGCTTTATGAAAATAATACTAGAAAAATCGTGAGTGAGAGAAAGAGAGAGCCATAATTTGAGAAAGAGAGTGAATACTGATAAGTGTGGAGAAGATTTCGAAAAATTTTAATGTCTGTTAAGTATTCCAATATTTTGTGAGACGTGTGAGAAAAAAAAAAAAAAAAGGAATAAAAGAGGAGATTCATGAGAGAGTAAATTGGAATGAAAATATGAAAGAGAATATAGAGAGAAATTCATGGATAATGAGTTAGTTTTTAATTATAATTTAATTTTTTATTCCTTAAAACTAGGGGTTTAATGATAACCATTAGATTATGATTAAGAATGACCTTTGTATCCATAATCTATATCTCAAATTTTTATTTTTAATTTTTGGAAGGGGCCAAATAGTGGTATTTCACACATTTTCAAGACAAAATCAAAAAATCAGTTATATATATTACCACATAACCTTACAAATGTAATGAAACTTATATCATTTGCAGGTTATTATTGGTTTCAACATTTCACTTCTGAATTCACATAAATTCTTTCATTTACTAACGAATGCTTAACCCATGTGCATATGCACGTGAGTCATTACTAGTATATATATATAGTAAAAATTTATATGCGCAAATGCACGTGCAACTATATATAAGAAAAAAATGAAAGAAAAATATTGAAATATAAATTTGAAAAAAAAATAGATAAGAAGACAATCATACTAAACCATAATTTATCTATGAATTTCAAAATAATTAATTGATGTTTATAACATTATATGTTCTATTCTTAATGGTATTGTTTAACCTAAATAACAATAAAGTTGTTATTTCATTCATGTCATTCTAATGCTTAGATGTTTCTTTGCATATGATTTTATGTTTGTTTGTTTTTCTATATTACCTTTTAAAAAATTACCCAATTGTAGGATGTTTTATTATTTTATTAAGAAATATATATATATATATCTTAAAAAATATCAAGATTCATATCTCGACTTATATTTTATAATATTTAAAAAGATACAAAGAATAAATAAAATGAAATAAAGTTGTTTGGTCAACTGTAAGAAAGTTGTAAGGAGATAAATAGATTCTGATAAAAAAAAAGGTTATAGAAATCGAGAGATTTAAATTTAGAAAAATATTTTAAATTATTATTATTATTATTTATTTTTTAGATAGAAATAATTTAATAAAATTAGGATTTTTTTTAAGGCAAATAATCTATCAAGAATATTATGATAATTTTTAATTAAAAAAAAATGAAACTCAAATTGGGGAATGAGATAAATCCATAAGACATTATTTCTTAAAAATAAAAAATAATCGAATCTCAAATAAGGAATTTTGGTTTATATAAATTAAAAACTAGGGATAATTACTATTGCCCCCTTTGCTTTGATTTTATTACTATTGTATCCTCTGTACTTTTCAAAATTACTAATCCAACCTTTAACTTTATCTACAATTACTATTGCCCACCGACCATTAAGTTCCGTTAGTTTACTGATGATGTGGCATCTTTATATTTTTTCAAAAACCCCAAAATACCCTTATACTTATCTCTTTACTTATTTACCCATTTGTCAAGTTACAGTAGTACCCTTAATTAATTGTGGAGAAAAAAAATAACTATAATCCGTTTTATTTTAAAAAAAAAAAAACCACTAAATAAAGAAAAAGAATAATTGAATAAAACTCAAATAAAAACCAAAGAAGAAGGAAAATCGAATTCAACTCAAATTGGAAACTAAATATCACCTTAAATATTTTCAAAATAAATGAAGTTTAGTGAAGGCGGGAAACCAAATCTGATTTGGATTTTGCCCATTTCTCTAATTCAAAATAAATGAAGTTTGGTGAAGGCGGGAAACCAAATCGGATTTAGATTTTACTCATTTCTTTAATTCAAAATAAATGAAGTTTAGGGTAAAATTGACATTTAATTTGGTTTTTATAAATAGGATAGCATTGTCTTTTGATTTCTTAATTTTAATGAAGGACAAATTAGATATTACATATTCAAAATTAATGGCTACTTAACACCGTTATAAGGAAAGGGGACAACAGTAATTTCATAAAGAACAGGTGTTTTATTAGTAATAAAATCAAAGTACAAGGGGGCAACAGTAATTATCCCTAAAAATTATATTAAAAAAGAGATTTCTAATAAAAAGTGGGAGAGAGTTATTATTTTTTTTTTTTAATCACCTTTTAAGAATTTACTAAATTGTACCATATTTCATTATTATTAAGAAAAGAACATATTTTAAAGAATCTCAAGATTCCTATCTCAAACTATATTCAAATAATATAAAATGATATGATATAATATGATTTTTTTGGGTAGAATATTAGAGATTGGATGGATTGATAAAAAAGGATGGTGGAATTTAATCAAAAGTTTTTTATTAGGGATTAAATCACGTTGGATTTAAAATAACAATATTTATGAGTTATTTTGAATAATATCTAATTTGAATCAAATTTTCTTTATTATGGATTGATATAAGAGAACGAAATCAATGGAAGAAAATTCTTTTTCTTAATTTTAATATAATTTAATTTATAAATTAAAATAAATGAAAAATTACAAAATGTTCCAACAATTTGTAAGGAAAAATAAAAAAAATAAGAAAATTAATGGACAAAATGTTGGGATAATTGTATTACAAATTCTTCAAACATACAAAAGTGAAATTGCAATACAATTGAGAGATGAAGATCTTTAGCAAATCTGAAGAGCTTGAAGTAGCAACCGAACGAACGACTGATCGATGAGGTTGAGTCACACCTTGATGATGTCTTTAAGGTAATTGATGCACCCTACTACCAAGGGTTCTTCGCATCACCACCTCCAAGATAAAGCAACCTCCAACTAGAAGATGAGGTAGTTCTTCTAGTCCCTTCAAGGAGCCAAAAGCTAGAGCACAAACACTTAGACAACTCAAGAAAGAAATGAACTTTGTAAAACAAATAGTGTGAGTGAGGAGTGTCTCTATTGCACACAATATGCAAGGAAGTGTTGGGTTTATATAGGCCCAAACCACACCTCCTCAGAAGGGGAGAATCAATTCTCCACTAATGGAGAATCAATGGTTTGTCCCTCCTCCACTAATGTGAATAAACCCCTTTGAGCTAACCTCCCCACTACTTGGGGAAGTAACTCTCATATTCACTTCTTTGGAATGAATAGGCTTTAATCCATTCAAAATCCTTAACCCCACTCATGGTAATGGCCATGAATGGTCATGAAGTTGAAATGAGAAATGAAGGTCAAGAGTTAGAATTTGAGTAGTTCCACCATTCAAGTAAACCCACCTTATCACCAAGATCAAGACCTTTAAGACCCATGACTAATGTCATGAAAAGCCTCATAACCAAGGTCATGAAGGGCCTCCTTTACTCATGGTGCCTCATTACCACCCTTAACTCATGGTGCCTCGTTACCACCCTTACCTCAAGGGTCCCACACACAAACAAAACAATTAAATAAAAGAAATTCAAAAACCAATTTTGAAACTTAATATATAGATAATATAGATTTTAATAAAAAGACCTAACACAAAATATGCCATTTGAATAAAAATGAGGGATACAATAGTCAAAGAAAAGATTTGCGGCAAAAGAGGAGTATATGCTTTTATATAATAGCATATTTTCTTATGCTTTTAGTTTTGCTATATGCTTGAATGTTTTAGATATGTTTTGTTTGTATTTTGTTTTGCACTCAGACCACCGTTATTTGATAAAAACGCTAGGAAAACAATCTCGCAAACAACATCATTCTCAGAAGAGACGGTTACCAAACATGCACTAAGCATATTGTAATCATTTGGTCACCTCCAAGCAATCTACTCATTAACTAAAACAATAGCATCATACGCACGAGGCCTCCTCAACACCTACTTGAATTCCTCTTAGTTATGAGTCCCTAAGCATAACCTGTAAATCCATAGCTCATGGAGCAAGAGATGATTTAGTGATTCTAGATAAGTAAAAATCCAACCACCTAAGCGAAACTTGGGATCGAAGCTGTCATAAGTTACCAGGATTGCAAAAGAGTTGGAATCCAGGTTCATGTAAGAGTAAGGTAGACTAGTTGGTTTAAGGTAGGATTATTGATAGGGGTTTGGCATCAAGTTGGTATTGGTATTTGGGCATTGGGTATTATCAACAGATATTCCGGTCGGTAAACCTGTTGTAGAATGGTTATGGGCTTGGTTGGATATTCTGAAATACTATTTTGTTCCTGGCATTCAATATAAAATGAGTTTATCACAAGGTTGGACAAAACCTACTGGTGCCAACTTTGGGAAATCTATTTATGAGAAGAGCTACGAAAGTATGGAAACTAAAGCGAAACTTCTCCAAACACATCTAGGTGCAATTTTTGTTCTAACATGACAATGTAGAAATTTAAAAAATATCTCTTTACACTAATGTATTAGATCATCCTCTTCCAAACCATTGAAGTCTACCAACTTAAGAAGAGTAGAGAGTAAATACAAAGACAACATGACAAAAGCACTAGTGCAGAAAAACAGTAAGTGAAAACAAAATTTAGATCTATCCACAAGAAAGCAAATGTTTAATTTCTGTAAAAATTCCATTGCCATACAAAAACATATCTAATCTACTATTCACCTTTTAACTAAAACTATCAAGGCATAAAAACCTCATCTCCTCCAACTGTAACAGTTAACTTCTTTAACAAGTTCAAGCTCCCAGTGCTCTCCTACTTACAGAATGGGGTCTTCATCTATAGCTGGTGCAATGCTTTCACCATGAGGAAAAACATCAAAGGGTTCAGTCAGCTTAAAATAAGGATGCCCTTCATTTGGAATGTCACCTTCGATAACAGGCGCGAGAGTCTCCTCATAGGGGAAAACATAGAAAGGTTCAGCCAGCTTACAATGAGGATTCTCAGATTTAATAACATTGATAACTGGATCAAGTAAAGCTGGCCCTCCATACAACTTTGTATCTTTGTATCCATAATATACATTGTATTGATACCCATCTATAAATCCAGTCATGTCTAATTCATTAAAGGACATCTCTTTAGTCCATGTATTCTCCAATCTCACCCATAAATCATAACGTTTCAGTTTAACCACATGACTGAACACAGAGAGAAGATCTCCCAGTGCAAAATCCATCACTTGAGCTTCACCATCATTCAAGAAAGGCATTGGAATTTCATTAAATTTCTCAATTCCAACCCTAAATGAAATAACAGAATTCAAACTTGGAACAACCCAATGTGGACAATCTTCAAATACTTTGGGTCTTGAGGTATGAGGATTTGGACCCCGAAGAAATTTCTAGAACTTCTCCAATGCTTCTCCAACCATTTGTCCCCACTGCATGCACAAAGGCTTCACATCTAGGGTTCCTACCCCTGCCCTCTCTTGAAACTGCCACTACCTTGAATTTATCAGACCGATGATCATAACCAAACCCCAAAGCAAGTCTATTGCCACGAAACATATTGAAGGGCAAATACGTTTTCAAATAGTAGTTTGTAACATGATTCCATAATTCCACAACTCTTCCGAAATCACCCACACGGGTTAAACACAGCATCCCATTGCAAGAACCAACCAATATGACTTGGGTCTTGGATTGGAGTCATAGTTGAAGTGGTAAGGGCGATAAAAAGGGAATTCAAGTTCTACAGGAATACGATTCTGAATATCTACTTTATACATCAAGGAATGAGTTGTGACAATGAAGGTTGAAGCATTGTCGATTTCCATTTGTTTGCGAAAATGCATTTTCATGAAACTAGGGTTACGGAATCGAGAGTAATCTCTTATTACGCACCTGAATTTTAAAAGAGTTCTCACATGTAAACGACAGAAGATTTCACCCTTGATTTCATCTGAGAGATCAGCCAGAGTCTTTGTAGCAGAAACCTTCGTGTCGTTCCTCGATATGTCATCTACTTCTCTCTATTTCTTCGATTCTTTTCCTACTTTGCTGTTGTCAAACATCTTGCACACCGGTGGGAGGTGAAGTGAGAAAAGGCAGGTTCCTCAATGGCGATTGAAGAATAGAGATGGGCTCAACTGAAGGTGGGTTTTCAAATGGCAAAGACTCCTTAGGTTACTTGTTTCAGTGGCCGTAAGGCTCTGTGATGCAGTAGACTCAACAGAGCTGATGACTTCCCAGGCAAAACAGAACAGAGCTAATTTTCCCGAGTTTCTGCTAATGAAGGACAAGGCCAAGACAAGACAGGGCATAGGGCATCATGCTAAACTACGTGTTGCCTGCAGTAGCACAACCTGATGTCTCTTATATGGGATATTTTCTAGGCTAATTAATGCCTAGGCTAGAGTGTCTACGAAGGTTCCAACCATGGAACAATTTTTCAGAAAATATCATTTTTTTTTTTTTTTTGAGATTTTTATGTTATTCCTTGCACTTTTTAGGTAATTTCTCTCACGATTCTTTTTTTTTTCTTCTTCTTCTTTGATCCAATACCCTCAAAGCATAAGAAAAATAAAAAAGATAAAAAAAAAACTTAATCTTCGATCAATCCGTCGAAGCCTTCTCCGTTCTCCTGGCACCTATCCTCTTCTTTCTGGATCTTCGCACACCTCCGACGACGATCCACTGAACCTTGCTCTAATACCACTTGTTAGGGATAATGGATGCACAACCACGAACAGAGAAGCACACAAGGGAAATTTAACGTGGTTCGGCAAAATCATGCCTACGTCCACCAGAGAGAAAAATAGTTTCATTATCTCCAGGAAACCTCACACCACTCTCACACCCACAAAGTGCTACCCTTTGCTTGCCCTCCATCCTTATCAGGATGGGTACCCCAATCCCCTACAGGGATTGATTTCCCAATCTCCTACAGAGATTGATACCTATAGGTTATCCCACAGAGACTATTTATAGGAAAACCTAAAACCCTAACCCCAATATAATTACAAGTTTAACCCAATACTAGTAATTGACCCAAACTCTGTTTCAATTACAAATACAACTAAAACCATAATTATATGGGCCCATAGAATACAAGACACCCAAACCCAACAATCTCCACCTTGGCTTGAATTCTGTGGGCCCATGTAATTATGTTTTGGTTGTATTTGTAATTGAAACAGAGTTTGGGTCAATTACTAGTACTGGGTTAAACTTGTAATTACATTGGAGTTAGGGTTTTAGGTTTCCCTATAAATAGTCTCTGTGGGATAACCTAGGTATCAATCTCTGTAGGAGATTGGGAAATCAATCCCGTAGGGTATTGGGGTACCCATCCTGATAAGGATGAAGGGCAAGCAAAGGGTAGCACTTTGTGGGTGTGAGAGTGGTGTGAGGTTTCTTGGAGATAGTGAAATTATTTTTCTCTTTGGTGGACGTAGGCATGATTTTGCCGAACCACATTAAATTTCCTTTGTGTGCTTCTCTGTTCGTGGTTGTGTATCCATTATCCCTAACAAGTGGTATCAAAGCAAGTTCAGTGGATCGCCGTCGGAGGTGTGCGAAGATCCAAGAAGAAGAGGATAGGTGCCAGGAGAATGGAGAAGGCTTCGACGGATTGATCGAAGGTTAAGTTTTTTTTATCTTTTTTATTTTTCTTATGCTTTGAGGGTATTGGATCAAAGAAAAAGAAAAAATAAATAAATAAATAAAACTTAACCTTCGATCAATCCGTCGAAGCCTTCTCCGTTCTCCTGGCACCTATCCTCTTCTTTTTGGATCTTTGCACACCTCTGACGACGATCCACTGAACCTCGCTCTGATACCACTTGTTAGGGATAATGGATGCACAATCACGAACAGAGAAGAACACAAGCAAAGTACACAAGGGAAATTTAACGTGGTTCGTCAAAACCATGCCTACGTCCACTAGAGAGAAAAAGAGTTTCACTATTTCCAGGAAATCTCACACCCACAAAGTGCTACCCTTTGCTTGCCCTCCATCCTTATCAGGATGGGTACCCCAATCCCCTACAGGGATTGATTCCTCAATCTCCTACAGAGATTGATACCTATAGGTTATCCCACAGAGACTATTTATAGGAAAACCAAGAACCCTAATCCCAATGTAATTACAAGTTTAACCAAGTACTAGTAACTGACTCAAACCCTGTTTTAATTACAAATACAACAAAAACCATAATTATATGGGCCCACAGAATATAAGACACCCAAACCCAACAGAATTTATCAGACCGATGATCATAACCAAGCCCCAAAGTATTGCCACGAAACATATTGGAGGGCAAATAGTTTTTCAAATAGTAGCCTATAACAGAATTCCATAATTCCACAACTCTTCTGTCATCACACACATGAGTTAAACACATCATCCCATTGCAAGAACCAACCAATATGACTCGGGTTCTTGGTTTGGAGTCATAGTTGAAGTGGTAAGGGCGATAAAAAGGGAATTCAAGTTCTACAGGGATGCGATTCTGAATATATACTTTATACATCAAGGAATGAGTTGTGACAATGAAGGTTGAAGCATTGTCGATTTCCATTTGTCTGCGAAAATGCATTTTCATGAAACTAGGGTTACGGAATCGAGAGTAATCTCTTATTACGCACCTGAATTTTAAAAGAGTTCTCACATGTAAACGACAGAAGATTTCACCCTTGATTTCATCTGAGAGATCAGCCAGAGTCTTTGTAGCAGAAACCTTCTTATCGTTCCTCGATATGTCATCTACTTCTCTCTGTTTCTTCGATTCTTTTCCTACTTTGCTGTTGTCAAACATCTTGCACGCCGGTGGGAGGTGAAGTGAGAAAAGGCAAGTTCCTCAATGGCGATTGAAGAATAGAGATGGGCTCAACTGAAGGTGGGTTTTCAAATGGCAAAGACTCCTTAGGTTACTTGTTTTAGTGGCCGTAAGGCTCTGTGATGCAGTAGACTCAACAGAGATGATGACTTCCCAGGCAAAACAGAACAGAGCTAATTTTCCCGAGTTTCTGCTAATGAAGGACAAGGCCAAGACAAGATAGGGCATAGGGCATCATGCTAAACTACGTGTTGCCTATGGTAGCACAACCTGATGTCTCTTACATGGGATATTTTCTAGGCTAGAGTGTCTACGAAGGTTCCAACCATGGACAATTTTTCGCCGATATTCCGTCATTTAGCTTTCAGCGAACCGAAACCAGGGGCGAAACGAGATTTGCGAGATATCGCCATTTCTCGCGATATATCGGAAAATATCATTTTTTATTTTTTATTTTTTCGATTCTTATGTTATTCCTTGTACTTTTTAGGCAATTTCTCTCGCGATTCTATCCCAATCTTACCAATTCTATCCCAATGATTCAAGACTCAAAAGTTAATGTGTTAAATATAATTAGGAGGAGAATCTACATAGAATAATTTATAGATAGGAAGACATTTTTTACTCAAAATCCATCATTATTAATCATCCCCACCAACCCATATTCTTTATTTTTTCTATACACAAAAACCCCAAACACCAACTAGCCAGAAAAAAAAAAATAAATAATTTTTTTTATAAAAATTTAATTTTTTTTTTATTTTTTATTAAATATTAATAAAAAAAAAAAAAAAAAATATAATGATTTATTAACCAACCGCCCCCCCCCCCCCCCCCCCCCCCCCCCCCCCCCCAACAACAACCACACCCCCCCCCCCCCCCCCCCCCCCCCAAAAAAACCTGTCCAAAAAAAAAAATTTTTCCTCTCCCCAGCGGGCCCTAATCTTACTTATGGATTAGGGTAATCACCCCGATGACAAGAGACTCAAACCGAGGCTGCGGATAATCATCATCAAAGGGATAACTATCGCATAACCTAACCGTTATCTCAGAGTCCTCTACTAGCCCAAACTAGTAGAAGTCTATCGCTCAACGGGTCTTATTGATAAGATCCAACGACTACCCGAAGAAGGCTCGAGTGCATCCAACGAAGGAGATTCGAAGGTACACTCTATATAAACCTCACTACTATACAAGGTGAGGGACGGATCAATTGATCAAGGAGAATACCATTTGAGACTCAGGTTCAGATACATACTAATAGACCTCAACTATCGGCGTCCTGCTATCTAGATCACCTTTCCCGTTTCTTCATTCATTAGCTCTGTACTTCTAGCGAGCCGTTTGTGATTAAGTTCATCAATCGACTTAGCCTTCGGAGGTGGACTCCCGACCCCAGCGGTCGGGCCACATCTGACGCTTTTGTTTTGCAGGACATTACGTGGAGATCCAAGGGCTGAGCAGATTTTGGACGCATCATTTGGCGCCGTCTGTGGGAAAGACTTGAAAAAGCCATGGTGACTAGATCAGAGCCGTGCCCGGCACAACGCAATTCCGGTGTTCGGATACGGGGTGAATAATCCGGATATTCCCCGGAAAGCCAAAATCCTATCGAAGTGGATAAAGGCCGGGGAGGACGTAATCCTCCGATACAATCCAAGATCAATTGGATCGGTTAAAGATTCAACTCTTGGAGGTGAGCCAAGCACTCGCTTGCTCACCAGGCGAGTAGTTTTGCCACAAGAACCCGATCAACACGATTCGGGGAGCGTGCATTACCACGTGACCAAAGAATGGTGAAGACCGGAATGTTGATCAGAATTTTCGTGAAGGAGATCGAGGACTTCGGAGGATTGATGATCAACTAAGGCGAGCGATCGGTTTGATAGACCGCAAGAGAGTACAACTGATTCAAATACAAGGTTGGATTCTGGGGTAAGAACTCACTCACCCATTGTCGGGAAGAACCGTTCGTGATGATCGAGCGGTTCGTGACGAGAGAAACGTTCGTGAAGGACGGGCTGTTCGTGATGATCGAGTAGCACGTGATGATCGTGTTAATCGAGGTCGTGATCGTATTGCTTGAAGATCACCCGACCCAGTTGGTCAAGAATTGGCCAACATCAATGAGAAGTTAGGGCAATTGGCTAAGGGAAGGATAGCGAGGATATATACTTAGTCATTCGGAAGACTCCTTTGCTTGAGCCAATCGCGGGATATCGGTTTCCCCATAACTTCCGTTTGCCTACCTTCTCAACATTCGATGGCTCCGGAGATCCAATAGCTCACATTGGCTATTACCAACGGACCATGGCGGTTTCAGGTAATTCGATGAAATTTTATGCGGGGTTTCGGATCATCTCTAACTGAGCGGCACAAAAGTGGTTTTCTAACCTCCCCTCCGGAAGGATCGTAAACTTTGACGAATTGGCACGCCAATTCATAGGGCGATTCCAAAGTGGGATACGAGTCAAGAAAACGGAAGAAACCTTGTTCTTGTCGGACGGGGAAAGGACGAATCGATCGGAGAGTTTCGAAAAGATTCAACAAGGTGACGATGGAGATAGAAAACTTGGATGAGCAGTGGCCGTAACCGCTCTATTCACGGGACTCACAAATCGGAAACTCCTGGAGTTATTACTACATGATATACCCACGACTTATGCTTGAGTTGGTACGAGAGATGCCGAAGCGAGGCTGAAGTCATGGAGATTCTAGATGCGCGCCAAGGAGATAATAAAGTCTCCAATAAGGAACAAAAGGCTCCTGACGAGGCGAGCCAAGGAAGAATGTTCGTGATCGGGTTGGAAGATCCCAACCTTGGCGCCAAAGATCCCCGGCGGTGAGTACACTCCATTGAATGCTCCTCGGGCCGATATTCGAATATCCTCAAAAGAAAAAATATTTTGAAGTGGCCGCCTAAAATTCTTTTGAAACCGGAGAGCGGCGGGATCGGGAAAAGTATTGCCGATTCCACAAGGACTATGGTCATTACACTAATGACTGTCGTCATCGAAGGCGAGATATTGAGAGATTGATATCTCGGGGACATCTGTCCGGTTTTGTTAGCGGGAGAAGGGAGGAGCCACGCGGGCCACGTGCGGCTGCCCCTAAAAGGAATCGTTCGGTCGGTTCGTAACGATCAAGGGAGGCCCCGAAGTCCAAAAAAGGCAAGGAGGTGATTGAAGCTGCTACTCGGTCACCGATCCTTACCATCTTCGGGGTCCAGAGCCTGAATCATTCCGGAGTTTAAAAACCAAATCCAAATTTGTTGGAGCCGGAGGGCGCGGAGCGGAAGAAGCTGAATGGTGAAGATTCTATCACCTTTAGCGAAGAAGACGGAGAGATGTTTGTTTACCTCACGATGATGCTATAGTCATCAAGGTAGAGATTGCACGGTGGGAAGTGCATAGAGTATTGATTGATACAGGGTCTGCAGCTGACCTAATTTCTTACGAAGTGTATCAAAAATTGAAGGTGGATCAAGATTTGATGAAACCTTCATCAACACACCTATATGGCTTTGGGGGTCATCTGCGGTGGCGGAAGGATCGATTCGGTTGGATCTTTCCATTGGAAGTTTTCCCAAAGAAACAACTGTCCGAATCAACTTTCGGTGGTTCGAGAACTACCAGCTTATAATATGATTCTCGGGGCGACCATCTTTATCCAAGATAGGTGCTATTGTTTCGACGGCACTCGAAGATAAAATTCCCGACCGATATGGGAATCGGTCAAGTCTCCTCGACCGGAAGATCTCTTGGCGGTGTTATGTTGCCTATTTAAAAGACAAGGAGGGTCCGAAGAAGGTTACTGCCCTCCCCATAGAAATTCGAGATGATCGGGAAGAGACAGAGATGCAAAGGCCCGAACCGGTGGAGAACTGGAGCAAATCCAGCTGTGTACCGAGGATGCGAAAAGATTACTTATGTCGGGTCCGAGCAGTTGGAAGAGTTTAAAGATGAATTGAAGTTATTTCTTCAACGGGAATAAGGATGTATTCGCATGGTCTGCTGAGGACATGCCGGATCGATCGTGCCATTGCGAGCACGGCTGGATAGACCCTAAGGCGAACCGGTGATCGGGAGAAGAATTTCTCTATTGAAAAATATGAAGCCGTTCGAATGAAGTTGAAAAACTTAAGAATTCTGGTTTCATAGAACCAATCGAGTGCCCAACTTGGTTGGCCAACGTGGTGATGGTGAAAGGCGATGGGAAGTGGAGGATGTGTACGGACTACACGGATCTAAACAAAGCTTGCCCAAAAGATTGCTACCGTTGCCTCGGATTGACCTATTGATAGATGCTACTGCGGGGTATGAAACTTTAAGTTTTATGGATGCCTACTCGGGGTATAATCGGATCCTTATGAATAAGGAAGATGAGAAGTATACGGCTTTTATGACTGATCGTGAAAGTTATTATTACAAGGTCATGCCTTTTGGCCTGAAGAATGCGGAGCAACATATCGAGGGCCGTCAACAAGATTTTCAAAGAGCTGATAGGGAGAACGTTGAAGCATATGTTGCGACATGCTGGTGAAAAGTTTACAAAAGCAAATCACATTGCAGATTTGACTGAGGTTTTCTCGGTACTAAGGAAACATCAAATGAAGTTGAACCCCGAAAAATGTGCCTTTGGAGTCTCCTCGGGCAAGTTCTTGGGTTTCATGGTATCACGAGAGGGAATTGAGGCAAATCCAGCCAAAATACAAGCTCGATTGATATGGAGGCTCCAAAACCGTTCGGGATGTACAATGTTTGACGGGGGGAGTTGCTGCCTTATCGATTTATCTCCAAGTCCGGAGAGAATGTTTGCCTTTTTCAAGGCACTTAAAGACCCGAGGGCGGTAGGAGCAGTGGACTGAAGAGTGCCGAAGCTTTTGAGGATTAAGCTGCACTTGGACAACCACCGATCTTGTCCAGGCCGGGGAAGGGGAAATATTACAGCTATATCTAGCGACATCCCTTTCCGCGGTCGGTGCGGTACTTGTTCGGGAGAAAATAGAAACGGTGGCCATTTACTATGTAAGCCACGTGTTGCTGGATGCGGAGACGAAATATTCGCAGATTGAGAGCGTGCTCGGCTCTCATGATGGCCGCCAGGAAGCTAAGGCCATATTTTCGGGCTCATCCAATTGAGGTATTTACAACTTTTCCTCTTAGTAAAGTTCTTAACAAACCTGATTTGTCCGGAAGGATGGTATCCTGGTCGGTTGAGCTAAGTGAGTTCCAAGTGAGCTTTAAGCCCGGGACTGCAATCAAGGCTCAGCATTAGCCGACTTTGTAGTAGAAACTACCGCACCAATGGAACCCACTATTGAGATCCCATTATACCAACCACTTGGGAGGTATATGTCGATGGTTCGAGTAATAAAGATGGAGCAGTACCTGAATTCTATTAAAAAGTTCGGCAGGATTCATTATTCGATATGCTTTGAGATTCGCATTTGATGCGAGTAATAACGGGCGGAGTACGAGGCCCTAATAGCGGGACTTCGGTTGTCAAAGGCATTAGCTATTGCAGATGTTACTATTTATAGTGACTCTCGGCTTATAGTCAACCAAGTCCGGGGGGAGTATGGCATTAAAGAACCACGCTTGCAAAAATATCGGGAGATAGTGCATTTCAGAACCAATTTTGGAATTTGAAGATATCTCGATTTCGAGGAATGAAAATTCAGTGGCGATGAGCTATCCCGACTAGCCAATGCCAAGGAAAAGAATCTAGACCCTTCGGTCTATATTGAAGAGGTAACTTTTCCAAGTTATCATGAGAAAGAAATTTCTTATATTGAGGCGAACGTTCTTGGATGGATCCAATAATTGAATATCTAAGAGATGACAAGTTGCCGGAGGATCCAAGTAGAAGCAAGGTTGATCAAGATTCGATCAGCTAGATTTGTCATTCAAAATGGGAGACTATATAAAAGATCTTATGCTGGACCCCTTATGAGATGTATAGGCCCCGAGGAGCAAACTCACTTTGGCTGAGGTTCATGAAGGAATTTGTGGTGCTCACATGGGTGGCAGCCCTGGCCCACAAAATTCTAAGATTGGGGTTATATTGGCCTAAGATCCAAGAAGTCGCTATGGACTACGTTCGTCGATGTAGTAACTGTCAAATTCATGCTACAAGATTGAAGCGCCCGGTGGAGATTATGACTTCAATTCTAAATCTCATTCCCTTTGCAATGTGGGGAATTGATATCATGGGCAAATTCACCAAGGCATCGGGCGGACGGGAATATCTGATAGTAGCAATTGATTACTTCACCAAATGGGTAGAAGCCAGTGCACCGCGACAATTACTGAGAAAAAAGTGGAGAAATTTGTGCTTGAATCAATCATATATCGCTTTGGGATTCCAAAGATAATTGTCACCACCATGGTACTCGGTCTTCGACTGTCCACATTTGAGCAATTCTGTGGAACATATATGATCGAGCATCGTATGTCCTCGGTGGCATACCCCCAAAGCAATGGCCAGGTAGAGGTTACTAACCAACGCTCTGGAAGGAATAAAGAGAAGACTCGCTGACAAAGCTTCTTGGGTCGAAGAACTATATAATGTACTGTGGGCTTATAGAACTACGGTTCGGACACCTCAGAGAAACTCCATTCAGGTTGGCATATGGATCCGCATTGGCACCAGTGGAGATAATGGAAGGGATCGTGATTCAGAAAGCAATGAACAAGGACTCTTATAGTCTTGATTTGTTGGATGAAGTTCGAGCAAAGGCAATAGCACAAACTCAACATTATCAAAGAAGGATAGCGTCTCATTATAATACTCGAGTGAAGAATCGTCGTACTTAGCCGAGATTTGGTGTTGAGAAACACCCTAGCTTCCACCCTGTCACCAAAGAAAGTTGGACCCTTCTTGGGAAGGACCTTATATGGTTGTGAAACCGTCGTTCGAGCTTACGCTGAAGAACATTGATTCCCAAAGAATTGGATCGTTCTGAATGCTAGGCATCTCAAAAAGTTTTATCCTTGAAGATGATTTCAATTTTGTTCGCATGTAATCATTTTCAACTCAATCATGCATTTTTGGTTTTCAACAAACTATCTTTTGATTGGGGGCATCATACACCACATTCAAGAACAAGATCCAACTATAAGGCATCGGATGAAAATTCGTGTGGGTCCTTCAACACTTCAACACTTATGGAAAATCTTTCGAACTTTCTTAGTCGGGCATCGGATGAAAATCCAGTGAGTTCCTTTTGCACTCGTTTATACCCGTGGTTCCTTCAGACTTATTGAACTTTTGATTATCCTTTATAGGCATCGGTTTAACCCGTGAGTTCCTTCTCACTTATTGTATTTCTCACCTTTTGGCATCTTTAACCCAGTGGTTCCTTCTCCTTATTGTATTTCTCCAATCCTTGTGTAGGCATTGTTTCCACTGACCTAATCCCTTCGTGGCTACAGTTCAGATAGTAATTTCTTATTTCTTCAGATCCAGAGGCCATCAAACATTACAGAGCTGATACAATCTCGTCAAGAGAGGTCTTCCTTCGTTTCAGATCGATCACTTTGCTAGACAACATTGGTCACCTTGGGGTCGAGAGAGAGAATAGGATTACAAAATATTCCATATTCAGATCCTCCCTTTCTCTTTTACTTTCAAAGAATTCCTCACCAAACTCATTCCGCTCTCTTTGACTTCTTCCCTACGATCTTAGTTTGCATATTTATCGGTGGGGATCATCTTATCCTTGGTCCACGGAGAATCCTTTAATACTTCTGGCCTGTCTTCTGATCTTTCTTGTTTGATTCTCTTCTTCTTCCCTTTGTTCCTTCCCTTCCTTTACTTGCCCCCTGGGATTCCACCCTTCCCTTTTTCTCCTTTAGCTCCCTTTCCTTTTCTCTCTTCTCCTCCCCCCCTCCTTTCTCTTCTCTGTTCTCTCCTCTTTCTTCCCCCTCTTTTCTCCCCTCTTCCTTTGGGTTACCGACTCCCCTTTCGGCACTTTTTCCTCTAGAAAGACTTCTCCACTTCTGACTTTCCTTTGGACCTCTCTGTCTTCCCCCTTCCTCTCCTCTTGCCTTTCGGATGGAGGTGGCCTCAAGGCCTCCCAAGATGGCCCCTTTCTCCCTCCTCCCGTGTTTTTCCCCCCTTTTTCTCTTTCTCCCCCCCCTCCTCCCCCTGTCTCTTAGCACTCCTCCTCCCCCTTCCTTTTTCCCCTTTCTCTTTTTTTGCTTGGCACTTCACACTCTTTGCCCTTTTTCTAGCTTCCCCCCTCTCCGGGTCTCTCTTTATGCTTCGCTTCTTGCCTTTCTCTCTCTTCGGCTTTGCCTTTCCCCCCTCCTTCCCTCTCCTGATGCCCTGCTTGGCCCCTCCCTATCTCCCATTTTGGGGTATTTCCATTCATTGGCTGACCACCAACTTCTTGGACCCTTTGTGGGGAAGATTCTCTTCCTCTTCCTATTTCTACAAGATCATTATTCATGAGAGTTGTATAAGTTTTATCATTAATCTTTGATATTCAGCATACGGTTTTGCCATATGTAGATATCTTTCATTAGAATAGGGTACTCTTTACAAAAGGCACGCCTGCTTTTCTTCATTTGTCTCTTTTCTCCTTTCCTCCCTACCTTTCTCCTAGGTGCCTCCTCTTTGGGTCCGGTCCTCTTCGTCCCCCTTTGACTCGGCCCTCCTTCCCTTTTGCCCGTACTTCTTTTTCTTTTTCTCCCTTCTTCTTTCTTGACCCTACTCTTTTTTCTTTCCCCTCTCCTTTCTTCCTCCTCTGGCTTCGGGGGTCACTTCTTCCCTTTCCCCTTCTTTTCTGGCTTGCCTTTCTCTTTTCCCCCCCTCGCTTCCTTGTTGTGCTCCCTTCGCGAGTCTGTTTGACTATGCCCTTCCTTTAGATTGACTCGGAAGTGTCCCCTTCAACTCCCCCTTTCCATTTACTGGTCTTCCTCCTCTTGTCTTGCCCTTTTCAGCTACATGCCCGATATTCCCGATACCCCGTAAGAGGGGTCGGGAGAGGGAAGAGAAGCCTCTTGATCTGCAGTCAAGACCCCGGGCGATCGTTGTTCGGCTGTCACAACGGCTCTAGCGGCCTTCACCCGCAGACTTTCGTGGTTCTGCTCGGGAGGCACCGCAAGGAAGAAGGACAAGAATCGGAATTCAAGACATTTCACTTCAGTCAAATCAAAGGATGATGGTTAGAAGCTCACAATGAGCCAAGCCCCAAGATCGAAGGATGGAGTTATACTCCATTTCATATCCATGTATCTCTTGATACCACGGAATGGATTTGATCTTCAAGATGGCCGCCTCGCCTTCTTTGGATAAGGGAAGGCCCCGGTTACTTTCGGACGAAGAAGTAAACCTCCTCCGGTGGTCGGGAAGTTAAGATCTGATGGAGGCGCTCGACGGAAAAAATATCGTTCGCGCCATCTTTTGTGGTTAGAAGGGCAAGTTCCTTTGGCGAGGATGCGCCCCTCCAATCAAGTTCAGCCCTATTGCGTTTGGAAAGAAAGACCCATCCGGGAGGATGGGAGATAGAAAGAACATGAAATGTACAAAGAGAAAGAGATGGCGTGATGCCAAGCTCAAAACACAAACCCAAGAAGCCAACGATGAGCGCCAGCTATTGGGGAGGAGCATTCCGGGACAAATGTTCCAGGATTCAAAACTCAGAAAATAAAGGATTGAAAAGGGAAAGCGAACCCCGCTTCCAGGTATCTATATCGGGAAAATTCACCCGAAGAGATGAATCAACCCTCTCATCGGGGTGGGGAGCCCTAACCGATATGAGGAAGGAAGGTCAAACTTCACCGAAAGAAAGTTTCTCCATTATAAATGGAGGGAACGAGCCGGCCCACTATTGCCCAGGTTTGAGGTTGCCTAGAGGAATCAACGATCTTGGAAGATCCGCTCGACAAGGCGAGAAGTTTCGGTTTTTCTTTCAAAACCTTTTGAGAAACTCAGCGAACTCCCCGCGAGGACGTTAGGGTTTTGTTATCACTATCCGACCGTTCGGGCGGAGAAGCAAAGCATCACGCTATCACCGATGGGGTACTAAAGAAGCCCTACGTCCGCCATTACTCGTTTCGAAAACTACAAAAGAAAAGATCAAGAAACTTACCGATTCGGAGACGGAAGCTTGAGAGCGGAAGGCCGGGCCGCAAAGGTTCAAATTCCAGCAGAAGAATGAAACCTACGAAGACAACGAACCGCTTTTAAAACTCCCGCCGAGTGTTCGAATCAACGATCGAGATTGATTCAAAATTGACGATTAAGATTGAAAGACGTTTGAAAGTTTGAACTCACGAATCCGAAATAGGCGTTCGGAAACCGCGCTGATGACGTGAGCCACGACGATCAACCGCAACGGAGACATGTGGCCTACACTCACAACGCCGAGGAAAAGTGACCACCGCATTAAATGTGATATGACATTTAATGAAGCACGCAGAGATCATCACCTGACGACGACCCAGTTAAAAACCAAGCCCTCGGGATCGACCGACGCTTGTCCGGGGCTCGTGATATGGAGAGTTTATGATCGACCGGGTTCATCCTGTCCGACCCCGACCCCGGCGAGATGGAGAAACCGACGCTCCCGAGCAACCGATCCAGAAATGGCTTGCAAGAAGAAAGTTATTCTCGCGCAGCGTGCCCTAATCTTACTTATGGATTAGGGTAATCACCCCGATGACAAGCAGACTCAAACCGCGGCTCGATAATCATCACAAAGGGATAACTATCGCATAATCGCATAACCTAACGGTTATCTCAGAGTCCTCTACTAGCCCAAACTAGTAGAAGTCTACGCTCAACGGGTCTTATTGATAAGATCCAACGACTACCCGAAGAAGGCCGAGTGCATCCAACGAAGGAGATTCGAGGTACACTCTATATAAACCTCACTACTATACAAGGTGAGGGACGGATCAATTGATCAAGGAGAATACCATCCGAGACTCGGGTTCGAACATCCGATGACCTCAACTACGGCGTCCCCGCTATCTAGATCACCTTTCCCGTTTCTTCATTCATTAGCTCGACTTCTAGCGGGCCGTTTGTGATTAAGTTCATCAACCGACTTAGCCTTCGAGGTGGACTCCCCCCCCAGCGGTCGGGCCACATCCGCGCTTTTGTTTTGCAGACATTAAAAAAAGAAAAGAGAGGGGGGGGGGATTGGGGGGGAAAGAATAATCATTCCAATTAAGAAAGAAAGAGGGAGGAAGAAAGGGAAAAAAAAGAAAAAGATTAAGGGGGGGGGTTTTAAAAGAAAAGATTTTAAAAAAAAATTTAAATTTTTTACATTTTTGATTAAATTAGGATAGGCTTCAAATTTACCAAAATTATTGACCAAAAATACCCAATACTGGGGGCGAAGTTCGCCGAGTAACGAACCCGTTGAACCGGGCAAAATTTCTTTCCATGGTTCCAACTATTTATTTTTCTAATTTCCTATTTTTTTTAGGCCTTATTACCAGAAAATTAAGCAAAATTAATTAATTAATTAATTAAATCCCTTTAAATTAGGGTCCACAACCACTAAGATTCTTTTTTTTTTTTTTTTGAATCCAAAGTGTTTATATATAGGGTGGGGGGAGTAATACTAATATAGGTGCCGCCGGATGGATGCGAACCCAAGACCTCTACGTGGGAGTTTGGGCTTTTAACCGCTCTACTAATCCACCATTGGCAACCACTAAGATTCTTTTTTTACAAGTCGAACAATTATAATTTACGATTGTGACATGTGGCTTTGTGATATATAACATCTAATTATCCGACGATTATAATCCAATATTAGAAAACATGATCTTCTCCTACATTTCTCCCTTATTTTCTTTCGTACTTAAAAACAAAATCTAAGAAATCCTTGAATTTCTCTCAAATTCTAAATCTTTACCCATTTTCTTAACATTGGGTAATCAAACTAAGAGAGAGGGTCATGCCCTTTTGTAAACTCCACTTTTATTAGTGAAGATAAGGTCATTCATTTTATTAATGAAAAACTCCATTTTTATAAATTAAGACAATGAAATTTATATTATTAATTGACTAAATTAAAAAAAAAATTGAAGAACATGTACAAGAATACAATAGGTGAACTGAAAGAAAGAGAATGAAAGAAATTATGGAAAGAGGCCAATACAGGATTGCTCGATTTGTTAGACCAACCCCTCTTAGTTAAGAGGTTGTAGGTTCAACTTTTGCTGATGACATTGTAATATCTCATTCCCTATATATAAAAAGTGCCCTTGTATTTCAAAAGAAAAATTGTAAGAATAGAAAAATTGTAAGAATAGAAAGTAACCGTGGAAATGCAAAGAGAAAATAGGGGAGAAATTATAGGAAAAGATCAGTGTTTTCCTTATATATTTAATTATGATCATTGGATAATTAAACACCACGTTTTACAATCCTAGACCCTAATCGCAGGCAATTGCAGGGAGGCAAATCATAGAGGATGTGAATAAGTAGAGTGTATCAAAGTTCCAATTGTAATTATATTGATCTAGGGGTGTCAATTTTCAACCCGAATCGGTCCGTTATAGCCCGAACCGGTCCGTTATAGCCCGAACCGGCCCGAACCGAACCTTAATGGGCTGTGTTTGGGCTGAAGACCCTCAGCCCGAACGGTTTCGGGCTGGGCCGGGCCAGCCCGTGTGCGGCCCGCTAGCCCGAACTGGTAGGCCCGAACCCCATCCCGTTAACCCGTTTGAATAAATAAAAAATTAAAAAAAAAACCCTTATTCCTTATAGTTATGGCGCATTAACTCATTGTTCAACTTCAACCCACCCCACGTTTCATATTCTTGAGAATTTAAATTTTAAATTTCAAAATTTTCATTATTTTAATTTTTAAATTTTACCAAAACGGTAGCAAACCCTATTTGGCTATTTCATTTAATTTTAGAAACCTACCGCCTTAGTTTTCATTTAATTTTAGAAACGCCACGTTTCATATTCTTGAGAATTTAAATTTTAAAATTTCAAAATTTTCATTATTTTAATTTTTAAATTTTACCAAAACGGTAGCAAACCCTATTTGGCTATTTCATTTAATTTTAGAAACCTACCGCCTTAGTTTTCTACCAAAAACAAAAAAGAACCTAATGCCTTAATTCCTTAATCGGTTAATCCTTACCGTTTCTGCCTTTCTAGTTTCACTTTTAGTTGCAGAATTTCTTTCACTGTTTCGTAAAGGATTTTCACTTTTACAATTTTACTTTCTCTTGTTCAGCTACTTTCACATTTTACCACTCTCTAGCAAATCTATTTCTTATCACAAGTAATTTTAAGTTGAGCCTTCATATAAATCTAATTTCATTGGGTGAAGATTGTAAGGTTGACCTACACATGATAGAAGAATCTAAATTTTTTATTTTTTGGGGTTGGGGGTGTTTGGATCAAGGCATCAAGCTAATGCCATTACTAGATTTACTTGGAGTCTTCTTCCTCTCTCTATCGTAGTTTTTTGTGTGAAGAGTTGAGGAAAAATAAAATAAGTTTCAATATTGATTTTTAATTTAGTCCAAACCGTTAGCCCAAACCGAATCCAAACCGTTAGCCCAAACCGCTAACCAACCCGAACCCAAACCACACCAAACCGAAACCGCACCGAAACCGTTATCTTTTAAATGGGCTGTGTTTGGGCTGGGGGGTTTTCAGCCCGAAACCGTTAAGCCCAGCCCGAAACCGCTCCAAACCGCACCGTTGACACCCCTATATTGATCAATGCATTTTAGTGCAATCTAACTTTTATTTTAAAGAAAAATGAAAAATTATATGTATCCCTTAATATGTATTGGCTAATATTATATTGTATCAAGGGATACTTTAAAACATGAGTGTATCTTCAATCGTTTCTTTTAAAATTATCCATATTTTGATTTGAACTTCCATCAAAATGTACGAGTTTTTTAGTACGATCTTCGGCAAAAATTATGCAACTTTGCCTTCAATTGTAGCACATGAAACGAGGTAACAATAGTATTCACGACTACCTTCTTTGCATTAAGTCCACTATAGATCAACTTGCAGTTGCCAATAAGATTGGTTTAGATGATGGTATTTGTTTGCATGTTCTCAATGGTTTGGGTCGTGATCGAATACTCAGCTTTTGTTACTTCTGGCAGTAACCATGGATTCCCCATCACTTTTGTTGAGTTAAAAGGCATCTTACTCACTCAAGAAATTCGTCCCAATGATGAAATAGCCTATGACTCATCTTCTCCTAGCTAATATATCTCAAACTAGCAATGCTAGACATTATTGTGCTCCTTTTTGAGGTCGACCAAATAACAGAGGCATGACTTTTTGTGGGAGATTTGTTGGATATCGTCCTCCAATTCTTCCCACTCCACCTCCCCCCTCTAATGGTAGTTACAAACAACAACAGCCTTCTCCCATTAGTTGTTAGATTTGTGATCGTCGCGGCCATAAAGCTTATGATTGCTATCAGTGTTACAATCATGCTATTCAAGGTACGGCCTTTAAATTAGTTTATACCCTTGTTTCTAAGTTGATATTACCAATTACTTTTGAGAGAGTTAAATTTTTTTTGTGTGATGCTTGTCTGTAGGGAAAGAGTCATAAACTCCCTTCTCTTCTAAGTCAGTTTATACAAGACCTTTGGATTTTATATATTCGGATGTGTGGGGCCCTTCCCCGATTACTTCTATTGATGGATTTCGGTATTATGTAATTTTTGCCGATGATTTTAGTATACACACTTGGCTTTATCCTATACATTTGAAATCTGAAGTTGTTGGGATTTTTCAAATATTTAAGTTTCTTGTTGAAAATTTATTTTTTTGACAAATTAAACGTTTTCAAAGTGACTAGGGTGGAGAGCATAGAAATATCTCTACGTTTCTTATTTCTTATGGCATTGAACATTGCCTTCCTTGTCCCCACATATACAAGCAAAACGAGGATATCGAGCGCCGTCATAGACATATTGTTGAAACTTGGCTCACCCTATTACCCAGTTTCCCTTTCAACATCAATCACCCAAAGAGGTTACCCATCAATGTCAACCTCCTCTGCCCTCTCTCCTTGGCCATCCTCCTGTGTTACTTAACCTAGCCCACCTCCACCACCTTTGATCCCACCACCTCCTTCCCCACTCCTAGTAGAATCCTCCTCCCTTGGGCCCCACATCTCCCCTCCCTCTACCACACCCTCATCCTCAACCTGACCCTCATCCTCCCCTCCTTCCATCAATCTCATCATTGATCTCCCCTACGATCCTCATCCTCCATCTCCTTCCCCACCTTCTCTAAACCCTTCTCTTAACATTGTTACCCTCTTTAAAGCCCAATTCCCCCTCGAGCCTTTCTTACCTCCACCTCTGATGAAAGCTAGCTTGAGCTTACCTCTTTCACTAGTGCCAACAAATACCCTCACTGAAGAATGACTATGGATGAGGAATTTAATGCACTTTTAAAGAATGGCACTTGGTCTCTGGTTCCTCCTTCTGCTCAGACTAATGTTATTGGTTACAAGTGGGAGTTTCAAATTAAAAGGAAGGCTAATGGTTCGATTGAAAGATGCAAAGCCTGGTTGGTAGCTAAGGGGTTCAATCAATAGTAATGTCTTGACTACAATGAAACCTTTAGTCATGTTGTCAAACCCACTACAATTAGACTGGGTTCTATCTCTTACTTTGGCCTATTTGCCAACTCGACATACAAAATGCATTTTTACATGGCTTCCTGAATGAAACAGTTTACATGAAATAGCCAACAAGGTTTGTTGACTCTCTTCATCCTGATTATGTGTGTCATCTTCACAAATCTCTATATGGCCTCAAACAGGCCCCCCGAGCTTGGTTTGATTGACTCAGTTCCTTTTTATTGGAGTATAGATTTGTTGGATTGAAGACTTACATTTCACTTTTCATTTATCATGGAATTTCTAGTACACTTTATATCTTGATCTATATGGATGACATTATTATTATAACAATCCTTATATTTCTAACCCGGGATCTGTATTGCAGGTTCAAGTACCCGAAGATCTAGCTGGATTAAGTTGCGAACAATCCTGATTGAAGTCCATGATACATACCTTAAATTCATGGATCTTGATTCTGCTGATGAAGAACCTACCATTTTGGGATTCCAAAGAAGAACCCGTAGAAACCTTGATGGAATGGGAAAGTGGATCACTAGTCGGAGTCAAGATGAGATTTAAGATGTCCGGGATCAAGGTAAGAACACCCCCACATGTTGATTAGGGTTAGGTTTGTGTTGGGGATCAACTGGTTGAGCAAAGTATCTAACTATTGAAAAGTACTAGGGGAGGTTGCTTAAGGAAGTTGATTGATAACCAACTACCCTAAGGGACTGGCCAAGTTTGCTTGCGAGAATTAAATCCTATTTTGCTCCAGTCCACTATAAATAGGCAACCTTGACTTATTCTCTTATTATTATATTCGGGAGGTAGAGAGCACGTGTTGGAAGGTGAATGATGCTTGATTTGCGAGGAAGATCCAATCCCTCGTTAGTTTAGCGAATCAATTGGAGGTAAATTAATATCACACTCTCTATACCTATTCATCTTTTCTTAGAATAGTGTGAATCCTCCTTCCATGGTTCTGTAGTTAGTTATTTGCGTGGTTTTATTATTCCATCAGTGATCTTGATTGGATCATGCCCGAAAATGGATCTTTACATCATAGGATTGATCTAATTGAAGGAGATGATGTGGTTATTGAATCATTAAATTTCTAGGGTTTTGTTTGTGTTTATGTTGTAAGTTCTGAACAAACCCATGCCACTTTTATTGTTAGTTTATTAAGATCCTAATGAAATTGCAACCAAACAATTGATAGAATTTGATATTAACAGAGACAAAGCAAGTAATTCTAAGAAGATGAGTGAAGACGAAACGAAAAACTGAAATAGGGAATTATGGATAGAGTAAATGTAAAGTGTTTTCATTATAAAATTACATTTACATCCCTTAATTTGGTACGGTACAAATTCGCTACGGTCTCGGTATATACCGACGATATGAGTACCTAAAACCGGAACTGTACTGAAGAAATTTAGTTTCGGTACGTACCGTAGCGAACTTTGAATGGTACAGTAATGTGCGATTTTAGACGGCGCGGTTCGGTATAGTTAAACGGTTTCGATATGCAATTGACACCCTAATGAAGGAGAATTTATATGATAAAACTTTATAAGAAATAATTCAAATTTATTAAATATTGACATCAAATTAAGATAAACACCAACTCTTAGCCTAACATGACCAAAAATACTCTTTTAAATGGAGGAGAAATCTCGTCGAAATATTTGCGAACCGGCGAGAAGGAGCGAAATATGGGGATTTTTGTCCGCTACGGTTTCGACGTCCTCCAGTTTCCCCCGGTTCTCCATTGGATTTTTGACACGTATTAAATCCTCATCCAACGGCCAAAAACTTTTCATTTCAAATGAGGAGGAGTTGGGGATTGAACGACGTCTTCCCTCTTCTTCGGTTTTTCACTGGCTGCCGCTGTTCTTCCGTTTGAAGAACTCAGTTGTCATTGTCCCTCACGAATCAGCCCCGATTATCTCCTCCGGCTTCGACTTCAAGCATCAGCGTGCAAAATCGAAGGCCAAAACCTCCATCAGCGTTCTGCAACTCTCGACCTCACAGCTAGGTAAACTCCATTTTTTCATTTCTTTCCCAAACAAAGAACAGAGATTCTGCTGTATTAAGAACTTCTTCAAGGCAAACGAACTCCATTTAAGAAGTTCTCTGCGAGACATTTTTCATTTCTTTCCCAAACGGATTTGGAGATTGTGGAGATTCCATTTTTCATTTTTCATTTCTTTCCCAACCGAACAGAGATTCCATCATTCATTTCTTTCCCAACGAATTTAAGAAGTTCTCTGCCAAATGGATCTCTCAGCTTCTTGGTCGTTGGAGATTGGGGTAGAAGAGAAGTTCTTCACCTTTCTGATAAATAAATTTTTTATAAATTAAGAACAGAGAGAAACATTTAAATAAGATGGTTGTTTATCATCTTAAGAACAAACCATTTAAATTGTTTATATACTTATACCCACCACGTATTTGTTTATATTCCCACATATGTATGCCAAACGAAAATGTGGTTGAACTTGTTAGAGCAGATTATCTGTTTTGGGTAAGAGTCATTTCCTTTTGTAGTTTTGCTTTGGCTTGAAATTGATGTATATTGACTGGTGCATTGTTCTCTCTTCCTTTTTCTAATATATTTTCTCTCTTCTCTTTGTGAAGCACTGGTTATGACTTACAGGTTCTAGGATTGTTTACAGGTTGATAGCATAACTTTGGGCCAGTAATCTTTCAATGAGACATGATGTTGTGGTAAAAGAAGAAATTATTCTCCCATTGGTATTATGAGAAAGAGTTGTAACCTATTCTATTGCATACTATGGATTTTATTTCTTCTCTCATCTTCTTGAACTTTCCATGTAAAACTCAATGGTGATTGAGACTGTTGATTGATATGTGAATATTAAGATCTTTTTTAACCTGGGGAAGCCCCTAGAATTTTAATAATTGAAACTAAGAGAATTTTAATAACCTGCCTTACTCCATCGTCTAGCATCTTATCTGTATATTAGACTGTTCTGCCATTTCTGTGTGTTTTCTTGAGTAGCTGACCTTTATTTTAGTCATATCCTTCTACTATGAGTTATTGTTAGTGAATTGGTAACCCTATCTTATATATCCTCAACTGGGGCCTTCCAAACAGATAAAGATAAAAGCATAAAAAGAGAAAAACACCATCAATCACATACTTGAGTAGGTTCAGCTAAACTGAATCCTTGGTTCCAAAGGCTGGGTAGTTCTTAGATAAATGAGTCTTTAGCTCAACTGGAAGAGCACATGGGGTCACACCCATGAGGTGGTGGTTCAAGTCCACCAAGACTTAGAAAGAATTTTCCGTTCATCTTTCTTTTCAGAGCAGAAAAAAGGTACACATGCTGCCCCACTTCATGGATATGGCTTTGAACATGGGTCTATTGTTGCTGCTGGTTGGGAGTAAATCTAGCAATATACCTATGCTCTCCCCGTGGTCTTCCTTTCATGAAGCTTCTAAAAACAGCATGGTACGTACATAATCTAGTACAAGTACATACTAGTAGTCATGAAAAGCTAACAACAGAATGGAAATAGACCCACACAGGGAATCTGGGTTAGTCCATGTTTAGGGGCGCAGAATTTAGCCAACTGAATGTGTGTAGTAACCAAATTCAGAACTATCTAGTCATTCCTAGATATGTTCCTTTCACTGTTGCCTGTTTCTCCTCCACAAGAGCACAAATTTTCTTGAGGACGATATAGAAACACAAGTTCTCTAGAAGTAACAGTTGCCTTAGTTCTTGACCAAAAAAAAAAAAACAGTTGCCTTAGTTATGGCTGGCCATGACAGCCTTACAAATTTAATTTTCAGATTCAGTAAATCATTCTATACCATCAAATCTGAGCCTAACTGTCATGTATTTGCAAAAAATCATTGCATCACCTGGCAGAGGTATATTGGCCATGGCTGAATCAAATGCAATTTGTGGGAAGAGATTGGCCTCGATTGGTCTTGAAAACACAAAGGCTAACTGCCAAGCATACAGAAGCTGCCTGGGGGTTGGCAAGATATGCTGCTATTGCACAAGTTACTCAGACCCTTCAGTTCATTTCTGTTTCCACATTTTAGAGTCCAATGTAGCTAGACAAGGAATTTAGAATGAAAAATAGCAACAGACTGATACACTGAATTGCTCTCACCTTCTGTTTTCTTTCTGAACCACAAACAACTAGGGGTTGTAAACTTAGAACTTTGGCAACTGGCAAGGAGAACGGCTGGTTGGTAGGTTATAAAAGGGGGGGGGAAGATGTGAGGAGAGAAATCAGTTGTTTTATGAGTGTTTAAGCATTATTTGGTAGAGAGGCAGCAATGTTGCTGTAGGGGGAGACCAACCCCATGGTAACCAGATTATCTTGCATATTTTTATTTGTCGAAGTGTTCATGCTTATTATTCCAATTATTGAATCTTAATAGCTCTTGTATTTGATTAGTTATTGAACAGGTAAGTTATTCTTCAAATCAATGAGGAAAACTGGAAACACCTCCTGGGCCGGGAGTGGTCTAACCAATCCCAACAGCAAATTGGACTTTAAAAACACCAAGGAGCTAACAGCACTTAGACTTTAAACACCAAGTAGCAGGAACACTCTCACAGAGAAGAAGGCAGCAGGCCAATTTGCAAAACAGAATTTGAATTAAAGGGATCTGATTTCTAATACTCCACAAGTGGGATAGGTAGAGCCTTAGAGACAATAACATATTCCTAGCTTAAAAACGACAGCTAACTCTAACTACAACACAAGACCATCATGCCAAGGGGTATGGTAAAATCTTAATTACATACAGAAATTATTAATTACTGTAACTTAAGTTGAACAAAACAAACTAAAAACAAAGGATAAGCTAATTGCCTAAACTCAGCCTAGAAATCCATATTCTAGGCCAATAAAAGAGGTCTCACCTAATACAAAATAAATCCAGGGACCAAAGGCCCATTGCATATAAAACCCAATCCTAAACTAAACTATTTTCTGAGAAAATAAACTCATTTGGGATATGATCTGCATCAGGAATTCTGCTGCATGTTAATAGGAATATTCAGAGGATCCAACTAACAAGAATTGGGGAATCATTGTTAACACACCGCTCTTAAGAAAAAAAAATTAACAATCATAGTTTTTTCTCAAATTTTCAACTTGAATATGAGTTTTTTTTTCTTTCTTTTTTTTTTTTTTGGGGGGGGGGGGGGGGGTTGTGGGGGTGGGGGATTGTACAGGTAGCTAGCTCATAAGAGTAATAACTGAAACTTTTAGAATATGGAGAAGACCACACACTGCTACCATGAAATGGTCTTTCAGCATATTTGGTGAGCCAAGGAGGAACTTCCTGGTTTGCTTCTTTCATGAGTTCTTGCAATGGCTTTGCCTTAGGTTTGTTCCCATCATTGAAGAATGCAGTAGCTACGCCCAACTGACCAGCATGACCAGTTCTCCCTATTCGATGAACATAATCATCTATATCTTTAGGCAAGTCAAAGTTGATGACATGAGCAACGTGTGGGATGTCCAAGCCTCGTGCAGCAACATCAGTTGCTACCATAATTGGGGTATTACCACTCTTAAAGGATCTCAATGCTTGTTCTCATTCCTTCAGAAAAGGCAAATAACAAAAGACACAGGAAACACAAATCAATAACTAAACAAGCATAATGATTGCATTTGAAGCAAATTAGATATCAACACCAAACAATCAGGTGCTCAAGCCCAGCATGGACACCCGGTGCTGAATGTAAGGAGAAAGCCACACCAGAGCAAGTTGCTGAATACACTCTGAAACTTCTTCATAGAAGGATTCCCCCTGCTGTCCCAGGAATTATGGTATGCTTATCTTGACATTCTTCATACTTTAATTGTTTCAAAAAAGAGGGGGCAAAAACATTTTAAAAAAAATGAAGGAAAATGAACTTCTATTGAAAGTTTACCTTGTAACTGCTTTTCTTTTTTCTTTGGCAAAATAATTCCTTTCAGGTGGGCAATCAGAAGTCGAAGCAACTTTGAACTTGAATGCTATGAACTGAGGAGCAAACCTGGCATGTTTCATTTTCTTATGCAAGAGCACTTCAGAACACTTGCCTGAAGACATGGGCAGGAAGGCCAGAGAATGTGAAGGCTGCACAAGAAACTCCCCTTGTATGAGCAAAGGCCAACTCCCTAGCACAACTTGGAAAGTACACAGGTGAAGGCGAGTCAGAGGACGCCAAGAAGGGTATGTTTGTCAAAGGAATACACATACTGAGTTCCTGAACCTTGTAGCTCATGGGTTTTGATGCAACTGTTTTGTCATAACCAAAGAACATGATTGGGACATCTATAAACTAGCAATTTCCCTAAACCAAGGGCATGCTGATGCCATGTTAGCACTTAGCAGCACTAGTTCATGAACATTAATGTTGGAGGAGCAAGTTGTGAACCAATATGAGTTGTTACTATCATAGACAGTTGTTACATGAGCATTACATTGAAATCTAACAATAGAAAGCCTAAGACAGAAACCACTATGGCACTAACTGATTATCCAAGCAAACTAATAACATAAAGATAGGAAATTCTAAAACATAATACATAACCAAAAATAAACTGAACAATTGACTAGAGAATCACACTCAGAGGCTTTGGTTAGATTCAAGAGGCTGGGTAGGTCTTAGATAAATGAGTCTTTAGCTCAACTGGAAGAGCACATGGGGTCACACCCATGAGATGGTGGTTCAAGTCCACCAAGACTCAGAAAGAATTTTCCTTTCATTTTTCTTTTCAGGGCAACAAAAAGGTCAGTCTAAAGAATGCTTTTATACTTCATTTGTCTAACCAAAGATCGGATTGAAAAATAAATATCCAATCAAATGGTATGATGGCTATCTAAAACATTATAATAAATTAATCTTCACATAAAATAGAACCAAGTAAAGATCTGAGAGACCTACAAAGATATTGAATCTTAGTGGAATCGAACCACCATCTCATGGGTGGGCCCATGTGCTCTTCCATTTGAGCTAAAGATTCACCTACCTACATAAAGAGTGTTAGCAAAAGTATATAATAAATACAACGCTGGATACACAGGAAACCCGAAAACCCAAAGAGCATTCCAACAATATTCATTCAATCTGATAATGCCAGCAACAAAATAAAGATAATTCAAAGTGAAAAACAATATAATCCTTATATGAACACCTAAACAATGTAGAGAATTGTCCTTGCAAAACCAAGTAACTTGTGGGCCAACCATCAACCAAAACAACGGCACCTAAAACGAATCAACCACCTACAAAATCAGTTTAAGAAAATTACTTACAAATCCAAATGAACAATCTCTATACACCTTATATATGTAGAAAAAACAAGGCAAATTAAGATAAACATTATTTTTAGCAAACAAGATCTTATAGTACCTCTCATACCATGATACTAACTCAAATAAACATTTGTATTTGGAGCAGAAGTTTCCGATGAAGCAACAAAAGACCTGGAAGCATAGCCATCAACATTCACCTACACATGAATCTCAAAAATATTAATAATGAAAATTGACATTATATGACTAATTATAGATATATCTATGTGTGTGTATAATACCTGAGAAATAGAAGCTTGGGAGGATAATGGAACATGAATAGATTGCTCAACTGACCCCTTTAAATACAACAACATACAGAATGTTAATCACAAAATTGAAGTAGATAAACTAAAGTTACAATACATATAGAGTATGGAAAAGTACCTGAGATGCAACAAATTGACTTGAATCCCCTCCATTGAATAATGTAGAAGTGGGTAAATAGGTACTAGTTGCTTTTGGTAACCTTTTCTTTGTTCTACCATGTATTTCAAGACAACTTTTGATTCGTCGACTTGTTTTGGAGCCTTCTCTTTTTTTCTTCTCTTTCCTTTTAAGTCCTTTTGCAACATTTAAATTTGGCATCTCAACTTGCTCATCACGATTTAGAATTGGTAAATGTAGATTGTTTAATTGTGTACACAAATCATTAGCAACATTGTTCACCAATTTATATCCCTCCTCAGAAGTGGATGCATGTGATGCAATCTTTACAAGTTTATAGCAAAGATGTTTATAACGTTGCGTACAATCTAAATGAACATCATTTTCAAGTTGTGTTCCACTGTTATCTTTCACAACCATATTTCTTGCTCCACGAGTCCATCTTGTCAAAATGTACGCATCAGGAATAAACTTGATGTCTAAAGTGTCCAAAATCTTCAAAGCATAACGACATAAGATGCCAAATGTCTCAAATTTTTTACAGCTACATTGAACCATAGCCTTAGATGGGTCACATTCTACTTTGAAGTCCACCTCACTTGAATTAAGAATGCAAACAATATATTTATGTGGGATTGTACTTTCATCTTTATGTTTCACGTAGCAACATCCAACCCATATATACTCATCATGAATTAAATTAAACATTTTAGGAGTATAGACTTCTGCTGCATGTTTCATAATGGGTATGTATAAGAATGAGTTTTTTGGTAGCTTGTTTCTTGACTCAAACTCAGCTTTCAATTCATTCGCACGCTTATCATTGACCACCCTTTCAAAATGCGTAAAAAATTGTACAATGTCTAAAGTAGACTTTGTATATTCTTTTATGTCTGCATTTATACTTTCACTTAATTGTGTACTCCGCATGCCTCCTGTGAATGTATTCTTCATATAGCAACTAGCCCATTTATGCTTAAATCCATAAATGCGATCCAACCATGAACCATCTTCAACCTGATAATTGGACCTTATTTGTTCCCATGCAGTCTCAAAATGTATTTCCTCATCATATTCATACATACATTTTTGCAGTTCTGCAAGGAAGCTTGATCCATCTTTCATTAAGTGACCCAGATGTTTAATCCCATTTTGCATTAAGTGCCAAGTACACAAACCATGCCATGTCCCAGAAAACTCTTCTGAAAAAGCTCTTGCCATTGCGGCATCTTGATCTGTAAAAAATGTTTTTGGCTTCTTCTGTTCATGAGTTTCCAAGAAGATCTTAAATAACCATTTGAATGATTCAATTGTTTCATCATATAAAAGTGCAGCCCCAAATATTACAACTTCTCTATGATGATTAAATCCAGAAAAAATACCAAATGGCCTATTTTCCTTGTTTGTACAAAAGGTAGTGTCAAAGGTAACCACATCACCAAATAATGAGTAATCTAATCTCATTCTCGCATCTGCCCAAAAAATATTAGCTATCAACTCCTCTTCATCCAATTGTAACCTATATGTAAAAGAGGGATTCAGCCTGACTTGTTTCTCAAAATAACTTAACAAACTCCATGCTTCACCATAACACAAATCACGCTGACGTTTACTGCGGAGATAATTGTAATGATCTGTAGGTGTATAACCAAGACATTGTCTCCCACCTGCCTGCATACCATGGTACTCAAATGCAGCCTTAGTTTTAATTCCAGAATTTTGAGCCAACTCTATTTGGAATCCTTGTGTATTTGAGATGAGTCGTTGTGACCGCATCATGTGAGTAGTAGATGGCATATGGAGCTCGTGATTATGGTCTTCAACAAAATCATGACATTGATATTTTTCATTTTCCAATATCTTTATTCCCATACGAGCAAGACATCCAGTTCTCGTTTCCGCTCGAGGGTTGATGGGAATATTGTCTCCCTTTTTTGGCTTTCGATTACCTTGTTTACTACAAACAAATCGACTTGAAGCTATCATTAACTTATTTGTCTTGCTTGTATTTGAATAGTCCCTTCTGATGCTGAAACCTAATCTTCCTCCATAACTATTATAAAAAGCGTGTGCCTCATTCTCAGAAGCAAACTCCATGCCAATCCTAGGCTTAATGTCATCATTACAACATATCTCAACATCCGGTGTAACGTTTGATTTATCCATGATTCACCTGAAAAATATCGAAGTATAAAAAATTAACCTATTGCTCATCAAATGCTATAACATCTTTATAAACTTTTCCAAAGCCCCCCTGTCCAATGATGTTGCCTTCACTGAAATTGTCGGTTGCAAGTTGGAGTTCATGCCATGAAAATCTTCTCAATTGTCCAAAGGAAAATTCAAAGGTGAAGGTAGGTAGAAAATGCAGAACAACATAAACATCAAAAACATAAAAAACATGCGAAGGAAAATAAAAAATAGCATAAACATCAAAAACAGGTTAATTGTTAGTTGCAAGTTGGAGTTCACTGCATTTAAGGTAGAAAGTGCAGAACAACATAAATATAAAAAACAGGCAAAGGGAAATAAAAAAAAAGCATTGAGAAGTGCATTCTTGGTACTCCAACCCTCTAGCATTGAAATGGTATAACCGATGTCAAAGTTATCTGGCAATGTGGCATTATGAAAAAGTTGCTAAATTTCATAATGAATAAAAAAAATTAGTATTTTTTCCTCAACTTTTTCATAATGAACAGAAAAATTAGTATTTATCTTTTATGTCTGGGCCCTTGAAATGGTATAACCGATGTCAAAGTCCTGTATAGATCAGCTTGGTTTCATGATTTTTATCATCTGGCAAGCAGTCCCTTTTTCTTCAATTGTTCTTTTGATTATTCACTGCCTATGCAAATCAATTTCTATAGAAAGTTAAGATCTTCTAGTTATGTTTACCAAGAAGTCTTGGATGATCCATATAAAAGCTTCTTTTGTTGGTGCAAATAAATTTTGCGATGTTATCAAATCTAGATAGGCAGTACTAGCAGCAAGGACAAAAGAGAAAAAGGGTACTGCGACTGCCAAAGAAGAGCAGAATTGATTTACCTTGGCAGTCGACTCTTGCATGTTAAATTGTAAAGTAGATGCAAAGTAGAAGCTTGCCTACTATGAATCTAGCTAGGAAACAAGCTAAGAATAGCAAGCAAACTGTAAAAGCAGAACTAACTAAATAAGTTAGCTATGCAACACAACAGGATGAGGACATTTATCTCATTGAGTTATATACATGCATACCCATTATGTACTCAATATAGATAGGCTACATTAGTTGACAAGTATATCAACAAAAGTACTGTATCTTGAGGACTTCCTAGTTCCTAGGGTCCCTAATTGTATCTATTTGCACCACAGTTTTCAAACTGTCATATAGGCATCCAGTCTTTTTGTTGCATCCAACATGTCTTGTTGTCATATGCTTATACTATGTCCCATGCTTTGTTATTATGTTTGGCTTTCGCACATTAGGCACTCTGTTTTTCAGTAAAACACATTCGGCCACATCTGGTATTCTCATGTCATCTGCATCGATATTGCTTCAGTGTTGCAAAATTATCATTCAACTATAGAATGCCTAAGCAGCGCTCTAACACCTATGGTCATGTAGTTGCCTACACAACAATGATTTGAGCATGTTATTTCTCTCAAATAGTTGATAGTGCTCCCAACTTACTTGTTGTTCATCATCTTTTTCATGGTGATACTTGATATTCATCTTCGTTTCATGCGTTCACTTTACATTTAGAACAGTAGAGGATATCTACATCGACAACATCCCCATTTTATGCATATTTACACATTTTTGTCACTCTCCAGTCTTCCCTCCCCCAACCCCCTCCAAAAAAGAATTTTACCCAAAAAGCCAAAAATGCGAAATAAAAAAATTACTTGACTTCAGATTTTCATTGTGCTTTAAATTATTTATATAGCATCATGTCCATATTGCAACCATGGAGAAGCATACTACAGGCAAATTCAGACAAGGTCTCCAGATGAACCCATGACAACTTTTTACCAAAGCCGCAATGAGAACGCAACGTCAATGGCGTGAAGACTAATCCGAAATATGCAATTGGTCAACCATTAATTTCTTGGTTGCTACCTTTCATTGAGGTTGAATGGGATTCTCCGGCGGTCCAAGGGCATTCGGACTTTGTAAGTTGACATAAATGAGTAACAACTAACACGGATAACTCGGAGGAAGGAGGAGAAGAGCGGGGGAGAGAAAGCGAGAGAGATTGTGACAGACCAAAGATGGATTTTTGTCCACCAAGTACAGCTACGAGGGATTTCGGTTGCCTTTTGAAAGGAAAAAGAAAAAAAAATTCAATTCATTCGAGCAAACCGTGGAACAGAGGGATTTCGGTTGCCTTAATTTTCTCTCGTTCTTTGTTTGGGAAAGAAATGAAAAAACGAGTCTACCCGGTAGAGAGGCCGAGAGAGGTCGAGAGTTGCGAACTTCTTCACCTTCCGATATTGCAACTAAAGAACAACGAATGATGGTTGAAGCGACAAAAATCCGGTGATTCGTGAGGAACGATGGCACCTGAGGTCTTCAAATGGAAGAACAGCGGCAACGAACGATGGCACCTGAGTTCTTCAAATGAAAGAACAGCGGCAGCGAACGATGGCACCTGAGTTCTTCAAATGGAAGAACAGCGGCAACGAACCACCTGAGGTCTTCAAATGGAAGAACAGCGGAACAAGAACACCTGAGTTCTTCAAACGATGGCAGCTGAAGAGGGAAAAACTGAACGAGGGAAAAAGTTCGTTCAAGCCCCATCTCTATTTTGAAAATGAAATTGTTTTGATCGTTGGATTAGAATTTAACAGGTGTCAAAAATCCAAGGGAGAACCGGAGGAAACCGGAGGGTGTCAGAACAGCAGCAGACAAAAATCCGAAATATGGCACCTTCGTAGAAGTCGTAGAACTGTAGAAGACAAAATAAAGATTCGTTTGCCCTTTTTGTTGGGTGTTTTTCGAACGATTTTAAAAAACATATAACCTCGGTTCGTAAACAGTTCGGCGTAGTTCTACTGGCATTTCATTGGAAGTTGTCAGATTTGTTTTTTAGACGCTTTGATATAAGTGCCGTCTCATTGAAAGTTGAAACCAAAAACGCAAGGACCCTTCGCCTGTCGTTAACCCGCTTCAACTCTATATTGAAGTGATCGCCTTCGAGAGAAACCCAAAATCCATTTCTACTCGCCCTGCCTCTTCTCTTCTCTCTTCTCAACGGCGCAACCAACCCAATATAGCTGACAATCGGAAAAAGGTAACGAGAAAATGAAGAAACAGAGACAATTAGATAATAAAGTGAAGAGACGGAGACAAGTAGATAACAAAACGAAGAAAGAGAAGCGGATATCTGCTACAATGGATTTGGGTGAGCTTCCATATGAAATAAAGGATGAAATCTTCTTTCGTTTATCTCTGAAAACTCTATGGAAATTCAGGTGTGTAATCAGAGATTATTCTCGATTCTATAACTCTAATTTCATGAACATGCATTTTTACAAACAGATGGAATTTGACAATGCGTCTACCTTCATCGTCGCAACTCATTCTTTTATGTATCAAGTAAATATTCATATAAAGACCTATGTACAACTAAAATTCCCTTTCCATGGCTTTTCTAAATCCAGCTTTGACGGCTATTCAAATAACCGACTTAGATTGGCAGGTTCTTGCAATGGTTTGCTTTGCCTAACTCGTTTTTGTGATTACGGAAGAGTTGTGTTTTTGTGGAATCCTCTTACTGGAAATTACAAGCAATTGCCAGACAGTAAAGTTCGCAGTTCTAAACTTGCCTTAGGTTTCGGTTATGATTTTAATTCTGGAAAATTCAAGGTGGTAGCAATTTCAAGAGAGCGCAGGGGTAAGAACCCTAGATTTGAAGCCTTTGTGAATACAGTGGGGACTAGTTCTTGGAGAAGCATTGGAGAATCGCAGAGATTTCTTTGGGAGCCAAACCCACATAACTCAAGACCCAAAGTGTTTGAAGGTTGTCCGCATTGGATTGTTCCTAGTTTGAAATCTGTTATTTCATTTAGTGTTGGAGATGAGAAATTTAATGAAATTTCAATGCCTTTCTTGGCTAATGGCGAAGCAGAAATAGTGGATTTTGCATTGGGAGACCGGCTATCTGTGTTCAGCTACGTGGTTAAACTGAAACGTTATGATTTATGGGTGAGACTGAAGAATACATGGACTAAACAGATGTCCTTCAATGAATTAGACATGCCTGGATTTAAGGATGGATACAAATACAGTGGATATTATGGATACAAAGATTCAGAGTTGTATGGAGGGCCAGATTTACTTGATCCAGTTATCAATTCCATTAAATCTGAGCGTCCTCGATGTAACCTGGCTGAACCCTTTTTTGTTTTTTCCTATGTCAAGACCATCGCAGAAGCTGAAGAAGACGAGGTTCTGTAGGTGAAAGAAAACTAGAACTTGTGCAAGATTTTTTTTTTTGGGTGAAAATACTTGAAGGTAAATAGTAGATTAGATATCCTTTTTTGTATGCCAGTGGGATTCATTAAGAAGTTAAAACATTTCCTTACCCATGGAGAGTTTTGAATGTTAATTTGGTTTTTTCTTATTGTTTTTATGCACTTTGGCTCTTCCTTACTAGTGGACTTCAATGGCTTATGATGTAACATTACCTCCACTCCTGACATGAATTTTCTCTGTCCCAGTGCTGCATCCTCTCTGCTTTTATGTATTGTTTACCTCCCCACTCTCTGTTCTTCATTTCACCTTTCTCTGTTCATTTTCATTATTATCAGCAAACCTGACAGCTGCCTTCTTTTTTCTTTCATTCATATTTTTGGGCAATTTTTGGTTCCTCATATAATCTCCATGATTCACAATTTTGGATCTACCATGGTGAAGTTCTTTCTGTGCCTTAATACACTCACCATCAGTATCTCCTTGGTTCTCGACAGCCTGAGATTTTAGCTAGCAATGCATTTTTCACTACTGGCCTAACCGAAGGGTTTTGATGCCTTGAGGTTAGAGAGCATCTCCTCCATGGAAACTGTCTAAGGTGTACAAGACAAAGAATATCAAGACTGGAGAAGCAAGTTGATCTAATACATTAGTGTAGGGGAGATGCTTCTTAAAGCTCCACAGCCTCATGATAGATATGGCACAATGAGTTTTAAATAACTTTATGGCATTTCTATTTTGGTTGTGCTTTCTCCAAAAGAATTCTTGCTGCTAGTCTTTTAAACCTTATATCTGAAATGCTTTCTGGTACTCTATCTTGGATGTCTGTGTGCATTGAATAATATTTTTTACTTAATTTGGACCAACCTATGCTGGACTAGGTGTCCTGAGTTTTGGCGATTTCTTTGTATTACCATGGATTGCCAGAAATGCTGCTATCTTTAAAAAGAACCATCCTATTCCAGTTCAGATCATGCACACTGTCCAGTATTGGCTGGATCAACTACATATCCCACCCCCCCCCCCCCCAAAAGAAAAATAATAATAAATAAAAAACCTCTCAGACCTTATCTTCTTTGCAGCTTGGAATGGAGACTTTTACCTCTCTGTCTGTAACACCTGTCCAAGGAACTTCTGTTATCTTCTCTATTCCAGCTTGGAGTACTCATGTCTCAGGTTCTGTTCCTACGATTACAGGCGCACCTGGGTCATTAGGTTGGCTATGGGGTCTTATTATTGTTGTATGGACAATGTGTATATAGGAAAGCTAGAACTTTGCTCTATGAATTGAAGCTGGAAGCAGTCTTAGGTGGTCTCATGCAAGGGCAACATTTGGCTGTTGGTTTAGGGCTTAATATCACAGCTGCTTGGACAAATTCTTTGAGGATATCTGCTACGTTGCCTCCTTCTATTGACTGCTGTTGGCCTTACTATCTAGTCTCAGTTTTGCTGTCTTTGGCTAGGACTTTTGTGAATTCTTCTTTATGTGATTTCCAGGACCATGTTTCTAAACAGTTTACACTCTTGGCTGTTTCACATGATACAGGGTCTGTGAACAGCTAAGAGTATTGTATGTACTTTGTATCTTCTTTTACTGCATATTTCCTTTTCATCCAAAGAAAGAGTTTTAAAGAACGAACATTCCAACTAGATCTGTTTGGAGTTCTCATGCTGTTAGGTTTAGTGAGATGATTCCTAAAACTATCGGAGTATTGCAGCATCAAATGGAGAAAAGAGAAGAAGAATAAGAAGAAGAAAGACCAAACTGATGACAGAGTGCGGTCATAAGACTACATCTCCGGGCTCTGAACTAACCCAATGCACTATGGATCCCTGCAGTCCTTACACCAAAATGTAAAACAGTATGCATATATCATAGATCTATACAAGAGAATTCAAAATCCTAAGGATTACAGATCAAGAACCATAAAAACATCACCGTACACCACAGAGCAGAGGGAGAGAAGAGAAAGCCCTAAAAGCACAAAGAGGCAACCCTAACATCATTGAATAAACTAGCCAAAGTGAGCTCAAGTACCCCAGTCCAACATATTACCAATGGCAGTGGTTTGAGAATGAGGCTAAATCTAAGTAACCAAATAATCAACTGGGTAAACAATGGGCCAGCTTGCAGCACCACGACTTCATCCTCAAAGGAGTTTTTATATAATTAATATAGAAAGGGGCTTCGCCGTTGGCTCTGAGGGGATTCAAACTCTGATCTCCTATGTGGAAGCGTTGGTCTTTTGCCAACTAAGTCTCCCATCGGGGTTTAAGTATTTATTTGCTTAGGTTCAGCAAACGTTAAGCGAGATATTGTGGGCTATTAGTTTGAGATCTCCAGCTCGACCTTTGAGAAATGAGCGATCAAGATCGAAATCTTGACAATAATGCGCTATCCGACAGTTAATGTGCTACCACATTAATGTCGCCGAACCCAAGCATAATCCTCAAAGTGTACTTAATCCTCCCTGCCTTCTACCCCAAAAAAATTTTAAAAAAAAAATAATAATAATAAAAAAAAAAAGAAGAAAAAACCTGCCTGCGTAGGTCGGTAGCTCCACTGGAATTTCATTAGAATTACCCCGCCTTTTCTTTGATAAAAAATAACTTCCCGCCTTGAGAAAATCCCTTTCGTCGCTTTATTTGCATGCGCTTGACGTCGCTTTATCGCCACTGAAACCGAAAATGCAAGAACTTCCCGCCTTTGGGAAAAAGCCTTTTGATCTCTCCTCTGCTCGCCTCTTACCTGTGCAACCAACCGCTATGGATGACAACCAGAAAGAAGCTGAGAAGAAAATGAAGAAACTGAACCAAGTGAAAGAGAGAGAACAAAGGAGAAAGAAGAGCGGGGTTTCTGCTACAAAGACGTTGGCTAATCTCCCAAATGAAATCAAGGATGAAATATTGCTTCGCTTACCTGTAAAAACTCTTTGGAAATTGAGGTACGTAATCAAAGATTACTCTCGCTTCCACAACCCTAATTTCATGAAAATGCATTTTCACAGACAGTTGGAAATCAACAATGCTTCAACTTTTATCGTCACAACTCGTTCCTTTATCTATAAGATAAACATTCAGAATCTTATCCCAGTAGCACTAAAATTCCCTTTCAATATTGGTCCGGTTGACTCCTACTACGACTCCGATCAAAGAACCCGAGTCATATTGGCATGTTCTTGCAATGGGTTGCTGTGCTTAACCCGTTTGAGTGAATATGGAAGAGTTGTATTTTTGTGGAATCCTGTTACTAACAACTGCAAACGATTGCCAAAAAATAAAATTGCAAGGGGTACCAAATTTGCTTTAGGCTTGGGTCATGATTATGATTCTGGTAAGTTCAAGGTGGTGGCAATTTCAAGAGAGCGCAGGGGTAAGAACCCTAGATTTGAAGCCTTTGTGAATACTGTGGGGACTAGTTCTTGGAGAAGCATTGGAGAAGCTCAAAGACTTCTTTGGGAGCCAAACCCACAGAACTCAAGACCCAGAGTGTTTGAAGGCTGTCCACATTGGATTGTTCCTAGTTCGAAATCTATTGTTTCATTTAGTGTTGGAGATGAGAAATTTAATGAAATTCCAATGACTTTCTTGGATAATGGTGAAGCAGAAATAGTGGATTTTGCACTGGGGAATCAACTTTCTGTGTTTAGTTATGTGGGTAAACTGAAACGTTATGATTTATGGGTGAGATTGGAGAATACATGGACTAAACATGTATCCTTTAATGAATTAAACATGACTGGGTTCATGGATAGATGCCAACATAATGGATATTATGGATACAAAGATGCAAAGTTGTATGGAGGGTCAGCTTTACTTGATCCAGTTATCAATATCATTAAAATTGATTGGTCTAATTGCAAACTGGCTGAACCCTTTTATGTTTTTCCCTATGCTGAGACCATTGCAGCACCTAAAGAAGAGGACGATGAATTATCTGAAGACGATGAAGAAGATTTTGATGATCATATATGGAGACATACCATGGAGATTATTTAGCATGAGTAGTTGTTGTTCGGGATGGATATTAAATTAGGTATGTTTCTGTATAGCATTGACTTATGGATAGAACTGAATGTTAATTTAGTTTCACTTATTGCTCTTTTGCTTCTTTCTCTTTCTTTTTTTTTTCCTTGCCTTTGTATTTTGCTCTTAAATCATTAGTATTGGGAAGATATTTCTCAAATCTTCACATTGTTATACACATGGCACAATGGGATTCAAAGAACAAAAATTGCACGCGTATGTGCTTCGAGAAGTTTCCATTGAATTTTTAAGGGTACCAGATTTGTCTTCCATATTGCTCCTCTCACAACCAGATTTCCCTAAGAGTTTGTTTGGTTGCAAGGGTAATGCTAATATTTTCATGTAATGTGAAATTTATTTCCAAGCATAAAAAGATTGAAATGTTTGGTTGCAAGGGTAATATTTTTCCCACGTAAAATAATTTTCACATTTCAAATAAAAATGTAAACTTTATTTACCCACCAAAAACCCAAGTAAATTAAAAACCATGGAATCATTGCTCTCGACTTCTCCCTCTTCCTCTTCCTTTCTGATCATCAGCTTCATCCGGGAGGTGGAAGGGCTTGTACCAACTTTGACACGCATCAAGGTAAAGCTTCCTACTCATGCTCCCATCCTCTAAGGTGAAAAAAAGAAAGAGAAAACCCGAATTGTTTTTCTAGCTGCTGATTCTCCTTCGATAGGGATGTATGCTCTTAGTTTTTTCCATGTTGGCCTTACTCTGTAACATCATGCATTCAGAGTAATAATGAGAAACAGCCATAACTTGGATTGTTTTGAGCTTGCACCCATTATTTTCATCTGTTCAATTGCTTGTTACTGTTGCATATTCAGGCTATGGGGGTATATCAGAGAAGTACTATTAAGTTCCTATTATCCAAATTTTGAATTGCATTCCTAACAAATTTACAGGGTCCCTGATATCATTAAGTCGAACCAGTTGGTTGTTATTAAAACACTTGTAGTTTACATGATGGAAATATAACTGTGTTCCTCGTATTCTACTGTTTGCCTATTCAGGCAGTGGGGTTTAATGGATTTGGGTAGTTGTTTTTCTGAATTGCCAACGACATTACCTGGTGCCTGTTTGGTACTTAAATTGGTTGAAACTAGATGTATGAGTTCGCTCTTTAACCTGATTCTGATGGAGCTCATTCACTGAGACACCATGTTTTGTTGTTTATTTTATTTGCTTGATCTGTGGAATAGACAGATTTATATTATTTGTTGCATATAATTGAGTTCTATTTCCAATGTTTTACTCTGATTTCCAGTGGCCTCTTAGCCTGATTTCCCATCTTTGTGGACCCGTCAAGTTTTCAACATTTTCATGAATAAAATGTGCGAACATACTTTTGTCACTTGATTGGAAATTATGTAAGTGAAGTAACATGTCACTATTGGATAGAAATGATCTGTGTTCTTCCCTATCTTTTTTGATTCTTTGGGTTCTTCACAGAGAGGTTATGTTTTTCTTCGTCTGAGAAGGATGTAGAATATCTAGATAAGAATGGAATGCAAGAATACCTTTTATGGAAAGGATATAAACCTAATTGATGGAATCAATAGACAACAGAAAATGTAAGAATGGAATACAAGTATACCTTAATTTCCAGATTAGAAATCAAAACTCCTATTATTAATTGTGGATCTTAACAGATTTTCAGTTCCAATGTCACCATATCTAAATATAGAGATCACCTGTATTGGATAAGGAATTGGTCACCTGTAAAATTGATACAAGACTGAAATGGTGTTAACATGAATCAACCATGTCAAGTCAATCCCTGATTTTCTTTAAAAGAATTGGTTTTCTTTTTTGCTGTCTTCCCTGTGAGTATTTCTGTTCATTATTCTTTTCCGGTCAGTTTTCTATTGAATTTCTCATATAGTTTGCTAACTCCTTGTGCAATCAAATTAAGAGTGCTACCTCAGTGACTATGAGGATTACTTTCTCTTGGAGAGATAAGTCTGGGCTTAACCCGAATTGCAAATTGTTGGGGTGCTTAAACACCTCAAGGTGAGTATCCAATATGACTCTTTGTTTTGGTTCCAGTTTCTTGCTATACTTCAACAAGAAGACGTAGACATCATCTACTAATCAAGGTTTCTACACTGCTGTATATCAGATTTGTTTTTTACAAAGAGAAGTTTTACGTTACACATTTTTTACATTTTTATACATACAAAGTCCATACAGTATCAGGTTATAGTAGACGCTAAAATTTTGGATAATGTTTTTAATTATGGGAGGAGAGGTTAACATTCATTGATTAGGACTTCTTTATTGTTGTTGCTTGTTGTGTTCTTTCTATTGATTTCCAAGGTAGAGTTGAAATCAGCAAGTTCGAGTCTTTATGTTATCATTCCTGAAACAGTTGTATTTAAGTTCACTCAAATTGGCGTTTTTAGTATGTTTAGACTTTGTGCTATAGATGTTATCTTCATGTTTCCTCCCGGTGAGAAACCCATTGTTATCTTCATATTGAGTTCCATTTATCTTTGCCTGTAGCCATCCTTCTATATTTTTTCCTCCCTATTTCTGCTTTGAGCTTTTTCAGGTACGTCTGTTTTCATTAACCCAACAGGGGGATTCTTCAACTCAATCAGGAATTTCAATTCAAGGTTTTGATTCCCTATTGTCGTCTCACTCTGTTAAATTTTCTGAAGGGTGTTATTCTATTTGTACAGGTTGAATCTGAAAGTACTAATAAATCTATGTTAGGTGGGATTTAATTGCTGGATTTAACTAATTGAAGCTGTAGGGGTTACTTTGTATTTTGTGATATACTGATCTAGTCTCTCTATTAATCACAAAAGCCCTTCATCCAGGGAGGTGGAAGGACAATCTCTTGGATTATTAGGGATTAGTCCCAACAACACACAGAATTCAAATACATCTTTTGAGTTGAATATAGATTCTGATATGGTCTTATATAGCTTGCTATATTAAAATTTGATTGTTGGTGACAGACTCTGGATGATTAGGGGAGTTGAGTTCATAATTTTGAACAAGGATTAGCGCACGTTTACTCGTTGGAATGGTTGTTATAAACTAAAACTTGAAGTTGATTGAAGAAAAAAAGAGTTCCTCATAGCATAAAATGGGAATTAACTCTAGATGGAATTAGTTGAATTTAGGAGCAGCTAACCTGAAGAACTGGAATGACTCAATGGGAATACTACAGAGCCCACTCATCTGCCCACAAACCCATCGCTCCCCAGAAAAGAAGTTATGGAGTTCACTCAATTGAGCCACATCCCAATACTTGGTTAAGTAATATGAATCATTTTTCCATTCCAATCCACATTTAACAATTATAAAACATAGCATCTGATGGAGCTGTTAAAGTTAAATATGAAACCATGGTTTATCATTTTCTTCTTTTTCTTTTTCTTCTTCCCTTGGCTCGATAATGACATTCTTATTATGGGTACACAAAGTGTTTGGTAGAATCAAGTTTTGGTTTTGTCCATCGCAATCTACCATGTTAGACATTCACAGGCAATTGATAGATTCCACTTCAGATGTGACCAACCAGATATCAATCAACTTTCCTAAAAAACAAACCCACATATCTAATTGAAGATTTAAGAAAGAAGCCTAGTTGTAGTCAATATATGTGGCAAAGGTCACTTTATATGAAGACTTTCTATTCATTCGGATTTTGTAAGTCATTTATTGGAGTTAAGAGGACAATTGCAAGTACATACTTAGGATGAATGTAGACTGCCTTCAATGCTTTGTTTATATCTATAGAGACTCAGGTCGTCTTCATGATACCATTCATTGTACTGTTAAAGAACAAGTAGCAAGCTTCCTACCTACAATTGCCTTGGACCAAGGGATTCGTAGCTTAACATTTTGTACGAGAAGGTCTAGTAAGACGTATTTTTTGTTACATACAAAGGCCTATCAAAGTATCAAATATTTATTTATTTAGTTATTATTATTACTTTTTTGGCGGGGTGGGTGGGTGGGCGGGGAGATCTGAGGTTCATTTGGGAGAGCCTATGCATACCTCGACTACATCCCTGAATTAATATTCATGTAGGCATTGCTTCGCCCCTGACCTCGAGAAAATTTGAACTCTGGCCTCTGTTCATATTACCATCATTAATGGAATTAAGACTATAGGAATAATTTACCTCAAGGTCTTCTTGTTCTTCCTTCGGTCTTGCCATTAGAGCCTAGTTGATTCTTTCTTCATTGGACTACTCATTTTCGTCTTCATCATCACTAGTGAGATGGGATGGTTTGGCTATATAAGCTGTCTTCTTTTCTTCATTCGGGCACCCAAATTTGATATGACCCAGCTCCTACTCTTACAACAAGTGATATTTTTATTAGAAGCATAAGTTCTTTCCTTAGAAAGATTTTTACATTTGTGCTCCTTAGAGGATTCTCCTTTGTGAGGTTACTTTCCTTCTTTCTTTTTGAGGAGTATCTTGAATTCTTTGGTGATTGAATTTATTTCATTCTCAACGTTCTAGTCCTCCCCTTCACTCTCACTTTCTTCTTTCACCTTGATGCCATTTTTTAATGCTATGGACTTCTTCTTTTAATCATTTTACATGCTCGCTTTTACTTTGTTGTCTTCTTTAACCTCAGCCTCGTGAGCATTCACTCCATTAGCTTACCAAGGGTGATGTTGGATAAATTTTTCACTTTTTGAATTGCTGTCCTTTTAGGTTTGCATGAAGGTGGAAGCGCTCTTAGGATTTTTCTTGTAAAACATATTTTCATATGTGAAGTCCTTTCCAAGGCTATGCAACTTATTAACAATATTATTAAATTTATTGAATAAAGAAGTGATATTCTCATCATCTAACCTTAAAGTCTTCATATTGAAGCATATATAAATAACTACGTTCGTCTTTTTTATGTGGTCGGTCCCTTTATATGTGACAACCAACTTATCAAAATTTAATTTAGCATTCTTGCAAATCATACTTCTATTGTAGATTCTTTCACTTAAAGCATATTGTAAAAAGATTTTGCTTTGTGGTTTAAATGGATTTTGGCCTTGTCGGTTGCAGTCCATTCGGCTTTGGATTTGAGTATGTTGTTGCCATCTTCTTCTGCTTTAAGAATTTCATTTGGTCCACATATGATGATGTCCCAAACATTGAAGTCATGGGCACAAACAAAATCATCAAACCTATTTTCTAATAGGCAAATCCTTGTCCATCAAAGTATAGAGGTCTGGATGGGTTAAGTCCTTCGGTTCTTGAGGAGACTTGGTCAAAAGGAAAGGCCATGATATTTTTCTCTTTTAGAGATTGATTTCAATCTCAAATTGAGCTCATGCTCACATACCAATTATAAATGCAATCTAGAAGGGGTTGAATAGGTTGCAACTATTGGATTTTCACAAATTTTTTTATTTGATTGCACATACAAGATTGAGTAAAATAAATTGAACTTATACAAATTTACAAACACACAATCCACAACACAAGGATTTTATAGTGGTTCAACTTTACAAGTCTACATCCACTTGTTAATACAACCTAAACGCGGGTAGATATGTTGCAACTAATGGATTTCTCTAATTTTTCAGTTTAATTGCAACTTGAAAATTAATTATGAAATTAAAATAAAAGTGAAGAATTGTTATCAATCAAAACACAAGGATTTTATAGTGGTTCGACTTTACAAGTCTATGTCCACTCATCTCTTGGCCTTGAGAGAGTATTCCACTAGTGATTCTCTTTCAATACAATGGGTAGAGAATCAAACCCTTACAATCTATGTTTAACAAGGCAAGAGCACATTTTACAAATCTTTGTTAATCCTAGGGCAAGAGCACTCTTAGCCAATTTTAATCAACCTAGACTAGAATTGAACAAACAAGATACAAGAGATATAGATATTGCTTAACAAGGGGTGTAAGACCTTACCCCTTGTGTGATTGATGCAATATGAGATGTACACCTAAGGAAGATGATATGCACCACCAATGAAACTTCAACAACCTTCAATCACCTCAAGTTCGGCTCTAATGAGCTTGCTTAAATACCTTGGTATGTTCTTCAAAGTTGTGAGAAAATGAGAGACAATAGTGACCAATCTTGACAAAAATGAGAGCTTGAGAGTAGTTGGGAGCTATAACTCAATTGGCAAGATGGAGTCTTTCAAATAGGGCTTATAAAGATGGCATTCAATAGCTTGTCCCAACCTCCCAACCGATATAAATTTCTATGAAATTCTAGTCCATATGGATTGTTGTCTGATTCAGATGGAGTTCCATTTGAGAATATAGCCATTGGACATATTTTAACTAGATAGAATTTTAATCTAGGCTATTGTGCCAGATGGTCATCCGTTTGAAGCATAGAAGTCCAAAATAAGGAATTTAGGGACTTTTGGGCCAACACTATGTGTGAAATCCCCTAAAATTCTAACATAATAACCCATCATTTCAAATCTGCAAACCCAAAGTTCTAGTAGAAGGCAACTCTAAACCATTCAAGTTGAGTGCAAAAAGTTCAAAAATCGAACCTATAGAGTCGGATGAACAAGAGAAGAAAGGGCCACCCTAATGGAGTTCAAGAGGAGAGAGAAAATTACCCCAAAGGCATAAAAATTAGATTTTGGTATGCACAAAAATCAACGCCAATAGACTCAAATGCCAAGATAAATTATACCATTGATTGGGAGATGTTTAAAGGTTTCCACCCTTTGAAGCTTGTCGAAATCAGCCTTCATATGAAGAAGCTAAAGGGTCGGTTGTACGATTTGATCAATTGCCTTCTACCCGGAGAGGAGTATTTTCGGTAATTTCACCTTTAAAAACCTATTTTTATTTTTCTCTCACTTCATAAAAGAATTGTTTATGCTAGAGGTAAGCTAAGAACGTGGGAGACAAGGAGAACTTGAAGATTTGAATAAATCTCGCTCATATGGCGGGGCCAAAGCACCAAATAGAAAGAGATAGTGTGTTGAGGTAGGAAAAGTCATAAAATCTTCTTTGCAACCTTTCTTTTGAAGTATTTATGTTGAGAGATTACATTGATGGTGATAATTGAAGTAGTTTGGTTAGATTTGGATGCTTAAACAAGTTCCCCCTTTTGTGTTTCCCAGCTTGATTGAGTGTTTAATGATCCCATTTCACCCATTTGAGATCAACTGAACCTCTCTAAGATGCTTGCGGGCGACTCTTTGAGAGCCAATTTGGGGCTTTTCGATTTGAAAACTAATTGGGATGATTGGAAGATAATTTTGGGACAATACTAGTGTCCCATTGAAGTCTCAAACCCCCCCCAAGTGATCGGATTTCGAGAAGAGTTCAAAATCGAGAAATCGTGGTTGCAACCCTAGGAGGTGGTTGATCCGCTTTGGCAAGCATATGCCGCCGCCCCTTGATCCAGCTATGTTTTTTGCCTTGTTTGATGCCCAGTCAATTCCCGGTTTATGCCTAATTTGATCTATATATTTTCTAGGGTTATTTATTTGCACTCTCAAATTTGGGGATTCTTGAACATTGGAGTTAATTATTGTCGTTTACAGGTGCAGGGAGACATTATCCTACATTATGCTATTATAAATGTCAATTATTCTCTTATAAATTGTGTGAGACTTTGCATGTTGATCTTTATGTATATGTTATTATTCATTGAAATTTATGTTCATGTCACTATTTCAATTCGTTCAAACAATGATGTTAATGTGAAGTTTGCTACCTACATATGTACACATACCAACCTGGGGTTGTGGATTCACCCATTACCCCTAGTGCTTTTATACTCACATAGACCAACTAAATGTATGGTCGGTATGTATCTAGAAGTGTTTGGCTAGTGAATCCAATTGAGGGCTAATGCCCTTTGGGTAAGGGTATTGAAACCGAGTGACCCGTGATGGCAGTAGCTAGGATCTATGAGCATCATGTAGGCCCAATGTTATCATGTAGTGGTCGAGTTGCATATGTTAGGGTTGGGCTCATGGGGCGTCCAAAAGACTGCTTGAGTGCCGTCAGGAGATATGAGAGGCATCTGCCCTAATATATGTGGATGACCATATGGTTAATGGATGATATTCTGAAAGATGGCTTAAGTGGTGTGAGGAATAACATTCCTAGGTGAGAAGGATACGTGGATCAAAAGAGCACTAGGCATGAGGGAAGGTATCTAGATCACATGTAGTACAAGACATAGATGACTTTACATTTGGGCTTGTTTATCCTTGACATGTGCCAGTTCTTAGGTCAATGGTTGGTGAGAGAGCGGTGACCTAAACCTTACCTCCCTGGCCGGTCAAACGAACTGTGTGGTCCATTGTCAACAGGCCAATTTTTGGCTGGGTCAATCGGCCGGGTGCCAACCTGATCCAAAATTGCTCTGACTCAGCCAAAAATAGGTGGAGTCTTGCCCTTGACGGTCGAAGGTCAACCTAGTGACTGATCCATCACCTTCCAGGCCACCCAATCGGTTACCCACCGGCCGCCCCAACTAACCTTTTTTGAGAAACATATGAAACTCTAGAGAAGGAGCAGTCGATCGGGATTGACCGGATGATCGGCCGGTCCATACTTTGATAAGGTTTTGGAGTTCCAGAAGAGGGGCGGTTGCATGGGCGGTCGATGGGGATCTATTGGCCCAACTGACTGCCTCAATAAAGGTTGTTTTGGGGCATTTTGGTGTTTTAAGTGATTCCTATGCATATGTATAGATCAGTTGAATGTATTTGGGCTTAATACTTGATATTGAATGATCAAGAGTATGTTTATTTGAAAGGGGAAATCATGGAACTTTTTATTTGTGAAAGGATGGTTAATTTGAGAAATCAAACTGTTGGAAATGACAATGCTAGTAGCTCAAGCCATGAGGATGGGAGTGGGGCTTCTCCTCCTCAAATGGAAGTACCGCCTACACTCCAAGGTGGTGACCTACCCAATGCCCCATCGGAGGTCACGACCCACGATGGGTTGAAAATCATGACAAATATGATGTAGCAGGAACAAACATAGATCAACACACTGATACAAGGGATGCTGCATGAACCAAGAACAAATGCCCTCTGGAATGGCCGCGTTTCCCTCGGGTGGGGACTGGTTTGGGCCCCTCCAACTCTGGCTTTCTCGCTCCGTCCTCGCTCCCGTCCTTCTTTGCTCCCGTTGGTTGGGTGTGGCCTTCCGTTTGGGTGCCGGCTGTCTTTGCCCGCTTGTGCTGTGGTGCTGTGGTGCCCCTCCCTTTGCGTCCTCCCCTCTCTTGGGGGTGTTCGTCCTTTTGCTTGTTTTTTCGGCTTGTCGGTGCTGGGTGTTCTGGCGCTCCCGGTCTCTCTTGTTCTGGTCCTGTTTGGGCTCTTTTTCTTGTCGTGTCTTCTGGGTCTTGGGGCGTTTTTTCGGGTTTGGGCCTCTTCGCTTCTGGCTTCCCCCCGCTTGCTCGGTGGTGCTCCGTTGGGGGGGGGCTTCCTTGGTTTTGCCGGGGGCCTGTTGTGTGGTCGGCGTTCGCCCTCCCTTCCCTCCCACTTTTGCCGGGTGCGGTTTGGCGGGCTTGGTGGTCGTTCGCCTGTTGGTGCCCTTCTCTTTGGCCGCTCTGGCTCCTGCCCCCTCTCCCTGGCCGGTGCCCGGGCGGATGTTTTCTACTTTATTTTCCGTTAGCCTAGACACATGTCTCATGTGTGTCCTCATAAAGGGAACTAGTCTACAGTAATAGTTAGACCGGCTCAGTACCCCCAGGTCCCCGTATTCAGTTTAATAGGGACAAAGGTGGACCTGAGTCATGATGTAGTGATAGGGACACTCCCTATTGCTTTAGTTCCTACATTTGTGTTATTTGACATTGAAGCATCACATTCTTTCATTGCATCATCATTTGTGAGACATACATCCTCGTTACCTAGAAAATTGAGTCATGAGTTGGTGGTTAGTACACCTACTCGGTCCATAGCAAAACTTGATGAAGTAATCGGACCTTGTCCTATATCCATGGAAGGAAAAGGCCTAGATGCTCATCTTCTAAAGCTAGACATGAGAGATTTTGAAGCAATAATAAATACAAATAAAGACAATCAAGAGCAATAGTAGTTCAATTAATGAATTAAAGGATTACAGGAGTCCAAATACTCCAATAAAATTATCAATGAAAGAATAATAAATCAAAAGAATATGAGTTCAGCGGAAGCAATCAAAAAGAGTTAAATTATTTTCTTTCCAGTTTCTTTTTCTAAAGCTATAAACTTAGACTCAAGTTTATCAAGATGAGGGGTCCTCCAATTCTTCTCTATTCATTGAGCGAACTGCCTAGCAACTTGTCTTCTCTACCCATCAATGGGTGCGATAAGCGCATTCCATGCACTTGCAGGAGCTCCCGCATAGGCTATCTCCATTTCCCATTGTCGGTGCCACATCTTCTTCATACGGGAAGGTTCCTTCGTAGGAAACCAATCCATCTTCCGACACATTTCCTCCATCTGCGCAGACTAATAAAACATATACAAATAAAGGAGTGAATTTTGGAGAACTCAGTAAGAACAATAGCAATTTCCATCCATATGTCCAACAAATCAGAAATGCATATATGATATGTATGAGTGCAAAGTATGGATGCTGCTAGATCTAACTATGCATATTGTCTAATTTTTAGACATGCTTTAAGATATACACCAGCCCTCCTCTGGGTAGGTCTAGTCACTCTGATCCGGCAAGGACTGGTTACCTTTGTAGGGATCCTGGGTAAAATGGAAGGTCCACACCTGGCTCTCAAACCATGGCTATGGTTATGTCAACACTCTCTCACCACGACCATTGGCAATGAGTATTGGCTCATGTCGGGGTTTCTAGTCCAATGCAAGGTTATACAAGTAACATACTACATGAAGTCCAGATACATCCCCTATGGCACCAACCAACTCGGTTCAGTATCCTTTGCAACCTAGGAATGAGAATCCTCATGGACTGGCTACCGTTATTGGACTTCATTCCATAACCCTATGGTCATCCACATATTGTTGGGGCGGAATGCTCTCATGACTCCTCACGACACCCAGTCCGTTCCTTGGACGTCCATGAGCCCAATCCTAACATATGCAACCCTACCATTTATATGACTAACAGTGGACCAACGTCACATCACTATCATCACGGGTCATCTGGTTTCAATTCCCCTACCGAAAGGGTAGTAGCATGTGAGGTACCTAGCCATGCAACTCTAGACTCTACCTAAGTATTTCTTCCAGTAGTTATGACAGTGCTAGAGACATCAGCAGGCATATGTCCCATACCACAACCTTCTGATATCCCAAACTAAGATATCCTAATGGAATACCTCATCCATCAGAACCACATACTAACCATCATCAGTATATCACATTCATAACCATCATAGTATAAGTAAAGATAGTATAAACAATAGTCATATAACAAGATCAACATATGAAACATGATTACAGCAATATATAGAACAAAAGAACAATGAAGGAAGACACTGGACTAGCATGTTCAAGCCAATTAATAAAGATAGGATTGTATGTCCTTACCTGCATATAAGTAATTTGTCCGTAAAAAGAAATCCGTAAACAATTATAAAACTTTCTTTTCAAACAAAGAACACCTATACATAGGGTTACAATAAGGTATAAGTCAAATGAATCAAATCGGATCAAAACCAAAAGCCATTTGGTCACTGTGTACTAGCCGGTCGCTTAGGTTAAGCGACCACCACTAGTGACCGCCCCAAAAACAGTAAGTTTCAGATCCGAAACTTAGGCTTTTGATCATCCGTTTTCAATCCGGATTTTGAATGATCATAGTCCGAATCTCGAATCTAACACTCCTATAGCCAATGGGTGAAAAGAAACCTAACAATCATCATAAATGGATTACCCAGAAACCTTCCCTTGATCAAATCAGCCCTTTTCACGAAAGCAGGGTTTCATTTTCGGATCTGATCTAACCAAGATCATCAAAAGGATAGACAATGCAATGGAAGGATCAAGAACAACCAAAGATGAACACTAAACTACCTTAATCATAGCAAGTGGTGAAACATAAGTGAACAGGGAACCACTTACCTCAACTGGATTGACTATGAAAGTAGAACCTTTTGGGACTCCAACAACACTTTAGATTTGCTTTCATCACTTCTCCATAGCCGTCTAACCTCCAAAAATGGTAACCACGAATAAAATATTCATAAAATAGACGAGGGTTACTATTTATAGAAGTCGGGGGCAAAATAGGGCAAAACCCCGCAACCAGAACTAGGCGGTCGCGTGGTTCAATCGACCGCCACTAGCAACCGCCCCCATGTATTTTGCTATACAATGGTGCTTTTGCCAGGTGGTTGAAGTCCAAGTACAACCTAGCCCTAAAAAAGAGATGGGGGAGATCTTACCTTCATTCCGGACATCTCCAGACATCACTTGCCTTCCAGAAGTCCAACTATCAAGCAAGGCAGGCTCTTCAGTCAGAGAATCCAGATCCATGGGTTCAGGGTATGGATCATGGACTTCTATCCGGACACTCCACAAATTTACCCGACTAGACCTTCGGGTTCTCGGACTTGCAATACGGATCCCAAGTTAGAAATACGGGGGTTGTTACAATCCTGGTATGGATTGGTTGACAGCTCGCAAGGCAGTCATCTCATGTTTAGAGAAGAAAATTCAATTTTATCTCAAAAATGCCCATGCCTTCAAATTTCAGGGTGACCTTGGTAAGCATGGTGAAATGACAATAGAGGCAGCACTACAAGTTAAAGAGTTAATTGGTGGTGCTAGACTTTATTCTTCTATAGAGGATAAGGAAGAAGAAAAGTCTATTGAAGACCTTGAGGTAGTGAAGAACTTTAAGGATGTTTTTCCTAACGAATTACCTGGTATGCCCCTAGAGAAAGAATTGGAGCTTGCTATTGAGTTGATACCAGGAGCTGCTCTTATGTCTAAAGCCCCTTATAGAATAACACCCATGGAATTAAAAGAGTTGCAAGACTAGTTGAATGAGTTGCGAGGAAAATGTTTCATCCAACCTAGTGTGTCTCCTTGGGGAGCACCGATTTTGTTCATGAAGAATGATGGAAGCATGAGATTGTGTATTGACTATAGAGAGTTGAACAAGCTCACCATCATGAACAAGTATCCTTTACTGAGGATCGATGACTTGTTTGATCAATTGAAAGGAGCCTCGGTGTTCTCTAAGATTGATTTGAGATCAGGTTACCATCAGTTAAGAGTGAAAGCAAGCGACACATGCAAAACAACTTTTAGGACTCGATATGGTCATTATGAATTCAAGGTAATGTCATTCGGTCTTACTAATGCACCCGCTGTTTTCATGGACTTGATGAATCGAATATTTCATGATGTCTTGGACAAATATGTGATAGTTTCATTAACAATATCTTGATATACTTGAAGGATGAGAAGGAGCACGCCGAACACTTAAGGTTTTCTTTGCAGAGGTTGCGAGAGAAGAGGTTATTTGCAAAATTCTCAAAGTATGAATTTTATATATCACAAGTGGTATTTTTAGGCCATGCAACATCTGATCAAGGAATAAGATTCTACCCAAATAAAGTCAAGGCAGTGGTAGATTGGGACCAACCCAAGACAGTCACTAAGATTAGAAGCTTCTTGGGACTAACAGGCTATTAGGATGTGGCGGCTTCATTGGGTGACGGAGATGTATGTCATGAAACCTACTGCGGATGCATGGAGTGCGCTTATAGCACCCATTGACGGCAGAAGGAGATAGATTGCTCGGTATTTTGAGAAGTCTTTGGAGCAAAGTTGGAGAGCTCCCATCATTGCTAGAACTGAAGAGAAGGCTTTTGCTCAGGAGTGAGCTACTGGAATAAAACTGTTTTAGTTTAACTATTGCTTCCAGTGAACTCAATAAATTTTGAAACTTAATTTTCTTTATTTCCTTTTCTTTGATTCCTTCCTTTGGAGTATTTTGGACTCTTGTAATTCTTTTTAATTTATTATTCAAATTTATCCTTGCTTTTGATTATTATTGCTTGCATTTATTATTATTGATGATAAAACCGTGGATCCTGTGATGGATCGCACCTATGGGTTGTTAGGTAGGACCAATACCAACGGGTGGGGTGTGACATCATCTCTATCAACTTCCATAGGTTCATAGTCTATTCCAATGGTTTCAACTTGGATGGCCTATAGCTATCTTCTACTCTCACTACGGGTTTTCAGACCTACAATATGGATTCTGGGTTAGGGTTTTGCGGGATTTCACAATTGTCGTTTACAGGTAAGGTGAGACATTATCCTACAGTATGCATTTAATTTGATTTATACTTCCTATTATTATAAATGTCAATTATTCTCTTATAAATTGTGTGAGACTTTGCAAAATGGAAAGTAATTCGATCTTTATGTATATGTTATTATTCATTGAAATTTATGTTTATGTTACTATTTCAATTCATTCAAACAATGATGTGAATGTAAAGCTTGCTACCTACATATGTACACCTACCAACCTGGGGTTGTGGGTTCACTTATTACCCGTGGTGCCTTTATACTCACATAGACCAACTAAATGCATGGTCGGTATGTGTCCAAAAGTGTTTGGCTAGTGAACCCGATTGAGTTCTACTACCCTTTGGGTAGGGGTATTAAAGTCGAGTGATGGTAGTGACTAGGTTCTATGAGCATCATGCAAGCCTAGTGTTATTATGTAGTGTTCGGTTTGCATATGTTAGGGTTGGGCTCATGGGGTGTCCAAAAGATGGCTTGAGTGCCATGAGTAGATATGAGAGGCATCTGCCCCAATATATGTGGATGACCATAGGGTTAATGGGTGATATTCCAAAAGATGGCTTGAGTGGCATGAGGAATAACATTCTTATGTGAGAAGGATATGCGGACCAAAAGAGCACTAGGCATGAGGGAAAGTATCCAAATCACATGTAATACAAGGCGTATGGGATGCATTTGGGCTTGGTTTATCCTTGACACACGCCAGTTCTCAGACCAATGGTTGGTGAAAGAGTGGTGTCCTAAACCCCAAACACGGTATGATGTGACTTGACCCAACTGCCACAGAGAACCCAAAAAAAGTGCTTAAGTGCCATGAGAGAGAGTGGCAAGACCACCAAGAGGAGGCTAGTGTTATAACTTAATGTGTGTCTCTCACAGAGATTACATTTTTTAGAGCCTAGAATCATATTTGCATCATCATCATCATCATACATTATGTCATTATAACTTATTATCTATATAAATGTGTGTGGTTGTTGCAAGATGTGTGATTATGTTGACCTCACTGGAGTTCGTGAAACTCATCCCTTTATGTGTATTTTCTTTTAGATTCTATTGCAGGTTATGAGGACTCCTTTTATCCGGGAGGGAGATACATGGAGAATTGTGCCCATGCTCGAACTATGCCCACGGAGTTCAGCCCTTTTGAGATTGTGGAGATAACATGGGAGAATGTAGTCGCCTTGGTCGCCATTAATTGTGTTCTTTACTTATTTGTTAGGCAGGGGCACTACTTACATTCTTGACTTCTCCTCGATAACATTTAGACTTCCGCTATTGAACAATTATTTCTTTAAACTTTGATTACAAATTAAGGATGATTGTAATAACATTTGGACTTTATTCTCCTTTTCGTTCTTGGATTATTCTAGGTTGTATTGTGTTGTTATGGATTGCTTATGAACCTCATCTTGTAGAGTTATCACCCCCACAAGTATTTGGGTGAATTCGGATATAATTGGGTGAGGTGTGACACTATGTCATCATACACTTTCCTAACATGTCCTAGGTCAATCTAGTGACATAGTATATCTAATTTTTATGTGATTGAATGTAATTACATATGAGTGTGCATGTAGGTGTCTTAAGTCCTAATTTTCTAAATCTTCTTGCTTCAGCTTGAGTTGATGTTCTTGACTCTTCTTGTACTCCATTCTTCAAGCTCATTTTGACTTAGACTTCATCTTCATCTTTGCTTGGACTTGAGCATCCAGTGAGTTGGCTTAGGTCCACTTGCTTTCAATTAAAATGAACATACACAACTTAGTATAGACATCAGTACTTCATATTTGTAAAGTTGAGCTTCCTTTGGGCTGCATTTTTCGTCTGAGTAGATAGAGATCTGTTTGACCAGATGAACTTTCAAATAGACATCCGTTTGGTTAAATGCTTCAACGGCTAAATTTTCAATGGCTATTTTCTTTCATTCGGACATTCGTCTGGGCTAAAATTTGTCAATTTTCTATTGGCGATTGGGTTAAGGCATTTAAAAGTCATCTATATAAGCACAATTCACCCCATTTGAGAGCAATAACCTTGCAATTTGATCAACCACTCCCCAAAATATTTTTAAGCTATCAAATTATAGGAAACACTTGTTTTGCCCGTCTCCCTCACTTCACAATTGAAGAACATACCAAGGCATTTAAGCAAGCTCATTAGAGCAAAGCTTGAGGTGATTGAAGGTTTTTCTGTTGGTAGATCATTAGTGGTATATATCATTTCTATTTGGGCATGCAACTCTCCTTGCATCACACTCCCACAAGGGGTAAAGTGTCACATCATTTATTATGTAATATTCTTTCATCTATTATATTTGGTTGTTTTCAATTCGAAGTCTAGGTAGACTAGAATTGGTTTTTGGTGCTCTTGCTCTATTGAACAAAGATTGTAGAGGATGCTCTTGTCCGTGAATAAAGATTGTAAATGATGCTCTTGCCCGTGAACAAAGATTGTAAAATGGTGCTCTTGCCTCGTAATAAAGATTAAAAGGGTTTGATTATTTACCCACCATATTGAAGAGAATCACTAATAGAAATCTCTCTTGAGGCCAAGAGATGAGTGGATGTAGACTTATAAAGTCGAATTACTATAAAATCCTTGTTTTGTGAATTGTGCGTTTACAAATTTATTTAAGTTTAATTTATTTTGCTCAATTATATTTAAATTTGCATACTTAATCTTGTATTTCCAGTCAAATCGAAGAATTGGGGAAATCCACTAGTTGCAACATATTCACCACCCCCTCTAAGTTGCATTAATATGGTCAAAATGTAATAGTGGGTAACTGTAATTTCTAAAAATGGCTAGTGGGGGTAGCATGTAATTTTTGCCACTTAAGTGGGCAACATGAAATAAGAAATAAAAATTAATAAATAAAACTACCTCAAGAAAAATCTATATTATTGCTTTATATGGTTAAGGCATGGTGTTTTAAATTTAAAGTCCATAAAGACTTCGTCAAAAACTGAACCTAATGAACCAATACCATAGATACTTCAAATTAAAAGAGAACAAAAATGCATAAAAAAAAATTAAAAAAAAAAAAGAAAAAAGGAGAGTATATCGAATAAAACATACCCATTGTTTTCTAGTAAGTCATTGATCCAATGGGAACTTTATAATGCTTTTTGAGTTAAGGTTTTGTTTATAACCCAACCTCTTCCTCCATCTTTGTTCTTCTATAGTACAATGAATTTTTTTGCTTTTAATATTAAAATAGAGTTTTTTTTTCCCTTTTAATATAAAACAGAGTAGCTTTAATATTGATTTTGATTTGGTCGTACATGAAAAATAATGATGACAAAAACAATAATCTTCTAAATAAATCATAGTGAAAATTCGGAGTTCCTAGAAATATTGAAAATTTGATACTAGAAGAACTAGGGTTATGGAAATAAGTAAAATGGAGCTGAAATCATGAATAAACAAGAAGGAAGAACAATAGAACAATATTATTTTAATAGAAATCCTTACCTAATAAGGTTATCCATTTGAATTTCAAGGAACTTTGGACTTAAAATAATTCAGAAAAGAAGAAGAAAGAGTAATAAAACAATCATGTAATTGGAAGATCTTATTAGAACCCCAAGGAATAAAAATGTGGCGTGGAAAATTTGTCAATTTTTCCTTTTGAATTCGTAAGTTTATTATGTATGCACTTGCCCATTTAATTTCTTTATTAAATGGAAAAGAGAAAACTTCCTTGTTTCTAGAGCTTGTACATGCACTGGCGATGGAAGTGCACATACATAACCCTACATGGAATTAGAGCTGCAACAGGGTTGGGTTGGGCTGGACTTCTGCAATCCCAAATCCAACCTCATATATTCTAATCTAAGCTCATTCCCGTCCTAACCCTAATTCATGGCCAAGGATTATTGTCCTTGACCTTAAGCCCTACAGGGCCAAGCCAAACCTGTTGCCTCCCTAATTGGTCCTGTACCTGGCTCTAATTGACCCTATACTTAGCCCTAGCTAGTCCTGATTGGCCCTATCATTGTCCTTGTTCCTAATTCATTGAGATCAAGCATCAAGGCTATAATTAGGGCCAAAATCAGGGATAACGTTGGGGCAAAAAATAAGGGACGGGTCGATACAAGCCCGGTGGGCCAAAGAGTAATCCCAAGCCCACCCTTGGCCCTAACCCATCCTCAGGGCCAAAATCTTAAGCCCAAGCCCTATTTGGGCTCAGGGAGGACTTAGGGAGGGTCAAGGCCGTTAGGCCAAAATTGTAACCCTATATGGAATCCACTTGTTTATAGGGGTTTGCATGATAACCTCATACATTATTTACATTTTTATATTTAAGTTTAAGAGCCACCTACCACCAGTACCAACTACCAAGTATGGGTGTCAATCATGTACCAGAGTCGCCACATAGAACTATTCCATACTAAACTGTTTCAAAACGATATGGTATGGTTTTTGAAAGCGATTTTGGGTCTGGAACGGTATGAAATCAATATACACCGAATCATACCATAGAAATTGTGTAGGGGGCATATATTTAACAAACATGTTTATCTTTAGATTTGATTAGAATAAATAAATATCTAAACAAATAATTTATTAAATCAAGGCAACACTTTTTGCCTTGGGAGTTGGGTCACCAAAAGCTCCAAGACCCGATGGTTTGCCTCCTATTCTCTTCCATAAACTATAGGATTCTTTTCATGTTAATATTGTTAACTTTGTAATAGAATTCCTTAATTTTTTATGTTCTAATGCAAATTTGAATATTTCATGTCTGCTTGTTGCTGAAAGTAGAGAGCCTAGTGGTGGCCGAGCAATATAGACCTACCAACTTAGGGGTGCGTTGGTTAAATTAATATTTAAGATATTTTTCATTTGGCTACAAAACTTCTGGACAAAGTATTATCACCTTTGCATTTAGCATTTATCCCATTAATCTTGAATAATTGTTCCTTGCTCATTAGGTGTTTCACTGCATCAAGAAAGAGAAAAGAGGAGAGAAGAAATTGTTTTTTCTAAGTTTGACATGAAAAAAAAACATATGATAGTATCAAGTGGCCAGGTATACATGGAAGCCATTTTATTGAGACCGGGATTCTCTCCTCAATGGCAGCATCACTAAGCAATCGTATCCACAAGGGGTATTCAACAAAGGAATCCCTTGTCACCGGCCCTTTTTATGTTGTGTGCCAAAGGCTTGAGTGCACTACTTAAAGTGGCTTAGGATGTGAAGTTGATCCAAGGAATAAGTCAAAAACCTGGCTTCATCACTATCTCACTTAGTCTTTGCAATTGATTGTTTATTATTTTCTGAGACGAATTTATAGGTGATGCGTCCAAAATCTGCTCAGCCCTTAGATCTCCTCGTGATGACCTGCAAAATGAAAGCGTCAGATGTGGCCCGACCGTTGGGGTCGGGAGTCCACCTCCGAAGGCTAAGTCAGTTGATGAACTTAATCACAAACGGCTCTGCTAGAAGCACAGAGCTAAAGAACGAAGAACTGGGAAAGGTGATTTAGATAGCAGAACGCTGATAGTTTAAGTCTATCAGTATGTATCTGAACCTGAGTCTCAGATTGTGTGTTTTTCGGTCCTCCTCACCTCGTATGGTAGTGAGGTTTATATAGAGTGTACCATCGAATCTCCTTCGTTGGATGCACTTGAGCCTTCTTCGGGTAGTCGTTGGATCTTAGCAGATAGATCCGTTGAGCAATAGACTTCTACTAGTTTGGACTAGTAGAAGACACCTGAGATAACCTTTAGGTTATGTGATGATTATCCCTTCGATAATGATTATCCGCAGCCGTCAATTCGAGTCTATCATCATTAGGGTAATTACCTTAATCCATAAGTAGGATTAGGGCACGCTTGTAGCCGAATAAGCTTTCTTCTTCAGCAAGCCATCTTCTGGATCCGATTCGCTCGGGAGCGAGTCTGTTCCCTCCGTCTCGACCGGGGTCGAGGGTCAGACCAGGTATGAACCTGGTCTGATCATAATTTCTCCGTATCACGAGCCCCCCAGACCAAGCGTTCGGTCGATCTCGAGGGCTTGGTTTTTAACTGGGTTCTTCGTCAGGCGATAATCTCTGCGTGCTTCATTAAATGTCATATCACATTTAATGCGGTGGTCACTTTTCCTCGAGCGTTGTGAGTGTAAGGCCACGTGTCTCCTTGCAGTCGATCTGTCGTGGCTCACGTCATCCAAGCGACGGTTTCCGAACGCTTATTTCGGATTCGTGAGTTCAAACTTTCAAAACGTCTTTCAATCTCGATCGTCGATTTTGAATCAATCTCGATCGTTCGATTCCCCGAACACTCGTGCGGGGGTTTTAAAAGCGGTTCATTGTCTTCGTAGGTTTCATTCTTCCCTCGTCTGGAATTTGAACCTTTGTTGTACGCTTCGCGCCTTCTTGCTCTCAAGCTTCGCCTCACCGAATCGGTAAGTTTCTTGGTCTTTTTTCTTTTGTAGTTTCTCTGAAACAAGTAATGGCGGACGACGGGCTTCTCTCGGTACCCAGTGTTGGTAATAGCAATGAGGCTTTTGCTTCTCCTCGCTGCCGAACGATCGGATAGTGATAACAAAACCCTAACTTGTCCTCCCGCAGGCGAGTTTGCTTGAAGTTTCTCAAAAAGGTTTAGAGAGAAAAACCGAAACTCCTCCCGCCCTCCTCGAGTCCGGGTCTTCCAAGATTGTCGAGTCTTCTAGGCAGCCTCAAACTTCCGTGTCCGATGGTGGACCCGGCTCATTCCCTCCATTTATAATGAGGAAACCCTTCTTTCAGCCATCCAAGATTTTGATTTTCCTTCCTCTTATCGAGGTTAGGGCTCCCCACCCTGATGAGAGGGTTGATTCAAACCTCTCGGGTGAATTTTCTCTGTATATAGATGCACTAGAAAGCGGGGTTCGCTTTCCCTTTTTTAATCCTTTGTTCTCCGCAGTTCTGAATCATTGGGACATTTGTCCCGGAATGCTCCTTCCCAATAGCTGGTGTCTCATCGTCGGCTTCTTGGGTTTGTGCTTTGAACTTGGCATTACGCCATCTCTTTCTCTCTTTGTACATTTTCATGTTCTTTTTATCTCCCATCCTCCCGAATGGGTTTTTCTGTCCAAACGCAATAAGGCTGAACTTGATTGGAGGGGCAGCATCCTGGTTAAAGGAACTTGCCCTTCTAACCACAAAAGATGGCGCGAACGATACTTTTTCTATCGAGCGCCTCCATCAGATCTTAACTTCCCAACCGCCTGGAGGAGGTGTACTTCTTCTTCCGAGAATAACCGAGGTCTTCCCTTATCCAGAGAAGACGAGGCGGCCGTCAAGAAGATCAAATCCATTCCATGGTATCAAGAGATACATGGACTTGAAGTGGAGTATAACTCCATTCTTCAGTACTGGGGCTTGGCTCATTGTGAGCTTCTAACCACCATCCTTTAATTTTACTGAAGTGATATGTCTTTAATTCTGACTCTTGTCATTCTTCTTTGCAGTGCCTCCAAGAATGAACCCTGAGAACCTGCGAGTGAAGGCCGCTAGGGCCGTTGTGACAGCCGAGCAACGATCACCCAAAGCCTTGACCGTAGATCAAGAGGCTTCTGTTCCCTCTCCTGACCCCTCTTATAGGGGTATCAGGAATATCAGGCCCGTGGCTGATGCTTCGGGTAAAGGGAAGAAACCGATGGTGGAGAAGTCTAATGTCTCTTCCTCCGCCCGAACCAAAAGGAGGCATGACACAATTGATGCTTCCTCCCATAAAAAATCCAAAGCTTCAACGGATTGTGAGGAGGTCTTCACCCCCCAGTGGACCCTGAAGCTGACCGACAGGGTGACTCGGGATCCTGAGAAAGCTGCGGAGTGGAGCTCTCTCAGTCTTGCTCCTTCTGACCGCCAAGAATTTGAAGCCCTGGATGACATTTCCCTTGTTAGTCAATCCACAAGGTATCAGTCTTCTTGCTTACTTTTCATAATTTCTTATGACTTCTTTTGATATTTTCCGCCTTCCCAGGAATGCTGTGTTGAGCTTTTATCAACACATGGAAGCATTGAGCCGGGTTGGTCGCACCAGCTCCTTGTTGCAAACCTGTGAAGAGAATTTGGCCAAGGCCAATTCTGAAATAGACCGGCTGACTGCAGCTGCCGAGGAGCTGCAGAAAAAGCATGAGGAAGAAGTGATCTCCCTCAAGGAAGCCCTCGATGCTTCGAAGATTCGTGCCGCTGCTGCCGAGCGCGAGGCCAGGAAGCAAGCAGCTGCCACGTTGTTTGGTGACAGGCTTGAATTCCGATGTAGGGAGAATGAAGAATATCTGAAGTTGGCGATCCCTAGCAAGCCCGAGCATATAAAGCCAGAGCTTCGGAAGGAGTGTGTTCGGAAATACCTGAACAGCGTACCTTTCTCCGAGCTGCTAGGTGCCTACAACATTCAAGCTTATCGCTTGGGGCAAAACGACGTTTGGGAGCGAATTCTCGCATCAATCCCTTCCTTCGATACTGGTCCCTTTCGTGAGGTGTGCCATAAAGAGGTCTTCGAGAAAGTTGGCATGGATCTCCCAGACTGGGCTCGGGAAGAAGATGATCCTTTTCAAGCTGACCCTCAATATGAGGCATACCTGGCTGACGAGCCGGCGCTTCCAGAGGAGAAATCACAAGCCGAGTCTCAAGTTGCTGCTGTAGAGGACTCAGCCGATGCCATTCTTGAGGAAGGCTCTTCTCAAGATCCTGAGAAAAGTCCTCCCGAACCGGGTCCCTCGGGCAACAATGAAGAAGAGGCTTAGGGAGTTATCTTTTATTTTAAAGATTTACCCTCTTATTAATGAATAGACATTTCTTTTTCATGTTGGCCTTTACATTTCCCCGTCTCCTGCCGAAATCTTGCCTTGAATATCAAAGTATAAATGATAAAACTTATCACTTAACTTTACATTCCTCGCCGAATAATAATCTTGTAGAAATATTGTGAAGATGCGTTTCGGAAAGATGCATTAATCTTCCCCACTACTTCATTTATTGCAAAGTCCGCACGTTTCCCTTCTGCGAAGTTCAAACGTTTTCTTGCTTTTGTATACCATTCACTGTTTCCAATGAATCGGAAATACATCCATTATTTTAATGGCGGTACGACGATTGGAGGTATTTCTGCATCAGGTGCTCGTTTCCACATGTTTCCATGTGGCATTCCTCCGACCATTGATCTTGCTTTCTGTGGATTTCGAAGCGTCATTTCGATCTGGGTCGTTGGTTGTCCAGCACCTTCAACCGTCGTCTTAATACCTGAGGCTATGTAAAGCCTTCGTGGGTACTCTCCATCTATCCTGCTATCTGCAAGTTAGATTTTCTAAAGTGCTCAAGCGACATTCCGTCCTTCTGCCTGCTCCCGTATTCCTCATACTCCAACAACAGCTCTATCAGCTTCTGAACAAGTGAGTTTTTTGATTACTCATATCTTTCCCCACTTCCCCCCTTGAGTAAACTGCACAGTAGTAGTACTTGGGGTTTAGTTAATCGGGTTTTTCTGAAGTGATAGAGAACTAGGGTTTTCCCTCTTTTTTGTCGTCGTCATTGGATTTCTGTACTGATACGGCTTTTCTTTTTGCATAGTGGCTCCCAAGATCAACTAGAACTTTATCAGAGCAAAATCTAGCAAGAAAATCATTTCGTCGGCGGTGGTTGGGGCCAGTGAGGTGGTTTCAGCTAGTGAATCCTCCAAGCGTAAGGCGACTGCTGTTGGTGAATCTTCAAGTCAGATTCCCCCAGTTTCTATTGATGCCGTCCCTGCGCCTCTTTTGCCCGAAGTGATCACTCGTCTTTCCCAGGAAGATCTTGATCACTCTGTTGTTGATGGCGCTGCAGACACCCCTGCTGGTGAGACTGTTGGTGCACCCCCGAAGGAGACTCTTCGGGCATCTGAGGCAACTATGTTGGCGTCTGATGAAGGTGTGGTCCCAGCAGGTGCCGCTCCTGTTTCCAATTCTAGTGCTTGTTTGGCATCCTCCTCCTCTCCTTCCGAGTTGGAGGATTTTGCCACCAGGAAGCGCCGTCGGGTGACAAGTGATGCAGCTCATCCTTCTCTTGATGTAGCTCATCCTTCTCATCCTTCACCTGAATTAGTGTCAAACGAGTTTGACAGAGCGTTGGAATGGTATATTGCTGCTCGAATGACTTCTGAGAGCGCAGTTCTTTCCAAACTTCCAGATGAAGTCTTTACGAAGTCACTGGTGATGTAAGTCTTTCTTCATTATCTTTCGATTCTGAAAAATTACTCTTCTGCTCCTTTTTAACTCAGAAGTTGTTTGCAGGAGTCTTACTGGTAACTTCCACAACCAAGTGGAAGCAGTTTCTAGGCTCAGTAGGTTAAGCAATGAAGTCTCTAGGCTTCGGGAAATCTCTGAAGCTAAAGATGCTGAGATTGCTTGTCTTCGGAAACTAGCTTGGGAGGTGGCAGGAGAAAAGAATTCGATGATCGGTCGTCTTCGGTCGGACTTGGATGATGCCGGGGAGAAGATCCGGCGGCGAGCGGGCGGTTGGAAAGTCGGGAGCCAAAGGATCCGAGACATTACCTCCAAGGCAAGTGTCGTTCCTTTGCCCGAATCCCTTCCAACCGTGTTCGCGAGCCTGTGTCTTCAAGTATTTACACGTAGCCCTTTGTTGATATGCTGAATGCTTATAACTTGCAGCGTCCTGGATGGTGAGACGGTATGGGAATCAATATTAAGGAAGGATCCTCATTTTGATACAACTCCCTGCATGCTTGTTTGCCATCCCGAGTATTTACCGACCGGGTATTCCTCCTCCCCTTGGACCAAAGATAAGATTGATCCTCCACCTTCCGATCCGGATATTATGCATTATCCGGAAGATTCTCCCGTTTATTCTCCCCCGGAAGAAGTCAATTATGACGAGCTTGTCTTGAATGCAAGTTTGGTCGAGGACCATACTTCTCCTGGACAAGTTGGACAAAGAGTATGAAATTGCGGAGGATTTTATGCATACCGAAATATTTTTTGTAATCCTCATTTCTTCTCTTCTTTTCCTTGAATCCACACCAATGGTTGACTCAAATGTTTGTTCTAGCAAAGTCGCGTCGATCTTGTATAACTTCTTAACAGTCACCTATGATGACTTTCTTTTTTGACCGAGGATTGTATCCAGCTTTTGTAATTGTTTTGATATTGGCCTCTTTCGATCTTTTGAAGAAATAAGAAATTAACTTCATCTTGAGCTTTGCTAGTCACTTGAATTGCTATTGAATTAGGTATTAGGTCTTAGTTGTTTGAAACAATGCATTTACTTAAGGATTTCCGGAGAAATACAATAAGTTTGAGAAGGAACTCACTCGGGTTTTAAACCGATGCCTTTACTTAAGGATTTCCGGAGAAATACAATAAGTCTGAGAAGGAACTCACTCGGGTTTTAAACCGATGCCTTTACTTAAGGATTTCCGGAGAAATACAATAAGTCTGAGAAGGAACTCACTCGGGTTTTAAACCGATGCCTTTACTTAAGGATAATTCAAAAATTCAATAAGTCTTGAAGGAACTTACTCGGGTTTCAAACCGACGCCTTGCAAAAGGAACTCACTCGGATTTTCATCCGATGCCTCGACTTAAGAAAGTCCGAAAATTTTCCATAAGTGTTGAAGGACCCACACGAATTTTCATCCGATGCCTTATAGTTGGATCTTGTTCTTGAATGTGGTGTATGATTCCATAAGTGTTGAAGGACCCACACGAATTTTCATCCGATGCCTTATAGTTGGATCTTGTTCTTGAATGTGGTGTATGATGCCCCCCAATCAAAAGATAGTTTGTTGAAAGCCAAAAATTGCATTGATTGAGTTGAAAATGATTACATCGCGAACAAAATTGAAATCATCATCAAGGATAAAACTTTTTGAAATGCCTAGCATTCCATCAACGATCCAACTCTTTCTGGGTGTTGATGTTCTTCAGCCTGTAAGCTCCTGAACCGACCGGTTTCACAACCATATAAGGTCCTTCCCAGGAAGGGTCCAATTTTCTTTGGTGATGTGGGTCGGAAGCTAGGGTGTTTCTCAACACCAAATCTCCGGCTAAGTACCGACGATTCTTCACTCGAGTATTATAATGAGACGCTATCCTTCTTTGATAATGTTGAGTTCGTGCTATTGCTTTTGCCTGAACTTCATCCAACAGATCAAGACTATCAAGCAGTCCTTGTTCATTTGCTTTTTCCTCGAACTCACAATCCCGTAATGTCCCCGCCATTATCTCCATTGGTGCCAATGTTTCGGATCCATATGCCAACCTGAATGGAGTTTCTCCTGTGGGTGTTCGAACCGTAGTTCTATAAGCCCACAAGACATTATGAAGTTCTTCGACCCAAGAAGCTTTGTCGCCTTCGAGTCTTCTCTTTATTCCTTCCAAAGAGCGTTCGGTTAGTAACCTCTACCTGTCCATTGCTCGGGGGTATGCCACCGAGGACATACGATGCTCGATCATATATGTTCCGCAAAATTGCTTAAATTGCGGACAGTCGAACTGAGTACCATGGTCAGTGACGATAATCTTTGGAATCCCAAAGCGATATATGATTGATTCAAGCACGAATTTCTCCACTTTTTTCTCAGTAATTGCTACCAGTGCACTGGCTTCAACCCATTTTGTGAAGTAATCAATTCCCCACATCGCAAAGGGCATGGGATCTAGAATTGAAGTCATGGTTTCCGCCGAGCGCTTCGATACTGTAGCGTGAATTTGACAGTTACCACACCGACAAACATATTCCATAGTAGCCTCTTGGACCTTAGGCCAATATAACCCAAGTCTCAGAATTTTGTGAGTCAGGGCTCGTCCACCCATGTGAGCTCCACAAATTCCTTCATGAACCTCAGCCAAAGCTGATTTTGCTCCTTCGGGGCCTATACATCTCATAAGGGGTCCAGAATAAGATCTTTTGTATAGTCTCCCATTCTGAATGACAAATCTAGCTGATCGAATCTTGATCAACTTTGCCTCTTTGGGATCCTCAGGTAATTTGTCATCTCTTAGATACTCGATTATTGGATCCATCCAGCAACGTTATGCTTCAATATAAGAAATTTCTTTCTAATGATAACTTGGAAAAGTTATCTCTTCAATATAGACCAAAGGGTCTAGATTCTTTTCTTTGGCATTGGCTAGTCGGGATAGCTCATCTGCCACTGAATTTTCATTCCTCGAAATCTGAGATATCTTCAAATTTCGAAATTGGTTTTAAAGTGCTTGCACTATCTCTTGATATTTCTACAAGCGTGGTTCTTTAATACCATACTCCCCCTGGACTTGGTTGACTATAAGTTGAGAGTCGCTATAAATAGTAACATCTGTAATAGACAATGCTTTTGACAACCGAAGTCCAGCTATCAGAGCCTCATACTCTGCTTCGTTATTACTTGCTTCAAATGCAAATCTCAACGCATATCGAATAATAAATCCTGCTGGACTTTTTAATAGAATTCCAGCTCCTGCTCCATCTTTATTACTCGAACCATCCACATATACCTCCCAAGCGGTTGGTATAATGGGATCCTCGATGGTGGATTCCACCGGTGCAGTAGTTTCTACTACAAAATCGGCTAATGCCTGAGCCTTAATTGCAGTTCTGGGCTTAAAGCTCACTTGGAACTCACTGAGTTCAACTAACCAGGACACCATCCTTCCAGACAAATCAGGTTTATTAAGAACTTTACTAAGAGGAAAAGTTGTAAATACCTCAATTGGATGAGCCTGAAAATATGGCCTTAGCTTCCTGGCGGCCATCATGAGAGCCAGAGCCTGCTTCTCAATCTGTGAATATCTTGTCTCCGCATCTAGCAACACGTGGCTTACATAGTAAATCGGCCACTGTTTTTTATCTTTTTCACGAACAAGTACTGCACTGACCGCTGAAAGGGACGTCGCTAGATATAGCTGTAATATTTCCCCCTTCTCTGGTCTAGACAAAATCGGTGGTTGTCCAAGTGCTTCTTTTAACTCCTCGAAAGCTTTCTGGCACTCTTCGGTCCATTTTGCTTCCTTGCTGCCTTTCGTGTCTTTAAGTGCCTTGAAGAAAGGCAAACATTTTTCTCCGCACTTGGAGATGAATCGATTCAAAGCAGCAACTCTCCCTGTTAAACACTGCACATCACGAACAGTTTTGGGAGCCTCCATATCAACCAGAGCTTATATTTTGGCAGGATTAGCCTCAATTCCCCTCTGTGATACCATGAAGCCCAAAAATTTGCCCAAGGAGACTCCAAAGGCACACTTTTCTGGGTTTAGCTTCATTTGATATTTTCGCAAGATCGAGAATACCTCAGTCAAATCCGCAATATGATTTGCTTTTGTAAAGCTTTTCACTAGCATGTTGTCAACATAAGCTTCAACATTCTTTCCTATCAGCTCTTTGAAGATCTTGTTGACGGCCCTCTGATATGTTGCTCCTGCATTCTTCAGGCCAAAAGGCATGACCTTATAATAATAGCTTTCACGATCAGTCATGAAAGCCGTAAACTTCTCATCCTCCTTATTCATAAGGATCTGATTATACCCTGAGTAGGCATCCATGAAACTTAAAGTTTCATATCCTGCAGTCGCATCTATCAAGAGGTCAATCCGAGGCAACGGATAGCAATCATTGGGGCAAGCCTTGTTAAGATCGGTGTAGTCTGTACACATCCTCCACTTCCCATTCGCCTTTTTTACCATTACCACGTTGGCCAACCAAGTTGGGCATTCAATTGGTTCAATGAAACCAGAATTCTTGAGTTTTTCAACTTCGCTACGAACGGCTTCATATTTTTCAATGGAGAAATTTCTTCTTTTCTGTATCACTGGTCTCGCCTTAGGATCTATCCAGAGTTTGTGCTCTGCGATGGCCCGATCGATTCCTGACATGTCCTCAGCAGACCATGCAAATACATCTTTATTCTGTTGAAGAAATAACTTCAACTCATCTTTAAATTCCTCCAGCTGTTCAGACCCGATATAAGTAATCTTTTTCTCATCCTCGGTACACAGCTGGATTTGTTCCAGCTTCTCCACTGGTTCGGGTCTTTACATCTTTGCCTCTTCCCGATCGTCTCGAACTTCTATAGGTAGGGCAGTTACCTTCCTCGGGCCCTCCTTGTCTTTTAAATAGGCAACGTAACACTGCCGAGAAATCTTCTGGTCAGAAGAGACTTGACCAATTCCCATATCAGTCGGGAATTTTATCTTCAGATGCTTTGTCGAAACAATAGCACCTATCTTGGATAAAGATGGTCGCCCGAGGATCATATTATAAGCTGGCAGTTCCTGAACCACCAAAAAATTTATTCGGACGTTTGTTTCCTTAGGAAAACTTCCAATAGATAAGTCCAACTGGACCGATCCTTCCGCCACTGCAAATGACCCTGCAAAACCATATAGATGTGTGGATGAAGGTTTCATCAAGTCCTGATCCACCTTCAATTTTTGATACACTTCGTAAGAAATTAGGTCAGCTGCAGACCCTGTATCAATCAAAACTCTATGCACTTCCCGACGTGCAATCTCTACCTTGATGACTATGGCATCATCATGAGGTAAACAAACATCTCTTTCGTCCTCCTCGCTAAAGGTGATAGAATCTTCACCATTCAGCTTCTTCCGCTTCAGCGTCTCTCCGGTTCCAACAAATTTGGATTTTGTTTTTAGACTCCGGAGTGACTCGGGCTCTGGTCCCCCGAAGATGGTAAGGATCGGTGACCGAGTAGCTTCAATCACCTCCTTGCCCTTCTTAGACTTCGGGGCCTCCCTTGATCGTTCTGAACTAACCGAACGATCCCTTTTAGGAGCAGCCGTACGTGGCTCACGTGGCTCCTCTCTCCTTCTGCTAACAAAACTGGACAGATGTCTCTGAGATATTAATCTCTCAATATCAGCTTTCAAATGACGACAGTCATTAGTATAATGACCATAGTCCTTGTGGAATCGGCAATACTTTTCTCGATCCTGCTACTCTCCGGGTTTCAAAAGAATTTTAGGCGGCCACTTCAAAATATTTTTTCTTTTGAGGATATTTAAAATATCAGCCCGAGGAACATTCAATGGAGTGTACTCACTTTTACCGGGGGACCTTTGGCGCCAAGCCTGAGATTTTCCAACCCGATCACGGACATTTTTCTTTGGCTTCTGCTTCTACTCAGGAGCCTTCTGTTCCTTATTGGAGACTTTATTATCTCTTTGGAGCGCGTCTAGAATCTCCATGACTTCAGCCTGCTTCTGGCATCTTTGTACCAACTCAGCACAAGTCGTAGGCATATCCTGTAGTAATAACTCCAGGAGTTTCCGATTAGTGAGTCCCGTGAATAGAGCAGTTTTGGCTACTTGCTCATCCAAATTTTCTATCTCCATCGTTACTTTGTTGAATCTTTTCAGAAACTCTCTGATTGATTCATTCTTTCCTTGTTTGACAGTAAACAAGGTTTCTTCCGTTTTCTTGACCTGTATTCCACTTTGGAATCGTCCTATGAATTGGCGCGCCAATTCGTCAAAGTTTACAATCCTTCCAAAGGGGAGGTTTGAAAACCACTTTTGTGCCGCTCCAGTTAGAGATGAACCAAAAACCCTGCATAATATTTCATCAGAATTACCTGAAACTGCCATGGTCTGTTGGTAATAGCCGATGTGAGCTGTTGGATCTCCGGAGCCATCGAATGTTGAAAAGGTAGGTAAACGGAAGTTACGAGGAAACTGATATCCCGCAATTGGCTCGGCAAAGGGAGTCTTCCGAATGACTGAGTAAATATCCTCTGTTATTCTTCCCTTAGCCAACTGCCCTAATTTCTCATTGATGTTGGCCAATTCCTGACCAATCTGGGTCGGGTGATCTTCAGAAATATGATCACGACCTCGATTAACATGATCATCCCGTGCTACTCGATCATCACGAACAACCCGTCCTTCCCGAGCATTCCGCTCGTCGCGAACTGCTAGATCATCACGAACGGTTCTTCTGACAGTGGGTGAGTGAGTTCTTACCCCTGTATCCAACCTTGTATTTGAATCAGTTGTACTCTCTTGCGGTCTGTCGAACCGATCATCTCGCCTAGGTTGATCATCAATCCTCCTAAGTCCTCGGTCTCCTTCCCGAAAATTCTGATCAATATTCCGGTCTTTAGCCAATCTTTGATCACGTGGTAACGCACGTCTCCCTGAATCGCGTTGATCAAGTTCTTGTGGTAAAACCACTAGTCTTGTGAGCATGCGGAGTGCTTGACTCACCTCCAAGAGTTGAATCTTTACCTGATCCAATTGATCTTGGAGTGTATCAGGAGGAGGATTATGTCCTCCCAGGCCACCATCCACCTCGATAGGATTTTGGCTTCCCTAGGGAATATCTGGATTATTCACTCCAGGGATCTGAACACCGGAATTGCGCTGTGCAGCGGCTGCTGCGGCTGCTGATTTAGTCACCATGGCTTTTCAAGTCGTTTCCCACAGATGGCGCCAAATGATGCGTCCAAAATCTGCTCAGCCCTTAGATCTCCTCGTGATGACCTGCAAAATCGAAAGCGTCAGATGTGGCCCGACCGTTGGGGTCGGGAGTCCACCTCCGAAGGCTAAGTCAGTTGATGAACTTAATCACAAACGGCTCTGCTAGAAGCACAGAGCTAAAGAACGAAGAACTGGGAAAGGTGATTTAGATAGCAGAACGCTGATAGTTTAAGTCTATCAGTATGTATCTGAACCTGAGTCTCAGATTGTGTGTTTTTTGGTCCTCCTCACCTCGTATGGTAGTGAGGTTTATATAGAGTGTACCTTCGAATCTCCTTCATTGGATGCACTTGAGCCTTCTTTGGGTAGTCGTTGGATCTTAGCAGATAGATCCGTTGAGCAATAGACTTCTACTAGTTTGGACTAGTAGAGGACTCCTGAGATAACCTTTAGGTTATGTGATGATTATCCCTTCAATAATGATTATCCGTAGCCGTCAATTCGAGTCTATCATCATTAGGGTAATTACCCTAATCCATAAGTAGGATTAGGGCACACTTGTAGCCGAATAAGCTTTCTTCTTCAGCAAGCCATCTTCTGGATCCGGTTCGCTCGGGAGTGAGTCGGTTCCCTCCGTCTCGACCGGGGTCGAGGGTCGGACCAGGTATGAACCCGGTCTGATCATAATTTCTCCGTATCAATAGGTTATATGTAACTTCTAAGCTTGTCTTGGTAGCCAAGCCATCAACTTGAAGAAACCAAATCTTTTCTTTAGCCCTAATCGTCATTAAAGTTCATGTGATAGTTTTCTAGAGTGCTCAAGATCCTTTTGTACAAAAGGTCCCACTAGTTATTCTGGTTATCCCTCAAGCTGTTTTTGTTTGCTGGAATAAAGGTCGGGTGGGAACATTTTGAAAAAGCATACTTTTCCATTAAATCCTAAAAGTGTGGTTTGTTTGGTTGCTTGGGGTGGGAAAGATACAGACAAACTTCCTGAAATTAAGGAAACTTGTCTAGTGAGGTGGCAAGTTAACTTTCCCACCCCATGCATTTTCAAAACTCCACAAAATATGTGGGACTTTGTGGAAAAGTGTAGAAAACCAAAAAGTGAGACCCACAATTAACACTTTTTCACAAAATCCCTTCCTTTCATTTCATTCTCCTTCACCCCATTCTACATGAGGCCCACATGTTTTTTTTTCCCACCCCACCTTTGCAAACAAATGCAACCTCAGATGATCGAAGCATCTAAAAAGCAAGCATCCAAGGAAGCCTTCACTTGGTTCATTCAAAAGTTAGAGGTGCTGGAAGGTTAAATTACTATCACATGTAGACAATGATACTTTGCTTTAGTCAGTAGTCTTTGCCCTACTAAAGAGCTCACTTTGTTGGGGAGAGGCCAGTTTTAGGAGAGAGAAGCACTATATTAATATATTATATGGGGAGAATAATTATACCTGTTAACTAACTCCATTTTTTAACACCAGTAGTTGGAGAGGGCCCCATCAGCCAGATTTTCCACTTGATGGGCATGCCTCTTACATTGGAGTTGTCAAAGGAAGGTCGGTAGCATCTTTTGAAGGGTTGCCTGAGCCGATTCAGGCTGGGAAGTAGAGGAGAGTGATAATTCCATAGGCAGATTATAAGCAATAGCGCAACTTGTACAGATTCACCTTGATTGGAGAGTTTGATTTTCAAAAAACGTCCATGGATGCCATAAAAAAGGAGGTGAGGAATTTGAAATTAGTTTCACCTATGGTGTTGCACTCGGTTGGTAGAGGATTGGTGATTTTCTAGTTTCGATATCACTAAGGTGTGGAGATGTAAAATCTCATTGCAAGTGGTCTAGTTTCAACATTGATGACTGGTTTCAATGTGAATGACGCCCAACCTTTGACAAAGTTATTTTGGATTCACCTTCCGAATATGCCTTTGGAGTATTGGCATGCATGAGTCTTATTTTCCATAGCAATAGCGATTTGGGCATTCTATTGCTTTAGACGACAAAACCAAGCAAGATTTGTTCGGTAGTTATGCTCGAATAATGGTGGAGATAGAAAATGATGATGAACCTATTGAAGAGATCCAAATTGAGAGTTGCAAACCTGGTACTTCCAAGGTGTATAGCTTCTTGCAACAGGTGGTTTTCAAACAAGGGGACCAAGTTTGTCAACCGGTTCATGAGGAACCAACTTGGATTGAATTAGAAATCATGTGAGTGAGCTGGAAATCTCTAAGGCTCATTAGCAAGGCCCATTAGAAATCGGGATGAGGATAATTTCACTATTTGGTACATTATTATACGCCCACATCTCTTCTGAACTTATAGGGTTTGCATGTGAGCTTTCAATATTTAAGTTTAGGCTTCTAGAATTTACACCATGTACACCATGAATATTTGGTAGATCCCACAAATCCTTACAACCAACAAATTGAGAAGAATGAGTCAATATTGTAGAAGATGAATTGGAGAACCAATGTTCTTTGGGTATTGAAGAATAAGAAGAAAGCTGCAAAGACGGATAAGGAAATTGTCTTTCATAAAAAATGACAAATCGTGAAATATAAAATTTGTCTGAAGAAGGTTCATAGTAGAAATAGTCTTTGTAGCTAGGGCTACAACAGGACTGGGCTTTTGCAATCCCAAGCCCAACCCTATATTCTAATCTAAGCCTATTCCCGCCTTGACCCTAATTCAAGGCCAATGATTATTTTCCTTGACTCTAAGCCCTACAAGGCCAAGCTAAGCCCAGTCTTGCTCTGATTGGCCTTGTCCTTGGTCCTGATTGACCCTGTCTTTGGCCTTGAATGACCCTGATTGGCCCTATCCTTGTCCCTATTCCTAATTCATTGAGATCAAGCATTAGGGATAAAATTAGGGCAAGGATTAGGGCCAAAATTAGGGCCAGGGTCAGGGCCAAAAATCAGGGATGGATCGGGATAGGTCCTGCGGGCCAAAGAGTAATCCTTCAGGCCCTCCCTTGGCCCTAGTCAAGGGCCAGAATATTTTAGCCTTAACCTGCCCTCGGGCCAAAATCTTGAGCCCAAGCCCTATTCAGGCTCAAGGTGGACTTAGGGCGGGTTAGGGTCGTTAGGGCCAAACTTGCACCCCTATTTGTAGGCAAATGGATAGCCAAGAATCACACACATATAGGATCTATAATGTAGTTTAGATTTGGCATATTGCCTTAGTCAGGGGTACATAAACATCCAAAAACGTTAGGAAAACCATAGTTAGGTATGTTGCCAAATAGAGCTTCAAGAGGTGACCTATTTCTTAAGACTTTAAGAGGAACTCTATTAAGAAAAAAACAATGCAGATTGGATTGTTGCTGCCCAAAAATCTGAGGTAGTTGTGCGAAACAATAAGGCAAGTCCATAGTCCAATGTATGCCTATGTTTTGTCTCAGCTGTACCATTTTGAGGTAGGGTGTATGGGCAAGAAATTTGGTGGGCAATCCCGCTATTAGAAAGAAAGTTTAAACATCTTCACCATTAGTTGTAATATACAGATTTGGTTGAAAAATGACTCTCAATAAGCTTCTTGAAGCGGATAAAAACAACTAGCAAATCTAATTTATTTTCCAAGGGATGCAACCTTGTGTATTTTCTTATTTTTTTGGGTGAGACACGACCTTGTGTACGCGGTGAACTGATCAACAAACACTTCATAGTATTTAAGACCTTCATAAGAAACAAATGGAGCTAGACCCCACAAATCACTTTGCAAGACATCCAAGGGACCTTGGCTAACAGTGGAAGATGGTTTAAAATGGGAGCCTATGACTTAGAACATTTACAGGCATTACAAGTAGGTAAAGGGCCCTTACAAGTCACACCAATATCCCTCAAAATTAACAAAGTTCTATCCAATGCTGGATACCCAAAAATCTTAATTTTCATTATAACTAAATATACTAAAATAACTCTTATTCCAAATATATATATATATATAAAAATATATATATGAAAACACCACTATCAACTATAATTGTACGTATAAAAAATTTATTGTTTACAAAGTAGTACTATTTATAATTAATCCTCTCCACTAAAATTCAAATTAAATGCCTCTTGATATTCATTCATAGAACCCAACAATCTCAACTTCACCAATATTCAATACAAAAAACAACTATCATAGGGGGAAAAATAAGGAAAAGTTGTATGCATACCATCCAAGGTAAATTACTCAATTAAAATTATTACATTTAATGTTTAAGAAAGCCATCAAGACCTTACCCCCAAGTTTATTATACTAATTTTTCTATGGTGAAGATATTTGAAAATATTTAAAAATATTAATTTCATTTATGATTTTTTCAATAAAAGTGTGTTTGTATTAAAATAAAATAAAATAATTTTAGTATATTATATTATGTATATAAATTAAAATAAGAATTATATACGAACATACACCTTCCATGCATCGCTTGCTTTTAAAAAGTCCAATAGGAATGGAAGATGAGTAGACCTACAAACTCCTATCACCTGATTCATGGATAACAATCCAACCAAGTGATTAACATAACTATAATTACTTTAAAAACTAATAAATACCCACATGCATTCCATGTGGTATTTTACTCGTATATGTAAAATTAGGAAACAAATGGTACCCCACTAATTTTGTTTATACACATGATTTCTCATTTTTAGAATTGAGGTTCGTTCAGGCTAGCTTACGCATACCTTGACTACATCTTTTGGGGGTAGCTTTTACATATATAATTTAAGGGATTTGAACTCTTGACTTAAATGCATGGTTCATCATTTTTTTTTAGAATAAACAATTTTAAATATATTGAGGATATGGATGTTACATAATATAAAGCAGGGCAAACTCCCAACCCAAAAGGGATTTGAACTCTAATTTCCTATTCGGAAGTGTTGATTTTTTACCAATTGAGCCATCCATCGTGGTTATGATTCATCAATATTTTCCTTAAGGACAAAGTTCATTGAGCATTTGATCAAAATGAATTCTCCAGCTTCTAGAAGCCAATTTAGTCTTTGAAATGGACCTAAATAGTTACCATAACTGTGTTGAATATTTAAACCATTTTGTACCGAATAAATATGGTAAATAGTAATGATATGGCATGTATTTTTTAGTATGCAATACGGTAATGCTATGAAATATGTTTATTTGGTATCATAATGCTATGGTGCCAAATACATGTTTTGTACCGAATAGAAACCCTATCTTTAATTGATGGGTGTATACAAGCTCATAAAGATGCCCCTCAAATAATGCAATCTATGCATCCATTTTCCAATATAGACATCTCATTTTGTCGCTTATCTTTGAAAGCTTCCCATGAGGTTGATAAGCATACATACTTCAAGGAGTAGAATCAATGTATTTGCAGATGTGATGCAACTATGCAATTTTTGTTTCAATTTTTCCGAGATCATTTACCTTCAACCCATGATCCATTCAGGGCCAAAGCATGACCTTGAAATACACTTTCTGCTTCTACTAATCTATTGTTGAGTAATCGAGCACGATCTACAGTGTCTCATAAAAATGAAAATCGAGAGATAAGGATACCCAAAATACCTGAATATTTATATGCACAAATCTACCATAGTTAGTTTTAGTGATTGGATTCGCTTAGGACCTGTTTGGTTACATGAGTCTGGAGATTTCAAATATCTAGAAATTTCAAATGTGTAGAGTCATAATTCACAAAATTAACTATTTGGTTAACCTAAATCTGTGGAATGAAATATTTGGATTCATCTGAAAAAATTATTTGGTCAACGTGATTTTTGTGAATACGCAAATGTTTAGCGCTTTTATAGTAGAGGTGAATCTTTGGATTCCACCCCATACCCATAAATCTACAGATTCACGTTTTTAGTGTAAAAATATGAATATCTAAATTTCATAAATCCAGAAATTTTCATAACCAAACGGGTATAAATTTAACATTCATGAATCTAGAGATTTAAGGATTTCACATAACCAAATAGGCCCTTAGGCAGTGGCATTGCATCATCTCATCCCTATCATCAGAAGCTCCTGCTGGCAAAAGTGGTCCTCATAGAATGTGATAGTCTCTGGGCACCACTAAGCTATGCGGCTATGCCCCTTCACCACCACTGCCATTACGTCTCCTTCCATTGATTCAAGATTTTGTGGATGGTCGGAAATCTGATGGCGTTTTCCAGCAATTAAAAGGTAGTACCTGTGGTCTCCCTAAACTCATCACCACTTGAAAGAGATGTGTGTGCCCTACCAAATGCCACATCATCGCCAGGTATGCAACCCAACTCATCGGTTTCGGCCCCACCATGGGCCTCATCTCCACTCAGGCCCAAATTACATTAAGACGAGATGAAAACCCACCCCCTCAACAGCTCTTTATATCCATGGGCCCAACTATTAAACCCTTAATGCCTTTGCTTTCCTTTCTCTCTCCTTGGGTGACACTGATGAGACTAATCCCTTAATTGAAGATGGGCTTAACCATTTGGGCACACATGACCTTGACGTATCTAGCAACCCCCAAACCCAACACCCTACCAATCACACCCCTATTGGGCTCCCTCCTAATAATCAAAGCAACTACCGAGACTTTGTCATTTCTTCATTACAAATCCTCATCTCAAACAACATCATAGAACACCCCGAACTAGGATTCAACCAGGAGCAGATTACCCCCATTGGCATTGCCTCATCCTTATCTCAACCAAACCAAGAACAACCTCTTCATTTTTTTTGCCTTGACTTGTACTACAGCTATCATTATTACCACTTCCTGACTGTACTCAGTTCATCAATACAAATTGAGGAGATCCCCCCTACTACGGATCTGATTCACAGTAGTTCAAATTCGAAGAAAAAGGAAATATTCATCCCCTTGTCAGGTCACAATCAAGCTGGAAAAAAAATGACCTTACAGAATAATGCTTCCTCTTGTGAGGAGATAACTGATAATTGGAGACTTACAATATGACCACAAACTCTTGTGCAAGAAGAGCTTGGACTAGACCACATTTGAACCGTAGAGCATCCATAAGAGCATAAGGTAGATTTATTGCCACTTTCTAAAAGGGTGAGGTAGGCTACCCTCAATCAGTCGGATTTTTATTTGCGGCAGCAGCTGCCTGCTGATGCCGACGGTCTCGATTGTGCCACCTCAACAAAATTTGATCCAACGGTTGGGATTCAGATGATGAGGGTTTACCTGTAAATATTGATTTCTTATGTTTACATTTTTAGTATTTAATTTTATCAATTTACAACTCCAAATCCCTCAATTACCCTGACACCCAAAACTCTCTTTCTCATTTTCCTTTTCACACCGACGCCGAGGTATTTGGGAGCAGGATTCCGAGAAACCAGGGTTCTATTGAAGAAGAACAAGAATTCTATTGAAGAAGACGAAGGTATTGCGACGAGGGCGACCTCTGGTATTGAAGGCGGCAACGGCATCTTCAACCTCGATGGCGATGGCTAGGATGCGGACGCCAAGGTGTGAGTGGAGGCGAAAGAGGCGACGGTGGGGATAGCGGCGTCTCCGGCGACGGTGTCGGAATTGGAGAAGGAAGGGGAGTAAGGAGAAGTGAAGAGGAGGTTGAAGTCACCGGAACGGAGGAGATAAAGAAGCATGGACTTGGTTTCCGGTGCACATATCGGATTTGACAACGATAGGGCATGCCTAAGCCCTAAGAGAAGAGATTTGCTGGGTTAATGGCGTCAGTGCACCAGAATTTTAATGGGTGGAAGCGGATTTAGTGTTGCATGGACGAAATTGGCAAAGCCCACTAACTTGAAGCTTGTCTCCACCATTCTTCTCTGTGTCTCTCCTCTTTCTTTACCCATTTTAAAACAAAACACAACAAAGAAAATTATCTTATAAAATTCCAGGAAGAAGAACACCGAAACTTCAAATCTGCTTCATTTGGCCCATGGAAACAAAATTTTAGGTTATTTCACCGGAGCGGCTCTGGCTTCTCGGAATCCTGCTCCCAATTGAATTTGCAGATAAAAGAACCCTTCCCTCGCAAAAGTTGTGTTTGCTGCACTGCGGCCTCTCGAGTCTCGACCTGTTCTCTTGCAGTCTCAACTCTTCCTCGTGCTATTAGGGTAAACTTGGACGTCTTCTTTTACACCGGAACCGGAGAGTAAATCGAACGTAGAAATACCTTCTTGATCAAAGGCGCGGATTATTTGAGAAGGATTGATGTCTCTTTCACTTGTTGATTGAGAAATTTCTAGGAACCTTGCAACATACGCTACTGGACGAAGACTAACTCCAATCTGCGTCGATGTGAAAAGGCAAAATGAGAAAGAGTTTTCGGTGCCGGGTAACTGAGGGATTTGAAGTTGTAAATTGATAAAATTTAAGTACTTAAAATGTAAAATAAAAAATCAATATTTACAGGTAAACCCTCCCATCTGAATCCCAACCGTTAGATCAAATTTTGTTGAGGTGGCACAATTGAGACCATCGGCAGCAGCAGGCAGCTGCAGCCGCAAATAAAAATCCCAATCAGCCTCCTCAGGAGCCATGAATAGCTTATTATGGAATTATCAGGGACTTGGCCCACCCTTGACACAAAGATACATGCAAAAATTATGCAGGAAAATTGGGCTCACTTAGTATTACTCACAGAAACAAAACAAGAAGATGTTGAGATAGTAGAGTCATAAGAAGTCTTGGTTTTTCAAATTACTTTTGTTTGGACCATGTCATCAAATCTTGAGGAATTGCAATCATATGGAATGGTAATATCTCTGTCTTTTTTATTTGTTTCCAAACATATTGCTGATATGCTAATTCATGTGATTCCATCTAGTGCAGAATACCCTATGATTTTGGTATATGGACACCCTTAGGTGGAGTGTAGAGATATTATTTGACATGAATTATCATTTGGGCACCATTGTAAGTACCCCCATAGCTTATACTTGGTGATTTTAAGGAGATTCTTAGCAATGATGAGAAATTAAGGGGTAAACCCAAACACAAGCTTGATCGGATAGGTTTTGAAGATGCTATTCATGGTTGCCACCTACATGAGATGAAATGTTTTAGGGTGAAATTGTCATGGTCAATTAAAAGACATGGATCAAACCTCATCAAAGAATGCCTTGATCGGGTGTTTATGAACATGAAATTTTCCAACTATTTGATAACATCCATGGTCATAGATATGCTATGGGGTGATCTAACCATACCCCAATGGAAGTCACTATTGAGCTATCCAAAAAGTGACTTGTCATGCTATTGTTTGCACATTGTAAGAAGAGGGGGGGGGGGGGATTTTCCGGTAGGGATAGTGAGGGTGGTGGTCACTGGCAGGGGAGGGTTGGGGTGTTTTTCGACGGTGGTGGTTCGGTAAAGTGTAGGTAGAAGATGGGTGAAGAGATCACCTAAGGGTTGGGTGTTAGAGAGTTTAAATGGGGGTAGATTGGTCATTATACCATGAGGACAATATGAACATTTTACTCATAATTTAACAGAATCTTAGATGAAAAGTGATGAACGTGCAACTTGTAATTTTGAGAGGGTACAATTTGTAATTTAGGGCACTAAAGTGTGCAACCTAGAGTTTAAGCCTCACTAAAGTGTGCAATTTGTAATTTACTCTAACATTTAAATATGTGGAGTATTTTAATCCAAAGACTAGGTACATTCAATGAATGCCCTTGGAGTATAATATTTACACGTTGCAATCTCTTATTACTCATTTGGCACTTATTGGGAGATCAGTGGAGATACTTTCATGAAGAGGGTCCAAACCCTCTAGTAGGGGTGTCAATTAGTAGCCCGAACCATTAAAACCAAACCAAACTGGCCGGTTATAGCCCGAATGGGCCTGGACCGAACCTTAATAGGCTGTGTTTGGGCTAACGGTGGCAGAGTCCGCACCAACCTGAACCCAAACCGCAACCCGTTATAAACCGTTTTACAACCCGCTTTATAGTTTAACATTAAATATTGTTTAAGTCATCATATTACCACTAGGTAGTTGGTATAGACTATCAAAAAAAATGAGTATGAATTCGAAGATCAAATAGTCTTCTACTACTTGTAAAGGACAATTAGAAGGATAAAGCATGAATGCCCAATTGAATGTACCAAGTTTGTTTAAATTAAGTAAGTATTTATATAAACCCAAGGTATTTCTTTGCATATCAAGCTAAATACCAACCAAAAAAATTGACGGATTTCATGGGAGGGAAAAAAAAATCAACATTCTAACAAAAGAAGAACCCAATTTTTAAGACAATCAATCATAGCACAAGTTGGAATTTAAAATGGTTTTTAGTTTGAATTTTTTTTTTTTTTGGAATTGAGGTTCATCCGGGCCAACTTGGGCGCACCACGATTTACTTCCTCGGGGGGGAGCTTTATATTAATGCCGCCGAGTGGGTGCGAACCCAAGACCTCCCCTAGGGAAGCTGGGTCTTTAACCGCTTTAACATACCACCTATGGCATAATTTGAAGATTTGTTTTAAGAGGACTATCAGGTGGAGCTAAGGACTGAACTTGTAGTTTCTATATTACTACTAACTATCTGAGTTATTGATTTTTATAAAGTGGATGTAATTTTTACAATGTGGAATGACTTTTCATTATTTAATGGGAATTGTTAATAACAATTTTGCTTTTCATATAATTTTTGCTCTTGTTGTATGATACTCATTTTTTTTTTTTTTTTTCTTGCATACGATAAATTATTAACCTAAACCGTTAGTCAAACGGAGTATAGACCGTTAGCCCAAACCGTTAGTTAGCCTGAACCCAAACTGCACAAAACTGAAATTGATCCGAAATCGTTATTTTTCTAACGGGCCGTATTTGGGCTGGGTGTATTTGAGCCCCGAAACCACTCCAAACCGCACTGTTGACACCCCTACCCTCTAGAATAACCATCACTAGGCTACTTTGGATATTCTCCAAATCTTCCTTTAAATTTTAGATTTTATTAACATATAAATATTTCAAAAAACTTATTTTTTCTACTTTTGAAAAAATTTTCTCATCTTCCATTGAAAGAGATGAACCACTTTAGGGTTTGTTTGGTTACTTGAGTCTGGAGATTTCAAATCTATGAAGTCATGGTTCATAAAATTAATTGTTTGGTTAGCCTGAATCTTTGGAATGAAATCTATAAATTCATCCTAAAAAAACATTTATGGAATCATAGTTCAAATGTTTAATGCTTTTATCGTAAGGGGTGAAATCTTTAAATTTCACCTTATACCCATAAATCTACAGATTCACGTTTTTAGTGTAAAAATGTGAATCTCTAAATTTCATAAATCCATGGATTAATGAAACCAAACGGGTATAATTCTCTCATTTACGAATCCGATTTATTAAACCAAATAGGCCCTTAAGGAATTTGGATGGTCTCTCTGGCAGTTGACCACAAATTACAGGAGGATTCAAAGACTTAAGTGATAAAATTTATTTATTTTTACTTGGAGGCTCTATGTAACTTATGATTGTAAAGCCTCACCCGAGAGATGATCCACGTAGGTCCTAATGGAAGAGTATTAAACAATTTGGAGTAACCAAAGGCTCTTCTTGGCTCTGACCATGCTCCTCTGCTCCTCGATCTAGCGGGTGGAACTACGAAGGGAAAGAGGCCCTTTAGATTTGAATATGCTTGGCTTAGTCATCCTGACAGCAAATCATTAGCCTCTGGTATCTGGGACTCAACTCACGATGGTTCACCAGCAGCTCAGATGTCAAAGAAAATGAGCATCACTCAATCTACCTTTAGAATCTGGAATAAAACTACATTTGGCAATATTCAGCACAACATCAAGAAACTTACTGCAGAGTTAGATAAAGAGCAAAGGTTATCTCAAGCAACTTTCTCTCAAAAAAAAATCAATCATCTTACAAACCTCCTGGCTCAGGAATTATCTAGAGAGGAACAACTTTGGCTCCAAAAATCAAGAATCTCATGGCTCAAAGAAGGTGATTGCAATACCTCTTTCTTTCATGCTTCCACCCTGCAAAGAAGGCAATTTAATAAGATTCTCAAGCTCAGGAATTCATTGGGGGAGTGGACCACACAAAAATCTGAAATTCGTTCTATTCTCACTTCACACTTCACACAAGCCTTTACTTCTGAACCCATTGATGTTGGAGAGTTAGATTCTATTCTATCAGCTACTCATCTAGCAGTTACCCCTGAAATGAACAAAAAAATCTGCTCTCCCCCCTCCAAGGAAGAAATTAAAGCTGTTCTATTTGCTATGAGCCCCCTTAAAGCCCCAAGCCCAGATGGTTTACCCCCCATATTTTTTCAAAAATTATGGGATAATACAGGCACTACTTTATCTAACTGTGTTCTTGAGTGTTGTGCAACAAGTATTATGGACCCAAAACTCAATGTCTCATACATCTGCCTTATCCCAAAGGTACCATGCCCTGATACAGCAGATAAATTTTGACCCATAAGCCTTGGAAGTGTGGTTTCAAAAGTGATCTCAAAGATCATAGCTAACAGACTCTAGGAACATCTGCCGGCCATTATCAGCCCTTACCAATCAGCTTTCATCCCATCCAGGCTCATCTCAGACAACATTTTCATGGCCCATGAGCTCTTTCACTACATCAAAAAGAGAAAAAAAGGAAAAAAGAAGCTTATGGGAATCAAACTTGATATGAAAAAGGCATATGACCAAGTTGAATGGCCATACCTGAAGGCAATCCTAGGCAAACTGGGTTTTGAAGCATCCTGGATTTCCCTTGTGATGAGCTGTGTTTCGTCTGTATCCTATAAACTGCTTATCAATGGAAACATTAGCACTTCTATCTTTCCTACAAGAGGCATACATCAAGGAGACCCCCTCTCCCCTGCTCTATTTATTCTTTGCGCACAAGGCTTCAGTGCTCTGTTAAATAAAGCAGAACTGGCAGGCAACATCAAAGGCATCTCCATCAAACAGAGAGCACCCTCCATATCTCACCTTCTCTTCGCAGATGACACTTTGCTTTTCACCGAATTATCACTGGAGAGGGTACAACACATCAAATCCTGCTTACAAAGTTACTGCAGAGGAAGTGGTCAACCAATCAATACGAGTAAATCCAGTCTGGTCTTCAGTCCTAACACCCCAATGAGATTCAGGAGATGGTTCTCAAGAATTTTAAAGATCTCATACAACAAGGCACCAACAAAATACCTGGGTTTACCACCGGAAGTTGGAGTTTCAAAGGCACATACCTTCGGTTTCCTCACTGAAAGAATTCATAGGAAATTCAAAAGCTGGAAAATGAAACTTTTATCTCCAGCAGGAAAAGAAGTACTACTCAAATCAGTGGTGATGGCCCTTCCACAATTCGCTAGTGCCCACTTCAAGTTACCACACAGCATCCACGTTGATCTGAAGAAAACATCTGCAAAGTTTTATTGGGGTAATTACGGGGATAAACAAAAAACTCATTGGATCAGTTGGAAGAGACTTTGCATGTCAAAGGAATCAGGGGGCTTAGGTATGCACGATAATCAGAGACACAACATCACTCTTCTTACCAAGGTTGCGCACAGGCTGTGGAGCACTCCAGATTCCCTATGGGCCAAATTTACAAAAGCAATCTACTTTCCTAACAGAGATTTCCTGTAGGCATCAATCGGACAGAACCCAAGTTGGGCCTGGCGTAGTCTCATGGAAGGGAAAAAAGCTCTGGAAGAACAACTCCGTTGGAAGATAGGCCTAGGCAATCACATTAATATATGGGCGGATAGATGGTTACCAGATTCACTTGATGGTAAAATACATTCTCCAATCCCGAATGGATCTCCAGTATGTATGGTGGCCGATCTCATCGATCCACATACTCGATGTTGGAACACTGATCTGCTTCAGAATCTCTTCCACCCCACGGAAGTAGCGGCGATCAAAAAAATCAAACTTGGCCTTTTCCCTACAGAAGACGCACTAATCTGGGGAGCTGATAAAAAAGGTATTTTTTCTGTTAAATCTGCATATCATGCTCTAACAAACAAGAAAATGGCAGAGGAACAACAACAGTCTACTACCTCACATCCCCAAAGATGGAAGACTATACCACAAGGGATCTGGAATCTGATCTGGAAATCTTACACTGTACCAAAGATCAGACAGCTTATATGGCGCATCTGCGCCGAAGGAATACAGACGGGTGAGAACCTGCGCCGAAGACGGATTAGGGCAGATTATACATGTCCAAGAGGCTATGACACAGAAGAAAACGCAGGCCATTTGTTTCTCGACTGTGATTTCGACAAGAAGTGTATGGTTTCTTAGCCCTCTTACTTACCATCCCCCTGCCCAAGAGGAGCTATCTGTACCGGAGTGGCTGAATGGACTGCTGCACAACATACCAAGAGATAAAGGGGAGGCTAGACGTTTCATCAGTTTAAACTTCTACATCATCTGGGAACTCTGGTTAGCTCGAAACGATACCCTCTTCAATTTGGGTAAAAGGTCTCCAATGGAAGTGAAAAACCGAGCCCTAGCACAGTTCAAAGACTACTGGAAGGTTCATGGCATCGATACATCTCCTTCGCACCGGCTTCCGAAATGTCATAGTAATCGCTGCCAGCAACCTCCCATACCTTCTGACTGGAAGATAGTTACGTGCGATGCAGCGTTTAAGCCTCACTAAAGTTTAATGGGCCTGGGCTTCGCAATTTTTAACGCTGACGGGACCATTGTGAAAGCTGTCTCTAAAAATGACTCTTTCGTTTCGGCACTAGTGGGTGAGGCCCTGGCACTTCGTACCGCAATGCTAGCTACACTTGGAGACTGCTTTGATAAAGTCCTGTTTACTTCCGACTGCGCAGAACTAATCCGGCTCCTCCAGGAACCCACCGTCCCAGCTCATACTGAGTTGGCCCCACTCATCATGGACATCAACACTTTAAAATCCTTCTTTTTGGATTCTAATTTTGTTGTAATTCCTAGGTCTGGACAATACTATTGCTCATGACCTAGCACGGAAGGCTATGTCGACTACGGGCTCAACTATTTGGCCTCTTTCCACTCCTTGGTTGTATTCCTCAACCCTGGCTTTTGCCCTTTCTTAATGAAGTCTTTCTACCCAAAAAAAAAAAAAAAAACCAAAGGCTCTTCCTCCATACCAAAAAAGAAAAAAAAAGGAAAAAAAGGCCACCCTCTAAGGCTCTAACTCATCCTTATTAATGTTCCATCGCCATTCAGAAACCTATACTTTACCCTCTCCTCTTACCGTGGCGCAATATGGGTGACAACAGCAACGAAGTTGGAAACGAATTGAAGAAACAGAGAGAAGTTGATGACATGCCGAGGAAAAAGAAGAGGGTTTCTGCCGATTACCCTAATGGAATTAGTTTAGCTGTGGGAAGAATTCTTTTGCCATTAAGTTGCGAAGTTTCTGCTACAAAGACTTTAGCTGATCTCCCATATGAGATCAAGGATGAAATCTTCTTTCGTTTAGCTGTGAGAACTCTTTGGCAAATCAGGTGCGTAATCAGAGATTACTCTCGATTCCATAACCCTAATTTCATGAACATGCATTTTCAAAGACAGATGGAAATCGACAATGCTTCAACTTTTGTCGTTACAACTCATACCTTGATGTATAAAATAAATATTCAGGATCGCATCCCAGTACAACTAAAATTCCCTTACGATGCTCGTTCCAACTCTTTCTACTCTAATGGAACCCGACTCATATTGGCAGGTTCTTGCAATGGATTGCTGTGCTTAACCCGTTTGACTAATTATGGCAGTGTCGTGTTTTTGTGGAATCCAATTACTGGAAACCTTAAGCAATTGCCAAAAAGTTTAAATGGCGGTCGTATACTTGCTTTAGGGTTGGGTTATGATTATGGTTCTGGTAAATTCAAGGTGGTGGCAATTTCAAAAGTGCGCAAGGGTAGGTACCCTAGATTTGAAGCCTTTGTGTATACGGTGGGGACAAGTTCTTGGAGAAGCATTGGACAAGTTCAGAAATTTTTTCGGGAGCCAAAACCACATAGCTCAAGACCCAAAGTGTTTAAAGGTTCTCCACATTGGGCTGTTCCTAGTTCAAAATCTCTGATTTCATTTAGTGTTGGAAAGGAGGAATTCAATGAAATTCCAATGCCTTTCTTGGATGATGGTGAAGCACAAATGGTGGATTTTGCATTGGGATATCGTCTTTCTGTGTTTAGTTATGTGGTTAAATGGAAACGTTATGATTTATGGGTGAGATTGGAGAATACATGGACAAAGCAAATGTCCTTTAATGAATTAGACATGACTGGATTTATGGATGGATACCGACACAGTGGATATTATGGATACAAAGATACAAAGTTGTATGGAGGGCCAGCTTTACTTGATGCGGTTATTAAGATCATTAAATCTAAGTGTCCTCATTGCAAGCTGTCTGAACCCTTTTTTGTTTTTCCCTTTGTTGAGACTATCGCAACAGCTAAAGAAGATGAAGAAGAAGAAGAAAAACAATAAGAAGAAGAAGAAGATGGGGAAGAAGATATTCTATAAGTGAATGAGCACCAGAATTTGAACTCGTAGGAGTAACAGTTACAGTTGGAGATGCTGATTTTCTTTTGGATGAGTAATTGTAATTGGGGAGGAATATTAAATTAGATATGTTATGTATAGCATTGACATATAAGCAGAACTGAATGTTACTTGGTTTTTCTACCAAAAAAGAGAATGTTAATTTGGTATGGCCTTTTGCTTGTTTGCACTTCTGCTTCTATTTTATTTTGCTCTCTACTCGTAAATTAGTTGAAAGAAGATGATCTAAATAATTTGTATCTGTGAGATATTTCTTAAGCTCCACATTTTCATATTACACATGGCACAGTGGGATTCAAACATTGCTCAAATATGTGTTTGATGAAGTTTTCATAGTAATTTTTGAAGGGGGACCAGATTTATTCTCCATGCTCTCATTTGCTTCTCATTACTTCATATTTTGTATCGGATACTAAAACCAATCAGTGTTTTGTCTTGTCCAATCTTAACCCATTTACCATTTTCAAACAGGTTTATCATTTGGAATCTGTAGTACTAATAACCCTGTCCTCACACTGCTACTCTATCTTACTCTGCTTGAACCTTGATTCCAACTCTTTAGCAATCCTCATTACTAATGGCACCTTTGAACAAAAGAATCACCTGGGTGGCTGGGATTGGTGTCTTATGAATCCTTTTTCTTCCATCTCTCCACCTCCTTGCCTTAATCCTTCTCCCTTGCCCACCATTGCCAACGGCAAGCCTTGGTCTTCTCTATTCTCAACCCCTGGCTCCTCCCTTCCCTATGGAAACAACCTTTCGTCCCTCCTTCCCCTGATGGAGACTCATCCTAAGTTTGCTCCCCTGCTTCCACCCTTGAACTTGGCATATCCCATTGGCAATCAGCTATGGTTGGCCAGTTTCTTGGCTCTTGCCTGCCCTTTAACATCATAAAATCATCCCTCTCCAAGCAATGGCAGGCAGCAGGCTCATGGCTCTACGGACACATAGGCAGCGTTTGGTAATGCTCTTAAAGAATGTTTCTGGTGTTCTAGTCTTTAAGAATGAAAGAATGGGTTAATGGCGTTTGATATAACGGTTCGTTCTTCCATTCTTTAAGATCGGACGACATAAAAATTGGTCTCAAGAATGCCTTTTATAGAACATGGAAGACATGTTTTTGCCAAAGAACAGAAATGAAAGTTATAAAAGTGGTCCAGATAAAACCCCATTTGGTGTTAATGCAAAGAGCCAATAGCCTGGCGGAACTTTGAAGCTCTGTAATCTGGTGTCTCCTCCTCGGTAAACTTCCAACGGCAGTATTTTTTTCTCACTACATTCTATGAAAACCTAGTTTATTGTCTCCTTAATGCTTGTTATGGATTTGGTTGCAGATAAAGTCGATATGGATTTTAACGAAACTGTAGAAGGTCAGCAGACTCAGCACGCCGGGAAGCATCACTCGTCCTCCATCCCTGTTCACATGGGCAAATCTATCTCTTGAATAATCTGATTTGTTCTAGTACTTTTTTTCAAATCCCCATTTCAAATGGCAGTTGAATAGAAGCAAATACTATTTCATTTCGTCATCCTTGCTAACCCCTTCTCTGGAGTAAGGTAAGAAACCAAAAACAATTTGGTTTCATGTGGTGGCTTAACTGGGTATTTGGAAGCATGGGAATTTTTCTAAGTGCGCTGTTGGTTGTGGCAGGATTGCGGTCTGTCCTTGATACTGGAATCAACGCCAACTTCTTCAAGCCTACCTAATTGACAGGAGACAACATCAGAAGAAGAATAGCACTGGGTTTTGTTGATTAATCAAGCTGTGGTAGTCACTCAAAGCTAAATTGCAAGGTTCGATTTCTCTGTTTTTGTCTTTTTGTTTTGGTGTATGTAGTAATTAGAATTACAAGAAATTAGAAGGAAAACCACTGCCCGTGTATGTACCAAGTAACATTGTTGGGAAAGAAAGAAAACAAATTGTGTAATTCTTTATCTGAGTTGTTGGTCGTCGAAGTATGTGTGTTTCTTTTGTTTCATGCTTCCTAATGAGCTAATCAACTTTTGACTAATGCTTCTTCCCCATTTCTTTAATGCGAGTAGCTGGAGGCTTATGGAGAGGGAGTCTTATATTGTTTTTTAGTACTTTTTCCCTTTGAAAAAAAATCTAGTCTGATTTAGAGTTCATATGCAAGACTGTCTTCTTCTTCTTCTTTTTTATTTTTTTTATTTTTATGGATAACCTAGCCATCATATTATCTTCAGATTTTGATGAGTTGTTCTTCAAGATGAAGAAATCCATCCATATGCTTTTTTGAGTCAACACCTGGAGTTGCGTACCCTGTTATTATGGAGAGAGAGAGACAAAGCTCTTGCTTTTAGGTACTGAAACATTACCTAGAGATGTAAAGACCTTGAACAATGTAGCATACGATAGGCCAAGAGGACTGAAATTTTATCTAAAAGAACCCTTGAAGCCACATTTCACAAATAATGTGGGATAGTTACTTCTTTCTTAAAACTCTCTCTGTGGTTTCTGATCATAGCAACTTTTACTCCTTTAATCAGAACAAAATAGTGGGTTCATGTGTTATTTGATTTTCATCATCCAGCATATAAGGATTCCAACAAATTCAAGCACTAATTCTGGAGAATTTGCTTTTAATTAAAACTAGAGACAGAATGAAGACTGGTATTGATTCTGGTGCTATGGATCACTTTTCCTTTTTGAAGTGGTATTTCTTAGACTCCAAAATATCCCATATTTATGGGGAGATAATTAACTGGATCTAGGGAAATGACAGCCAATATTTGGGACCATTCTTCAAGGACAATACCCATTTAGAGAGGTTTCTCATGACCAAGTTGCTCATGTACCTTCTGTTTTAAGTCCCATCAATCTAGTGGTCAAAAGGAACAGCAGGTATAATAGGCTCATACTGTTCATGAAAAGTGGATCATCTGGTACTCTTTTAAGTAATGCGTCATAACTTGAAATACTAAAGAAGAACAAGAAGATCCAACAAGTCTAGGTCACTATACGTTCTGAAGCATAATTCAGGACAGCTAAAATTTTGTTTACCAATGTGCTTCCTCAACTATTGAATTACCCAAATTTATTCTTGGGTAAATCAGATTTTGTTTGTAACCAAATTGATATTTAATTTGAAAGGTTCTAGCTCAATTAATGGGGTTTCATAGCTTCTTAAAGGTTCTTTTTGGATCCTCAACTCTAAGGAGTTGTCCATTCCTTAGAAATTACAAATTACTCACAAGCTTAATCAGTTCTGATCCGTCTCCTCTTCTCTGATCAGGTAAATTTTGTGAGAGATGTATACGTTGGAGAAAGCAAACGAGGAACATTAAACTTTTGAAACCCTGGGATTGGCTTTAGTAAATTGAATCTTGTCTTACAAACTATATTGGCTCCAAAATATCAACTCTTCAGACAAAACCTTCACTAACATACCAAACTTCATTTAGAGAACCAACCAAATTCTTAGTTTTGTTCAAACCATAATCACTTGGGTTTGCAGCCTATATTGACTCAATAAGTAAAAGTGTTTGGCTTTAGTTAGTTGAATCTTGTCTTACAAACTATATTGGCTCCAAAAAATCAACACTTCAGACAACCTTCACTAACATACCAAACTTCATTTAGAGAACCAACCAAATTCTTAGTTTTGTTCAAACCATAATCACTTGGGTTTGCAGCCCATATTGACTCAATAAGTAAAAGTTTGAAAAATCCACATGAGACATATTATTTTAACTCGGCTCAGAAGCCCTAGTTGTAGAATGAAATTCTTGGTAGATATATTATGTCAGTCTGGGTCTTAGACAATGAGTTCCAGGAATTGTATTTGGTGTTCAACCCTTGAAAACCTCTTAGAACTTCACAGCCAAAAAGCCCTTCAGCAAAGCAAGTAGCAAGCCCTCCTATTGGAGATGAGGAACTATAGAGCTGAGAAACAGCTGCTGTAACTTCCCCATTATCTTTTCTAATTATGGAACCTGCACCCCCAAGACTGTCCTTCAATGCTGCATCACAGTTGAGCTTCAAATGACCATTAGGAGGGGGAGTCCAAGAGGATTTAGATCTGTCTAGAGCAGTAGGAATTGGGAGGCTGACTTTACTTACTCCTGCAACTTCAGAAAATTCCCGGAAATGTCTGTTAGCTTGTTGTAAAATTTCAACAGGGGATAGGCGAAATCCGTCAAAAATCAATTTGTTCCTGGCCAGCCATAACCCCCAACATATGAAGATTGCTGTACTTTATAAAGTCTGCTTCTCTTGCTGATCCCTTCCAACTGCATTCCAAACTTTCAATGAAAGAAGATAAAGAAATATTAGTCAGAGGTGCAGCAAAATCCAGATTGAAAGGAATAGAACAGCCCAAGCCACTGAATAGTCAAGTAAGATATGAGTAGATAGGCGTCTCACCACAGCATCATTTTCAAAACTTAGTCCTTTCATTTGGTCATTTTTTAATTAGAAGATTTACAAAATTGGAAGGAAATGTCAGTACATGTGACAAAAACTATGGAGTATGGAAATTGAACTCCAATCTAATGATCCTTTATCTAATGGATAGTTTGAATCAGCCATACCATTCACTTAATGCCTGGACTCTAGAGTCTTCAACAGATAAACTAGAGGAAAAAATCAAAAGGAGGAGGGGGTGGGGAAACCTAGGTAAGCCTGCTAGAAAACCTGCTTCTCATCATTATGGGGAAAGCGGGTCTCAACTAATTGGATTTATGCTATATATGAGAGAATCTAAGTTACATTTATTCATTGCCGCCTAGAGTGTTTCTATTTTTATTGCTTTCATTTACTCTTGAACCTCAATGACTAAGTTTTCTCACATGAAAGTACACAGACATCTGAGACCACCCTGAATTTGAATTTGAATGTGTGTGGAATTGGAGGAAGTTGAATTGCACATGGAAATTCATTTTATTAATTAAAGTACAATTGTAATATAATTGTAAAGTATAACTTTCCTTTATTATTTTTTAATAGCACAGGAGTTACTAGGTTTTGTTTTCTTTTTCTTCCCTGCTTCCCTGTTTGACTAATGTTTGATTTGGTAGTCTCTGTTACGTTGGCTATGGTCTTTTTCTCTGTTTCGATGCATGAGACTGTATAGACATCTGGTTTGTATTAATGGAAGGTGATTGGTGGTTTTCTGGTAGGAGAAAGATAATGTTTCTTGTTTCCTCTTTAACCTTTGGGTTTTGGAATTCTGTTTAAGGGTAATAGAACTCTTATGTCCTTGTGGAATCAAATTTTTTTCTTCCTAGTATGTTATACTATATGTTTTGGTTAGCTTTTTGCGTAGATTGAACAACCAGATTATGCAATCATTTGAGTCAACCTGAGAATAACTATTGCCTGTGTTGATCATATGTGTATGTTGTAATTCTTCCTTTTAGAATTGATGTTATTTGTTGTATTGTGACTCGAGTTCTTGTACCCAACTTCGAAGATGGACCCTCACCGACATATTTTGGTGGGCGACTTGAATGATCTGTTTTTGGAGATTTGTGATTGAAGTGGAGGGCTTGTGCCGACAGGCCCAAGCCCGGAGACCACCATTGATGGATTGACCTGTTTTCCTATTAGAAATAGCATAGCCAGAATTATATAAGCAGAAGAAGAATCATGCATATCGTTCGGACCATAACCAGAGGAACTGTTAGCATTACCTAAGGCTGAGAGTTACCAGATGAAGTTGCAGAGTTATTACCAGATTTATACTGATTTCTTCCATAAAATCTGCAGTTCCAAGGTCTCCAACGACCAGTTTTGCCTCTCAGTGTACTTTCTTGATTTCTGTGAACACCAGTTACAGAAGCAGACCAAACCCCAGACTAAAAGAGGATTACGGTTGGGGGCAGTTCGAATAGCAGCAATGGCTGAAAGAATAGGACTAAAAGACTCGGAGGCAGAGGAACATGTGAATTTCTTGATTCACCAAGAGAACTTGAAGGTCATCAAATGAGATAGTATTGGCTCAGAGCATAACAGAGGTGTTGAAATCCTTGTAGTCATCACCAAGGCCTTGCAAGGTGGCTAGAACAAGATCTTCATCAGGAGTTGGGGTATTTGCCACTGCTAAGGTATCAGAGATTGACAAGATTTCAAGAAGGTAATCTTAGATACACATCGAACCCTTTCGAACATGAAGGAGCCTGTTCTTTAATTCAAGAACTGAACCTTAGAGCCAGAAGCAAAAACTTTGTTTAATTTCTCCCAGGCTTTGTATGAAGAATTAGCAGCAACAGTATGAGGCAAGACTCTCTCAGAAATGGAAACAACAAGCCAACTCGGTATTAATTGATCTTACCAATCGCACAATACTGCAGGCAATGTAGTCGAAGAGGAAGAAGCATCGGAACTCCCAGAAGTAGAAGAGGGCCTCGGTGAAGTGCCACAAAGAAACCCTGAAAGGTCATAGCCTTTCAAAGGAGGCACGAACTGCGCCTTCCACAAGTGGAAATTCAAAGAGTTGAGTTTGATTGGTAGTGCAGCAGCAATGTTAGTGGAGATTAATGGAGAAGAAGATGACGAAGACACCAAAGTATGCGTCGAAGGAACCACAAAGAGCGAGCAGAAGACGTTCCTAAAGCAGTCAGGAACAGAGGGTGAAAGCTGGATTTTAGGAAACTCATACCATGTGGAATATTGTGATCTGTAGATGAGATACAATACATGGTATTTATATAGGTACATCAAAGGCAGAGTCGGTGAATGGATACTAAGATTCACTGATCAATGGTGTAGGAGACTCCTCATCATCCCCACTCTCTCATCTCTTCCAACTGCGGGCAGATCGTTCCAAATTCTGTGAGCCCCTCTCCCTTACTTGAGAATGATGCTCAGACTGATACTTTTGAGTTGTCTTTGCCCTTGTCCTACCAACCTTCCATCTTAGGTCCCTCCCATTGCGAGAAGAGATTGCACCTGAGCTCGCTTCCGCTTCTTGTGAAGGCTTGGGGAGAAGCAATTGTGCCTCGAAGGACCATTACCATATTGATCGAGATTTCCTGGTGGATATGAGGTCTTCTAGGAAGAAAAAGAAACAGCACAGGATGAAATCCAAGTCTTCTTTTTTTTTTCTTCTTTTTCCCTCTGCTCTTTATTGTTTTAGTTGTTAGGTTAGTGCCTCCTTTGTGCTGCTTGTTTGGATGGGCTCTGCCCTTGGAATCTTGTATTCTCTTCCCTCCCTCCTTTTCGATCTTTTGGATAATGAAACTTTTGTTCATTTCAAAAAGAAAAAAGAAAGAACAAATTAAAAAAAATCATGAACCATGGATTTGCAGGTTGTGTACAGGAGTTACTGAGTTGGAATTAACAGGAATTCAAGAAGGTGCTGAGTCAGCCTTCCGAGCAGGATGCAAATGGTTTGAGTATATTGCAGATTTCTTAGAGGTACCTGTGGCGATCAAATTATTATTTTTTTTTTCCTTCATATTTTTCTTATGTGAAATTTAATTCCTTTTATTTTTTGGGTTTGTTGCAGATGTTTTATCCAATTAGTTAATCGCAGAGAATTCTACCCAAAAAAGAAGCTAACAGCATAGTGGTTTCCCACACATCTTTTGGCTACTTTTGCCGGACCTAATATGCACTCTACTACTACTATAGACACAAATGTACATATTAGGTTTCCCTGATTTTTAATATATTTTCTTTCCCATCAAAAGAAATTGTATTATGCTACATATCTCAGACTCTACTATAAGCTTTTCAATTTGAAAGTACAGATGAATTTCATTAAACTCTCTTTACCCCCCCCCCCCCAAAAAAAAAAAAAAGAAGAAGAAGAAAAAAGAATGAATGAACTTCATGAAATTCTTGCTGGGTTTCTCCAAACCTTTATCTCATACATGTATTTCATTAAATTCTATAGTCTTTACCTTGAGGCGTTCATCCTTTCATATACTTACAAGTCTGTTACTCAAAGAGTTTGTGCTTTTGCATTTAGATGCTTTACTTCTTTATGTAGGTGCCAACCACATTCTCATAAGCTATAGTACTTCCACCTAACTAACCAGTTTTTTGAGATGAAAGACCTAAGCCTTGTGCAAGAACAAAAACTGATAATGTAATTTACAGATACAAAAATATGGATTGATATCCAGTACATTTTTTATGTAAATATGTGATATATGTCCTAACATCATATTAAATGGTTGAGATTTATTTACAAGTCATAATTTTTTGAACATATAATTACAACCTTGTGATGTGATCTACAAATGAATTTCAACTATTTGATGTGATATTAAGACATATGTCACACATCTACAAGAAAATGAATGATAGATTCTTTTGTAAGAAATAAATTGAATAAAATTCCACAAAAGATATATCAAGCCAACACGGAGATTTAATGTTAGTTGCTGCATCCTGGAAGGATGTTACATCCATGGGGGAAGTTTAAAATGTTTTTGAGAACACTGAAAAAGGATGTCACCCAAAGCTCTAAGGTGGAAACCTGTATCTGACGATGGATTTTACAATAGAACATTCACTTTGCAAATAACTCCAAAGGGGTAATAGGGTCTACCTGATTTGTATTGTATCATAAGGGCTTTGGTCTCTGATATTCACTTGGTAAGATATCAGTGATAGCCTCCAAAGATTGGACTGACTCTTGCTTTTGTCACAGAATTGAAAATGAGTCATTGGGGTTGTCTCATAAATAAGTCAAGTTGTATCATCTCCAAACTGAATAGAAGAATTAGAGGGATTCACAATATTTGCCTCATGGGTCCCACCTCTTTCAAGGTTTTCGAAAAGTATACCAGATACTCTAGAAAGAGAGGTGCTATGTTTTGATGCCAAGAGAAAGAGAGGTGCTATGTTTTGATGCCAAGAGAAGTAACGAAAGACTTGGATAATTTGATTGTAAGGTGCAACAAAAAATGTGAACCTCAAATCATCTCAAAAGAAGAAAAAAATTTGAACCTTGATGGCCTAGAGATATTTTTAAAGATACAATTGAAAATATACTCCGATTTAAAGGGGTGTAAAAAAAGCATATTAAGTCAATGAATAGTTGAAAAGGAAACTAAAATGTAAAGGGTGTTTTGAAGGAATTTTTAAGGAACCTCTGACTAGGAAAATGGTCTAAAAGCTATCAGGATTACTGCCCAGTCCAGCTAAGTATACATAGGACAAGCATGGACGTGTTCAGCATGATGCCCTTATCTAGTAGGTTAGGCCTATCTTATCTTAGCTCTATTAAATTGCAACCCACCTTTTTGGCAACCCGGATCTCATCACTAGAACCTCGGGTGCATGAACAATATGGAGATAATTATTAAAAAGGCACTATCAAAGTGGATGTGTAACAGTTCTATTCCAGCAAATATGGGGTAGGGTCCATACTACAGGCACATGATTGATACTATTGTGGATGCAAGCCCTAAATATAAGAGTCCCACCCTTATAGAGTTGATGACCACCCTCCTTCAGAAGGAGAAGGAAGAGCTGCAGTAATATATAGACAGTATGAAACCCTTTTGAAATACATATGGATGCACCATCATGTCTGATGGATGGACTGGCCCTACGAGAAAGTCCATCATCAACTTTATGGTATACTATGACAGGAGTACCATTTACTTGAAATCAATGTATGCTACTGGTCATACAAAAAACCACAGATATATCATGATCTCCTATAGGACATGATAGATGAGGTTGGGAGGAAGAATATGGTGCAAATTGTCAATGGCAATGGCTCTAACTTCAAGAAGGCCGGTGAAGTATTGATGAGTTCACCAGACTATCATATTTTTTGGACACCTTATGTAACTCATTTTATCGACCTAATGCTGAAAGACATCGGAAAAATTAGCATTGTCCACAACATAGTTGAAAGGGCTAGACAGGTAACCAATTTCATTTACAATCATAACATTGTTGGCCATGATGATGAGATCATGTGGAGGTGAGTTGGTGTGATCTGGTCCAACAAGATTCGCGACAAATTTAGTTGCCTTGAGCCATATGCAGGAGAAGAAGTCAGGCCTCAAATCCATGTTTGCATCTCAGGATGGTTTGATTGGGTAGGATCCAAGCATAGAACAAAATTCCATCGAAACTTACGAAATTTCTACCGAAATTTTCCATTTTGGAAAATGCGAAACAAAACTCATGAGGACCGAAAGAAAGTCCTCAGTTTCGATCGAAACTCCCGAAATTTCGTCGAAACTTGTCGAAACCTCGAAACCTGTCGAAATTTGATTCAACCCAGTTGGACCAGCTGGTTCATGAGGGAAAAAATTCCCAAATTTCGTGGGAAACTTGGGAAATTTCGTGGAAACTTGGGAAATTTCGTGGAAACCTAGGAAATTTCGTGGAAACTTGGGATTTTTTCCTTTAAATTTTGTAGCTTTCCCAAATTTTCATTTTTTTTGTTTATTTCATGTTTCCCCAAATACCATGACAAATACCCCTCCATTAGGACTTCCCGATCCAAAGTGCGTATTCCCTCAGGTTGGTTATCTTAAGCATATTGATGACCAGACTCATAAAGTTACAGTTGTCGATTAACTTAACAACCATAGGCATAAAATGTCATGGGATGTCTATGTTCGTTGGTTGGAAGAGAGAATGTTACAAGCATAGTACTACTCATCACACAAGATGAATCCACTCTTAGCACTCCTCTTAACACTAAGTTGTATTTTTCTTTTATTGTCAAATATTTTGAAGTTAGAAATTATATATTGAATGTTATGAGCTTAAGTAGTTAAGTTTATAATGTACTTTTTGGACAACTCTACATTGATGTTATGTACATTGAATGACATATCTACATTGATTTTTTTAGCAAAATACAACAAATGTATTCTTTATACTCTAATTAGCTTAAATACAGGATCCCACCCCAAAATACTCTTTAAAACCTGTCGAAACTTGATGTCGAAACTTGTATGGAAAAGTCCTCGGTTTCCTCGAAATTTCTCAAGTATCCACCTAAGTTTCCCATTTTCACCCGGTCGAAACTTGAGTTTCCCTCGAATTTTTTACCATGGATCCAAGTAAGATAATTATCTACTATTTCATCTTACAAATTATTATACTATGATTCTATGGTTATCTTGTATATCTAGTTATCCACTATTTATTGACTTAATGAATTTGTGATAATTCAGCACAACCGATGGGCACGAGACACAAAACACAATATCATCTGATGAGTTCTGGAGAAAAGTTACTGTGGTGTTGCGGACGTTAGAGTCTATTATAAAGGTCTTGCATATGGTAGACTCTTCCTTGAGGAGACCCACTATGCCCCACCTCTATGCAGCCCTTGAGTGTATGAAGGTTGCTATAGAGGTAGCAAACCCTAGAGGGCATCAGGCTTTCTTGGATATTGTGTATGCACGATGGATTGCTCATCTAATGCATCCCCCGCATAGGGCTGATAAGTAAATAAATGTGGTTTGTTAACTTGTGGTTGTAGGTATTGGTAATTCATTCAATCCTAACTTTAAGCTTTTTTAATTGTGAAGCCTATTTTCTAAACCCTAGATATAAATATAGTGAACATTTGGGGTTGGACACGAACCTATTGGATGCCCTATTACAGGTGATTTTGGGGTTAAAGCCAGATCCGATGCTCCAATCATTTTGCCACAACAAGGTGAGAGTGTGAGACATCGGGAATTTCATACGATTTGAACTTGTATATATTGTTTAAAGAATTTAGCTAACCAATCAATACAAATGATTGTACTATTGCATACCAAGTTGTTTAGGGACGCCTTTGGGTCCTTTAGTGGAGATGTTGTTGTATGCAGGGCAGAAAAACTAGTGATCTAGGTTAGATACTTAGATCCGTATAAGCATAAATGCATTATTATTATTATTATCATTATTATTATAATTTATAGATAAGTTGATTTGATGTTAAGTATTAAAGTTCTAACTTAATGTTTTTGTGATAATGCAGTTGAGTAGTGGTATCTTTATGGGAACAATGCATCCAACCTTCAGAGATTGGCGATTGGGATTTTGTCTCAAACTTGCTCTGCCTCTGAGTGTGAGAGGAATTGGAGAACATTTAACATGATCCACTCCAAGAGGAGGAACTAGTTGGGAAGCCAACACTTAAATGGTCTAATGTTTACATTGATCTCAATGATATATTTGAGGTGGGTGCAGATGAGCAAGATCCCTGCACTCAGTGGATGTTGGACAAGGGTGAGCTGATGTTGGACCAACTTGGAGGGAGGCCTGACCCAGAGCTAGCACGAGTTGTAAGGGTTGATGTGGATGAGTTTATAGCCTCTCGAGATGGGCAGGCACATGTAAAGGTAGCTGGTACTATTGATGAGGATTGGATGGTGGCACCAAACATGCAAGGGCACCAAACATGCAAGGGCAGCAGGACGACAATCCATATGACACACTCGCTCCCAGTCAGACTACGAGGGATGATGATGACGGTGGCGGAGGCCTTGAGGAGCGTTTGCATGTTCCACTACAAGAGACACAACAACCCCAACTCAGATACACTGGGAAGAGTCATTTCACATATTCCACCCAAGATTATGATCATGGTGGTGGGCAACATCTTGGTCGTGAATATCCTTATACGAGCCACCACTGGAAGGGGAAGGGCCATGGGAAGTAGCAACAACACATAGGTGGTTATGATGATGTCACCTTCCCGCATAGATCCCACAGTTTTTACGGATCCTATGGTTCTTATGTAAATCATTCGGATCCGGCAGCAACTTAATAGGAGTGATGGGATCCAGGAGCTTGGATGAGTTTGTAGGCTCCACATCTGGTTATGGGCCTATCAGTTTTATGGTGTCCCTCCTTCTCATGGACAGTATGGTATGGGTATCCCCTTTTGTACTTCGTATCATGGGAACTCGCAGGATGATAGTTACTATGAGCTTGATCTCGCGAGGCCAATGTCTATTGAGGAGTACATAACTTCACAGTCATTGGCACCAGCAGTAGCAGCATTAAGCATGCATCACCTTCCTTGGCCCTATTCTCACTTCCATCACATGGGAGTTCTCTTGGAGTGGAAGATGACCGCTATTAAGCTGTAATTGATGATTATCTGGAGCACTATCAGTATCATGCGATTGATGCCTTTGGATCAATATGTAAATTTGTTGGGGGCAAAGATGGGTTGGAGAGAGTACAATCAATGGGAGTTCGATCCACCTAGGCACAATACTTGGAATTGAGAGTTGGAGATTTGGGATGATTGGATGACTCTATGTACTTGTATAATGAATTGTAGACTTTAGATGATTTGGTTTATATGAGTTTCCAGACTTTTAGTTTCGTGGCTTTCGCTCGCATATAGTCGGACATGTGTCAATTAAGAACATTAGTTTAGGTGATGTTTTAGGTCAAAAAAACACTCCCAATGTGTTTATTGGCCTCAAATTAGGCTAAACATTAAAATTTAGGCCAAAATAATTCCAAATGCCCCTCGAAACTGGGGTTCGATTTTTCATCGAACCCTTGCAAAAAATCGCTTGAAATGTCGGTGGTGTTGCCAGCCACCGACACGGCGACACTAGGTGACATTTCGGACTTTGATAATTATAAAAGAAAACTTGGTTAGATGGAGTAATATGAAGACGAATTGTGTATTCTTGTAACATACATCTGGATTTTTTTTTTTTGGTAGTCCCATTCCCAAGTCTTGAAAATAGTCTCTCTAAAATAGGGGTAAGACCAAATGCATCTGCGTTCCTTAGAACTTGCTAAACACAAGTGCACTAAGTACAAGGGTGTTTTTTATATATTGGGGATGTGGATATTACATATACCATTAGTGAGAGTCGAATCGCGGCCTCTTTGCTAATAAGTATTGGTTATTGCCAATCGAACAACCTAACAATGGTAAAAGAAATCTGAACTTTTTCGATTAAAATGACACAAACTAATATCTACTAGCTTTCTACAAGCTTGATAAGCACATTAATGTGTGAAAAGTATGCATTTTACACATGTAGAGTGGAGCTACCTTGCATTTTATGTTGTTTTTACAAATTTTAGGAATTTCAAGGATTTGAGTAAATATTTGGAGTTTTCGGTATAAAACATGCAATTTTACATATTAAGAGGTCCATTCAAATTCTCTAGTGTGAAAGGGTCTGATTTTGAGCATGATAGTCTAGATATGCGATTACGAGCCAACTCTAAGAACATCTTAGAAATAGAGAAGCCAATTTTGATCTACGGCTGAGATTAGTTAGGACTTTTATTTTATTTTGACTTTATTATAATTGAAAAAGAAAAAGAAAAAGAAAAGTACTAGTGTATGTATGGGACCCACAAGTAGTTAAGGATTATGATTTTTTATATTTTTTCCCATAAATTTTCTAGAATATTTTATTTTATTAGATATTGTTTATTTCCTTAATTATTTTTCCTTCTCTCTCCACTTTCTATTTTTTTTTACTAAACTATTTTATTTCTTCTTTAATTAACTCACATTCTTTTCTTAAAAATACTTTTTTCTCTCTTCCCTCCCACTTCCTCCACGTTTCTCCATTTCCATTTCTCTCTCCTCTCTCTCTCCTCGTGGCCCTCCTCGAGTGGCTATGGGGAAAATGTCATTCCTTTAGGAGCGGGTCAAGTTCCTAACTTGCAAAGTGCAAGAGGCCATTATAACTGTTATCCTCCTTTTAGCCCATTTGAAAATAGGTAGCAGACCCCACTAAAAGTCCCAAAAAGAGGTCCTTTGCCACCAAACAGGGGGTAGTCCCGGTTCAAAGGCAAGGAGATTGTCTTGAGTTTTGCCTCCACTAGAGCAACAGGCTAGTCCTATTGACCAAGAGGGAGTTATTCGATTAATACAAGATCAAATCAATCCTACCTATCGGCTTATGATGAGGTTAGTCTATAGAAAACCATATCCAGAATGCAAAGGTACTTACTATCAAAGCTAGAGACCCAATGATCTTGTTGGAATTTCAAGTCCAAAATCCTTTATACTATGTTTATTGTCATGACTACGAAGTTAGTCTGGCCAACATCATGAGTGAAGCTCAGATGATTGAAGATTAACTCTGTCTTGGAGGTATAAAAGGGATGGTCTACAACCTTGGTCGCTTGAGTGTCATTTCCTTTGTCTTGGGGAATCAAGTATTTGCAAGTCACACTTGCAAATACTTGATTCCCCAAGACAAAGGAAATGACACTCAAGCGACCAAGGTTGTAGACCATCCCTTTTATACCTCCAAGACAGAGTTAATCTTCAATCATCTGTTAAAGGAGAGGAAAATTAAGTTTAGCGAGGGGCATAAGATCTGTCTAGCCTTTGATTTACAGGGGAAATGCTACTATTAGTTGGACAATTCATTTATGCATACTACGAACCAGTGTTTCATCTTACACAATGTTTAAAGCTATCAGGGATGGAAAGCTAAAGTTCCATGAAAAGGGAAAATGAGTCATGCTAGTTGATGAAGATCCATTCCAGGGTGAATATGATGAGTGCTCCCTTCAAAAATAGTGTGAGATCTTAGAACCAAAACAAAGTGATGGACAAATGGAAGGAATGTTTGTAGAGACGACACGAAAGTTAGAACAGAAAACTTCTAGAATGCTGGTCTTATGAATGATGGACGCGAGTTAGGAAAGACTTGCAACATCTGTAAGAGAAGGTTCTCCGCAAATAGGAGGTTTCAATGGGGAGTTTGTTCAAATTGCAAATACGGCTTGAACAAGAAACTTCAACTTCTATTATTCAAGGGTTGTGCCTAGAAAAGGATGAAGGACAAACATTTTGTGGCATACAATGCGAGGGGCAAGCAGAACCAAAGAAACCCAGGCTAAAGACGCACCGGTACAGAGACCAAATCCAAGGAGGCACTTTTAGAAGAAAAACTCCTATTTGAGCGAATTGAGATCCCAAAAGGAGACCAAAAGTATCATATCATGAAGCCCAAAGAAGTAAATAATGAGGGTTAGTATTGACTAAGTCATAAAAGAACCTCCTTTGAAGGTGAAAGAATAAACAAAGCCTAGAAGACGAGGATGCATAAGAAGAAGAGGTTTGCACGTTTTTAGGTTGAGCAAGGGGCAAAATTGTCTAAAAAACTCATGACTTATGCTGAAAGTGGTGAGGTCACCCCCCAAGAGTGACCATTCAAGATCTCCAGAAATTAGGAGGTTGAATGGTGATCTTGGATAGGAAACCTAAGTCTCCTCACTCCAAATCCATCAGTGGTTAGTCGTAGCATGAACTTACTGCCAAGGCAAGACATATCAAGGAGGATGGAGATCCTCATGAAAAGATGCCACCACCTAACATATAGAAGCAAGATGATGTGCTTAGCACGATTAACATTGAGGCATTTGAAGATAAGAAATCTAGGGTTGAGGTGTGGGCTCGGTTCCAGCAGGGAGGTGAGCAATCGTCACCTGGGTTCTCAAAGCCAAGGATGTCCAACACTGTACATGTAGTTTCTATGAGTTCCTATAGGAAGTCTTCGGAACTAAGGAAACTCCTGCATTCAACATGGTATATTTCTTGCCCCCAGGTTTTAGTTCTAGTTTGATAAAGAGGCAAAAATCAATGATGTGGATTAAGAGTTCCAAGAGCCAATGATTTTAGACATTTTCCTTTGAAGCAACCATTGAAAGAAAGGGGTATTGGTGGTAACCAAGTAAGTCGTGGCCATAGCCTTCCCGGTCCCCTCAAGGCTGACCAAGCACATATGACCTCTCGTATATCAGCCCGGCTTATGAGGCTTGTTCCTGAGTTCTTATTGACGATGATGTAGTAGTTAACATCCTACCAGTGCACATGCTCCTCAAATTGAATAAGAACTTAATGGATCTGGAGCCGCATGTGGAGTGACAAATTTCCTCGGGAGTTTTTCTACTTGTAGGGTGTCCTCCCGGTGGATGTTGTATAACAGCGTTACAACCTTCTTCATGTGAATGCTAATGCTACCTACAACGTGTTGTTAGAAGTTGGATCCATGCCTCATGCGTCCCATCCACCCTTCATCAAACAATGATCATGTGGAAGGCGCGGCAATTGCGGGTGAAGTAGACTCATGTCCCTTCCTTGTGAATGCTAGTCATGTGGACATGCGTTTGTATGATAAGGATGTGGGACTAATTCAATTTGGCAATTTGGATCCCCTTGGATGACCAACACCAGTAATGGTTGAGGCAACTATGCTAGCTAGTAGCATGATTGTTCCTCCAATTGGACCTTCAGATATAGATGTGTCTAGTGAAGAATCCTAAGAGGTTGAGCTATGAATATGGACCAAGCAAGGGAAGCTCTAGAGATTATTTTTAGAAGGCTCTCCATTTCTCCCCTAGAAAAAAAGCTAATTGAAGTAGAGACTTTGCAGGTTGAGGAAGCTAAAGAGTTACATGTTTGGGGCTTCAAAAAAGGATGCAATTCTATTTCCCTTAAGGATGTTAGTCAATGTCCCCTAAGGGGTGGATCCTCATGTTTAGCCTATATACACAGGACTATGTAAATATGTAAGGAGAAACCTGACTTATGCAAAGTTTTGTCTAACTTATTGTAAGAGAATGTCTAAAACTTGTAGTGGTCCTAAAATAAAAATTAAAGTACTTTGAATTATCCAACATGGATTACTAATAAGTCCTCTGAATTAGCCATCTTAATGACACAGGGTTGGTGTCACACCCCACCTGCCGGTCTCGGTTACCCGCCCGATAACCCGTGGGAGTGATTCGTCATAGGATCCACGGTCTTACCCATCAATAATAATAAATGCAAGTAATGATAATCATGAGCAAGAATAAGTTCAATAATTAATTAAAAAGGATTATAGGAGTCCAAATACTTCAATAAATAATCAAGGAAAGAATAAATGATCAAAAAGAATATGAGTTCAGCGGAAGCAATAAAAAAGAATTAAATAATCTTATTTCCTGTTTCTTTCTCTAAAGCTAGAAAATGTTTCTCATGTTTATCAAGAAAAGGGGTTCTCCAATTCTTCTCCATACGATGGGCAAACTACCTGGCAACCTGTCTCCTCCGCCCATCAATGGGTGCTATAAGTGCACTCCATGCACTCGCAGGAGCTCCCGCACAGGCTATCTCCATTTCCCACTGCCGGTGCCACATCCTCTTCATACAAGAAGGCTCCTTCATGGGAAACCAATCCATCTTCCGACGCATATCCTCCATCTGTACATGCTAATATAACATAGAAAAATAAAGGAATGAGTTCTGAGTCTTCTGACGAACTCAGTAAGAACAACAATAATTCTCATCCATATGTCAACATTATCATAAATGAATATATGATATGTATGAAGTGCAAAGTATGAATGCTACTAAGATCTAACTATGTAAGTCTCTGATAGTTGACATGCTTTAAGATATAACATTAGCCCTCCTCTTGGTAGGTCTAGTCACTTTGATCCGGCAAGGATTGGCTACCTCGGTAGGGATCCTGGGTAAAATGGTAAGTCCATACCTGGCTCTCAAACCATGGCTATGGTTATGTCAACACTCTCTCACCGTGACCATTGGCATGAGTATTGGCGCATGTCGGGGTTTCTAATCCAATGCAAGTCATAATGATAACATACTACATGAAGTCCAGATACATCCCCTATGGCACCAACCAACTCCGTTTAGTATCCTTCGCAACCTAGGAATGAGAACCTTCACGAACTGACTACCACTATTGGACTCCATTCTATAACCCTATGGTCATCCACATATTGTTGGGGCGGAAACCTCTCATTACTCCTCACGACACCCGGTCCGCTCCTTGGACGTCCATGAGCCCAACCCTAACATATGCAACCCTACTATTGTATGACCAACAGTGGACCACTGAGTCTCCGCACGGGACTGGTTACCGCATTAGGATGAAACAGAGTCACATCACCATCTTCACGAGTCATCCGACTTCAATTCCCCTACCGAAAGGGTAGTAGTATGTGGGGAACCTAGCCATGCAACTCTAGAATCTACCTAGGTATGTCATCTAGTAGTTATGACAGTGCTGGAGATATTAGCGAGCATGTGTCCCATACCACAGCCCTCTGATATCTCAAGCCAAGATATCCCAATGGAATACCCTTTCCATCAGAATCACAAACCATCATCATCATCATCATACCACATTCATAATTGATAAAGCATATGTAAAGACAATACAAACAACAAGCATATAATAAGATCAACATGCTATTCATGGTTACAGTAGTATATAAAATGAAAGAACAACATTGTAAGACACTGGACTAGTATGTTCAACTCATTTCATAAAGATGAGGTTGTATGTCCTTACCTGTAAGTAAGTAGAAATCCTCTAGATTGCAAACCAGAAACAATTATAAAACTTTTACTTGAAACAGAGGACACCTATAAACAGGGTTACAATAATATGTAAGTCAAATGAATCAAATTGGACAAAAGCCAGAAGTTAGTTGCTCTCTGGAAACCAGCCAATCGCTTGGGCCGGTCGCTTAGGTTGAGCGACTGCCACTAGTGACCGCCCCAAAAACAGAGAGTTTCATTCCGAAACTTAGGCTTTTGATCATCCGATTTTAATTAGATTTTTGGATGATCAGAGTCCGAATTTTGAACCTAACACTACAACAACCAAGGAGTAACACGAAACCTAACAATTGACACCAAATTGGTTACCCAAAATCCTCCTCTTGATTGGATCAATCCTTTTCATGAAAGCAGGTTTCGTTTTCGGACCTGATCTCATCAAGAGCATTAAAAGGTAGGTACTGTAATGAGAGGATCATGAACAACCAAAGAGGGAAACAAAACTACTTTAATCATAACCGAGGGTAAAAAAATGAGTGAACAGGGAGTCACTTACCTCAACCAAATCAGCTAGAAAAGAAAGGAGAAGCATCCAGATCACTAGCAACATCGCTCACCTTCTAGCATGTCTCTACTACCGCCTAACCACCAAAAACAGCAATCCCGAATATAATATTTGTAAAATAGACGAGGGTTGCTATTTATAGAAGTCTGAGGGAAAAATAGGGCAAAACCCCGCAACCAGGACCAGGCGGTCTCTTGGGGCGGTCCCTTGGTCCAATCAACTGCTACTAGCAACCGCCCCCTAGTATATTGTTATACAAGGGTGCTTTGCTCAGGGGGTTGAAGTCCAAGTACAACCTAACCCTAATCAACACATGAGAGATGTCTTACCTTCATTCTGGACATCTTCAGACATCACTTGCCTTCCAGAGATCCAACTACCAAGCAAGGCAAGCTCTTCAACAAGAGAATCCAGATCCATGGGTTCAGGGTATGGATCATGGACTTCTATCCGGACACTCCACAAATTTACTCGGCTAGACCTTTGGGTTCTCAGACCTGCAATACGGATCTCGGGTTAGAAATATGGGGGTTGTTACACACCGCGTGTTTCGATCGAGTTTCCAAACAACACCAAGATGCAGTAGCCAAAAAACCAAGCAAAATTGAGACGCTGGAGTTGTAGAGAAGCTAGGGTTCCAACTTCCAAAAAGGGTTTTTCTTCAATTTCTGCTAAAAACACCAACTGATATCCACAAGCTCGAGTTGCGGAGGAGATAGGGTTCATTCTTCGGAGGGACAATGGTGTTTGTCACGTTCTTCAGTAGCAGCAGGGGTTCGTGTTCTCAATAGTCGATGGACTCCACAGTTCGATCGAAGATGATTCTACAACGTCACGCCCTTTTATATCGAGCCTATATTTGGGAAATTCTATTTGGAAATCACCTATTAAATCACAATTTTACACTAAAAAGTAGAATCACCCTGTCACACCCCACCTAGCTGAATCTGGTCATACCCGAATACCCTTGGGGGTGATACACCGCAAGACCTAGGTTCAATGACAATTCTATACAACACATGATATAACATAGTTAAAAGGACAAGAATGATTAAGTTCAAGTATTAAAGTCCAAAATCCAAAATATCGATTACACTCATCCAAAGTTTAGGATCCAAAGACATAAAATAAGAGTTTAATAGAAATATTATAGTTAGTTTGCAGCGGAAAACTCTAAGGAAGATTCTAATGGAAAGCAACTCCATAAGAACAATCCAGACAAGAACATGATGTATCATGTGCATCCACCTCCTCCCCGATCACGCCCTCATGGAAATCTCCCACTGATGGATCCTACCCAGGAGTGGGGTCCTCGTAACCTGAAGAGAAGTCTAAATATATACACAAATAAAGGAGTGAGTTCATAGAATTCAGTGAGGTTAACTAACATTCATGTCAAGCATCCATCCATCAGTTCCACATCGTAAACATAAGATAAGCATGTGATTAATAATATAAATAAAATGATGCATGATTATGATATGATTTTCCTAACTCTAACATGTAGTCTCTATGGTAGACATGCTTTAAGTATAAACACCAATCTCCTTTGGGCGGTCTCAGTCACTCTCCCTCAACAAGAGACGTCTATTGGGTTCTCCGCGATTATCGGGTAAAGTCCTATCGAACCGTGGTTGGGGTATAGGTCACCACTCTCTCACATCACCTTTTGGTATGAGATTTGGAGCGTGTCAATGATAATCCTAGCCCAATGCAAGGTCATACGGTCTCGTACTACATATGGTCCGGATATCTCCCCTCATGCCTAGTGCCCTTTTGGTTCGATACATTCCCACCTATGGATGGAATCCTCAACGGGAGGCATCTATTGGACCCCATTTCTTAACCCACTGGTTGTCCACATATAATATACATGATGCTCTCCATGTCCTCTCATGGATTGGTTACCGGTCTTGAGCGCCCAGGAGCCTTTATATATTATATGCAACTCTACCTCTCTAAGATGATAGTGAGCTTGTTCGACATCCAGGACCCAACCACTAGCATCACGGGTTAACCGGCTTCAATACCCTTACCTGAAGGGTAGTAATACTCATAGGGATTCCTAGCCCAACACTTCTAGACACCTATTATTTATGCAATTTAAATATAGATACCATCACATGAGGTCACTAGGGTAATGGGCGAACCCACAACCCCAGTTGATAAGATCAGTTAAGAAGAATAATCCCATTCTACATCATTCATCACTATGTTCTCATATCATATACACATCATCAATATAAAGTTTTAAATAAAGGATAACATTCAACATCAAGCTTACCTTCCGTTCGCACAAAGTCACACACAAGCATATATTAGTAGATAACAATTTAGAGAGATTCGTATCACTAATAAAGTCTAAAATAACAACATTTAATATTACGCAACATGGTTAGTCAATCCTCACCTTTCAATTCGATTCTTTTCTTAAATTCACAAATTTCGGTCACAAGAGTTGGCGATTAACTCACAAAAATTCCTAATCACACAAGAAGATTAATAAACACTAATTATAAATCAAATGGGTTTCAAAAGAGTTCCTAAGTTACCCAACAAAACTCAGTCTGACGATTATGTTCAAACCTGAGTTTCGGTGAAAATTCAATATTTCGTATCGAAGTTGAATAGAAATGAAACTTTGGAAATAAGTAATTGGCAGAAATAGGGTCTTAAGGATATCATCAATTTGACCCAATTTGATCTAAATCAAAAAGCCCCAAATTTTGGCTCTCGCGAGTGCCCGCGGGTGCCTCTGAGAGTAAAAAATGCAAGATTGTTTGCAACAATTCACACAAACCACTCACAAACTAAAGAGAAACATAAATGAAACTATTTGCAAGCATTCATTACACCTATCATGTTACAACTACTCAAATCCAAAATTTATTGCGAAGAACTACTCCTAAAACCAAGCCCAAAGAAGAGGATTTGATGAATCTTACCTTTCCTAACGATTCCGCAATGATTTGGGTGCCGGCACGCTTCTGAATGGTTAGAAACCTTTCTCTCCCTTGGATTCTCCTCCTCCTTGAGCTTCATCCTCGTACTAGGAATATAAAATGCGAATATGAGTGAAAGAGAGCTTAAAAAATTGAGTTTTAAAGAGTAAAACCCGATTCTGTCCCGAACTGGGCTGGGGGCGGTCGATTGGCCCATCAACTGGCCTAATCGACTGGCCCTGGTTGAGGGGTCAAACAAAATCCAAAATGAGAGATCTTTGACTTGCTAGAAAGGTCTTTCAAAGATCTAATCATGGGTGAAATTACCTCGTCATTTGGATTTTCCATTATCGTTTTATGGACATGCCAATATAGTCTTTTAAAACCTTCATGGCTAAACTTCTCTCTCCTCTTAAATTCTATAAGAGGTGTCAAGTCATCACTAGGGTCCACTCCCGAACCTTCGGCCTCGACTTGGATGGGCCACAGTTGTAGTCTACTCAAGGCCTAGGTTTGCGGTCCTGAAAATATGCATGGGTTAACGGGTTAGAAATCCGGGAGATTTCACACACTCAATTTTATGGAATCACGTAGATTTCGAATCACCGAGAAATCAAACGGTTTTTTTTTTGTGGAATCATGACTCACTAGAAGCCGATTATAGAAAATAGCCTAACCAAACACAACCAAGATTTTCAAACCGCCCCCTGCCCCTCCCCCCCTCCCCTCCCCTCCCCTCCCCACTCCACCCAGAGCCTATGAGCTTCTCCACCCAAAACGTGTTATCCAATAAAAGTTGTAGTCTTTTCTTTAACTAAAAAAGCGTTAATCGAATCCCTCGGAAATGCCAACACCCCATCCGAAGACATGAATAAAGGCCAACCGTGGAAGATTAGATTTTACTTGCTCTCTCTCTCTCTCTCTCTCTCTCTCTCTCTCTTTCTGTGTTCCACTCTTTCAAATTCATCTAATCCGAAAATCATCAAAACTGAAAACTGTTCCTCTCCTCCTCCCTCCCAAGTCCGAAGTCTGAAGATCTGAACCCAATGGAAGGACTCCCTCTTCCGAATAGGCCTGCCTTCCCCAGCTCTACGAATCCAGCAGGAAAACCAGCTCCAAAAATGAAATTCAGTCCAACTACACTTCCTCTTCCGCCTAAATCTCCCACACCTCCTTCGCCATTCCCTCTTGACTCTCTCCTCGATCAGCTTCTCACTCTCTCTTCACCTCCAACCTCCACCTCGAAACACAAGACGCTCAACTCTCCCCACAACACCTCCACCAAATTCCCTTCTTTACACATCTCATCTGGTTCCAAACAAGCGCAAGCGCGACCACGGACCCATCTCAAGAAACCCACTTCAGTTCCAGTCCTTCAGTTTGCTGACAAAGAAGCCACAGCGGATAGTGCAGATGATACTGCACTTGAATTCCTCTCTGTAAAGGGTAAGTTTATTCTAAACTCTATCGTCCAACAGCCCTTGTCGGGTTTGAATGATTTTTTCGATTCTGTCCAGTGCGAATTGGGTGAGGTCGATCTTATTGGCCTTTTGAAAGGGTTGGAGCTTTCGGGCAATTGGGAGAAAGCCCTTTTGTTGTTTGAATGGTTTGTTTCGAATTCAAGTGATCAAAACAGTAAATTAGACAACGAGGCAATTGAAATCATGGTCCGGGTTCTTGGTAGAGAGTCTCAGCATGCAATTGCATCGAAGCTGTTCGATGTAATCCCTGTTGAGGAATACTCACTCGACGTCAGAGCCTACACTACTATATTGCATGCTTACTCCCGAACCGGCAAGTTTCGGAAGGCAATCAGCCTGTTTAAGCAGATGAAAGAGAAGGGCCTCCCTCTTACTTTAGTCACCTATAATGTCATGCTTGATGTGTATGGAAAGATGGGTCGCTCTTGGAGTAAGATTTTAGAACTCCTGGATGAGATGAAAAGCAAAGGACTTGATTTTGACGAGTTCACTTGCAGCACTGTCTTATCTGCTTGTGGGAGAGAAGGGTTATTGGAGCAAGCAACAGAGTTCTTTGAAAGCCTAAAGTCGCAGGGTTATGTCCCAGGAACTTTTACTTACAATGCTTTGTTGCATGTGTTTGGTAAGGCAGGGAATTATTCAGAGGCTTTGAGCATTTTGAAGGAAATGGAGGAAAACAACTGCCCACCTGATTCAGTGACTTACAACGAACTTGTGGTTGCATATGTTAGGGCGGGATTCTATGAAGAAGGAGCTTCTGTCATAGACACGATGGCTGGTAAGGGAATGATGCCAAACGCTATAACTTATACTACCCTTATCAATGCGTATGGGAAAGCTGGGAAGGAGGATAAGGCTTTGAATCTGTTCAAACAGATGAAAGAATCAGGTTGTGTTCCCAATGTATGCACATATAATGCCATCCTAGCAATGCTTGGAAAGAAGTCACGAACAGAAGAAATGGTGGAGTTACTTTGGGAGATGAAGTCAAATGGATGTGTCATGAATCGGGTTACATGGAACACCATGCTAGCCATGTGTGGCAATAAGGGTATGCAAAAGCATGTGAACCAGGTGTTTAGAGAGATGAAGAATTGTGGTTTTGAGCCTGACCGTGACACATTCAACACATTGATTAGTGCCTATGGTCGGTGTGATGCAGGAATTGATGCATCAAAGATGTATAATGAGATGATCAATTTAGGGTTTACTCCATGTGTCACAACCTACAATGCACTTCTTAATGCATTGGCTCGGAGAGGTGACTGGAATTCTGCAGAGTCTATCATCCTAGACATGAAGAACAAAGGATTCAAGCCAAACGAAACCTCTTACTCATTGATGCTCCATTGCCATGCAAAGGTAGGGCATCTACAGGGTATAGAGGGAATTGAGAAAGAAATATATGGTGGTAGGATATTTCCTAGTTGGATGCTTTTGAGGACCCTTATTCTTGCGAATGTCAAGTGTAGATCGCTGACTGGTACAGAGAAAGCATTTGAAGAGTTTCAGAGGAATGGGTACAAACCTGATTTGGTTCTTTTCAATGCCATGCTTTCAGTCTATGCGAAAAACCGGATGTATGACAAGGCTCATGAAATGCTGCAGTTGATCCATCACACAGGGTTGCAACCAAATCTCATCACCTATAACAACTTGATGGACATGCATGCAAGAGGTGGAGAGTGTTGGAAAGCAGAAGAAATTCTCAAGGAACTGCAGAAAGTTGGTAGGAAGCCAGATCTTGTTTCATTTAATACGGTGATCAAAGGGTTTTGTCGAAAGGGGCTCATGCAGGAAGCACTGAGAACATTTACAGTTATGACGAGTAGTGGAATTCGGCCCTGCATTGTTACTTACAATACCTTTATATCAGGCTACGCTGGACGAGGAATATTTTCAGAAATAGATGATGTGATCAACTATATGATACAACATGATTGCAGACCTAATGAGCTAACCTACAAGATTATAGTTGATGGTTATTGTAAGTCCAACAAACACCAAGAAGCCATGCAGTTTGTTTCAAAAATTAAAGAGAGAGATCCTTTCTTTGATGATCAGACTTTACAGAGACTTGCAGCTCGTGTTCGGGAAAACTTGGACTCCTAGGTTAGGTTTGGCACAACAAGAGTTATATTTTATTCTTTGAGGATTTGAAGTGCAGCTTTTTCTGGACTTGTATGTAAATCAACCTACTGGTTATTGGTCATTTTCTAATGGACCTCATCAAACACCCTAATTGTATGAATTGGATTTTAGACTACAGTATCATTCAAGAACCTAATGGCTCCACTGCATGAATTTAGGTGGGAACATCGGTGTGGTTATTAAACTAAAAGCGGAGGTGTTTGAAGAGTGCCATGGCTATATAACCTGCATAATTTTTCAACATAGTCTCAGATTTGCGGTTGAAGTTCCTTAGAGCTCAAGAAGGTTCACTCCTTTAAATATTGTGTACTGATCAATAGCCTCTCTTTTCCCTGTGTGTTCATCCAAGGGTGATGCCATAACAATAGCAGAATCAATCATTTATCTGGCTCCACAATTCCAACCTGCATGTGTTTTAGCATAGAAAAACCACAAGTGATGGTCATGCTGATAGAGATGATTAGCCCAGTAATTTCAATTCATTAAGCCCTACATGATAATACCAGGAATCAGTGGCTGCATCTCCATGGAAACAGATTCTTATAAGCTTGTGACAGTGTTGTACAAGGTGTTCTTTTGGCCTTCATCATGATCCAGATTCTAAGGAGATGGGAGATGACATGAATGTGAAACCTAGTGCTTCTGAAGAGCCAAATTGGCTAGCCCCTCCTAGAGTCTTAGGCATGGAGAAAGTATTTGCGACAAGTAAGCCAAGGTTGTGCAGCCCTCACCAAACTATTCAACCACTGAGAACTGCAAAAGGCGTTCGGTAACATTCTCGGTGAACGTTTCTGGCGAGAATGGAGGATAGGTGTTTGGTAAAATAGTTTGTTCTTTTGTTCTTTTAGAATGGACCTATGAGAAATGTGGTCCCATGAACACTTTTGTAAGACCATGTTGGTACATGGTCTGTGGAGAGAACAGAAATAATACTGATAAAATTGGTGCTGATGGCCTAACACCCATCTCGTGTCCACACAAAGAACTAGGAAAAGGTATTGAGATCCGGCTCTGCAAATACAACTTTGTTTAATTATCCCTTAGGAATCCATAATCTAGAGTAAGGTAAGAAATCCAACATGATTGTTTATGATCCAAAAGATGCAAAGTTGGGGGGATTTTTTTCATTGCTTTGGAGTTTACAGGCACGATTTCAGTTACCAAGGCATTGGACACCATTTCTGGATATTTTCACATCATTTATGCTCTATTTTCTGGTACTTTCATGGAATAGTTAGCTTATTATCGAGCAGATATTTGACTACTTGAAGTGCATTTATGAAGACAAAGTGGATTCTGCTGGTTTTGAGTTTTAATATGTAATGCTGCACTGCTTATGCTTTGATCTGGGGTTACTTTTCTGGATAGCTTGTTTAAGCATTTTCTCTGTGTTACCATCTGGAACTCTTATTTGTTGAGTTTGGATGCATATTTCGTTGGTTATCATCTGCTTTGGTTTGTGTTTCATTGGGATGCCTGGACTGAACTTGCTTGCTGGTTTTCTTTATTGCCAGTTCAGAAGGGTTTCAAGTCATTTTGGAGCCATTATGTGGTATTTCTTGTCAAAATCTTTGCCTCATTAGTGAGCAGATTTTTGATTATTTGAAATGTACTGATGTACTGGGTTCTGGTTTTGACTTTTAACATGTAACACTGCAATGATTATGCTTTGCCTGGAGCTTAATTTTCATGTTGGTTCTCCTCCCTCACCCCCTGAATTCAGGAGCTTTTAATTTGTATTTTGAGTTCATCTTGTAGTTGGTTTGCTCTGTTTCCTCTTTCTTCTCTTGGCTTTTGTACTTGTGTGCTTCAAAATGCTTTTATTACTATTTAGTTGTATGACCTTGTTTGCCTATCTTATTGTCTTGTGTGCCTATGTGTTTTTACTATTTGTGTTTGTTCAAGTAGCTTGTGGTCACTGTTTGCTCTTTATTCATGTCTCTAGTTGTTCTCAGAGCTGTATTTTGTTTCTGGCTCAGTTGCTTGTCTTATTTTGGCTTTTAAAAAGCTGAACAGTTTGTACTTCAAAGTGAATATCTCTTCTTATACCAACTCAATGTAACCATGAAGGCCTGTCCCTCAAGTCCTTCCTTATCTAATCACTTGAAACTCTTTTTGAGTCTTTTACTTCTGCATCCGTCGTACACCAATGAAGATTGTCAATATGCATGCATTTTACACCAATAAAGATTTTCTTGGATTTTTCTTGAGCAGTTTGGTGTAGTAATAATGTCTCATCATGATGTGCCTTGAACTGTGATTCAAGTATTGGATTGTGAGAGAACTGGTGATATTCGTGTAGAACCTGTAATAAAACATCAATGGTTTCATGGTAGAAACCACTTTTTTTTTTTTTTTTTTTTTTTTAATAACAAATAAAAGTTACCTGTTGCTAGCAACATGGTGCTGTGATGTTCCTCTGTTGTTTTATTTATCAATTATTAAGTTGCTGTGCATAATGTAGAACTGGGTTCATAATTGTTGGTCAGAGCTGGTGAGGTCTGTGTTGAAGTTCTATTTTTTTGATAATTGATAATTTGCCAATTGCTTCCAATCATATGGTAAAATTCTGGTTGTTAAAATATGCTACCCAAAAGCTTCTTTTCTTTTTAGAATTGTCTTTAAGGCATGGAACTAAGATTAAGAGAAAATGGGGAAGAATTCAGTATTACAGTAAAAAGTTAGCGTCATGGTTATGGTTATGGAATCTGGAATTTCCACTTGAATAAAAAATGAGCAATGGGAAAAGGAAATAAAGAGAAAAACTGATCTGGTTGTGATCATGACCTCAGCTATCCCCGTAAACATACTTGAAAAGCATCAAGACACTCTCTGTTTGTTATTAGTTGGCCAATGGCTTGAACCTGGGGGTTGGGGTGTCTGGTGATGCTGCCCAAGTTCTCTGCCTATACATAATAAATCATATACAATTAAGTCTATATTCAGATCTTTTCACTGTGACTACTGTTTTACAGGATCCCCCTTTCCTTTTTAAAAGTAAACTTTAGTTATTCCTCCCTTTTGTCGGATATCAGAAAAGATATATGGTTTTTGGATCATGAGCAATGAAGTAGATGGTTGATGAAAAGTAGATTATTACGTTTAAATGTAAACTTGAAATCTGAAATGGCAATAGTTCTATGTTAGAAATGGGACCTAATAGGTCAGCTCCCAGTAATTTGTCATGGAGATTTTGAGTTCTCCACCTTTGAGTGAGGAACTATAGTTCATTTTTTTTTGGTATAATAACCTAGTTTTTTCATCAACTCTTCTTTCTCCTTAATGAATAACCACTTTAGCAATGATTAAATATAATAATACAGAATCAAAGACGTTAGAGGACATTTTCTACTCTACAGGGTAGAGTGAGACCCACGGTTTCAAAGAATCTTGAATCCTTTTCAACCCCAAGTTTTTGCAGACTCATTCACTGTGTAATGTTAGACAGCAAGTCTCATTCCAACTCTGTGTAGGTGCAGATCCAAGATACCCAGAATCTACTCCTGAAGTCCCAACCCAATTTTTGTAGATTAATCCACTGTGAAATGATAGATATATGTCTCCTCGTGAACTGGAAGAGAAACATGCTTTCTTGGGGAGGTGAGAGTGCCTCCAATGGCTATTGGCTGATGAAAAGCCCTTAGGATAGTAGTCAGAGTGTCTTATTGATATTCCTTTCATATTCGTGTCTACTGGAGGTAACTCTCATTTGTGGTTCTTAGTTGTCTTTGACTAATGTTGGATTTGTGCTTTAAGTGGCCATTTTTGTAATGGAAGCACTTCTATTGGGTACAGTCTGTGCTGTAGATGGTGAAGCTTTCCATGGAAGGGCAACAATTACTAGTGAGCACTTGACTGGTGAAGCTAAACCAGTAGAGACTGATGTTGGGGATAGAGTTCCAAGTGGTGCAGGGAACTTGGATGGTATGATGATAATCAAGGTATGCTCACCAAACTCCTTGTGGAATCTTTTGCCTTTCCAAAATAGTTTGATAATTATCCTGAAGGTGTAGATATAAAAAAATTCATGGAAATGTGATATCTACCAAGAGAACTGGATAAATTTCTCCCAGAAAAATGATCCACTTACCTACAAAAGGTAGGAGGATGTTAGCATGGCCTTCCCTTGCTGTATTAAACTCTATCATACAAGAGAAGATGACTAGGCACACAAACCTTGTCTATTATCCTTTTTGGAAACAATTGACAAAGCACATTCATGTGTATGAATGTATAGTGGTGCTTGTGTGATCCTACTCGCCTAGGAGATTAAGGTTGTGGATTCTCATGTAATACCAGAATCACAAGAATAAGGACAACCAGATTTAAGGAATTAAATCAATTAGTATAAAATAATCTGATTAGGCCAGAACTTTGGTTGAGTGATCTCGTTATCATGGGGAACTCCATTAAATTTTGATTGGAAACTGATGGCTGGATTCCAAGTTATGAAACAATAAAAGCATTTCTATCTCATGAGTCTTCTGCCATTGCTGGGTATTTGGGTCCTAGTGAATGCAGCCAAAAGGTAGCCTAACATGTATATAACCTGAACCTAAACTTATTTCTTAGAAAACAAGCCCATTTTGGTGATGAATCTGCATCATTTATCTGCGAGCTACCTAAAAAATCCTTGAAGGGGTAGTGGCATTGTACCCTTTTCGCTGGATATTCTTCCTCGATCAAAAGATATGCATTTGACCACCAGTCTTGCTGTAGGCGACTTCTCTCCAGTGATGTCAATTTCTTTGAACCTATACCTTTATTCACTCCTAATCAACATCCTTTTCATGGGGACAATACTGGGAATGAAGTCTTTCTATATCCCTTTCCTCTCACTTTTGCTTACTTATCCGTTTCTGTTCGATACTGGAAAACCTAAAGAAGGGAACATTGTTGATATTGATGATAATTTAGGTGGTGGTTCTTGTAATAAGAAGGATTACCACCTTGTGTACAAGAGACAAAAAAAGCGAAAGAAGCCTACCAAAGGGTCCTCTGTGGATGCATCTCCTCAATCAGGTAGTATCCCTCCTCTGTCACCAAGGCAATGTTCGACCCAAAGTGGAAGCAAGCCATGCTTGAGGAAATGATGGCATGCAAGATGAATTGTAATTGGTTGATCTTCCTGGGACAACTTCTTGAAAAGACAAACATTGCCTTTTGCTGAGGGGAAACTTGAAGAAAGGTGGAGTCTACATGTATATTTGGCTGAGGAGGAAAGTGTTCTTCACATCCAATTGATACAATGGTAAATCTTTCTGAGTTGTGTTTAGCCACCAGAGAAAGTTTCTCTTGATGATCAATCCTATAGACCTGACAGTAGCATCCTTTTTCCACCAACCTGGCCTTGTATTAAACCCATTTTTTGGGTATAAGGATACTTTGGGTAGCTTATTTACTTCTTGTCTTATGTTGTATTTAAAAAAAATAGAAATTTCACATCCCTAGGGAGCTTTATGTTATTCCATACAATATGTTAGTATAGTTGTATAGTGTGGAGGAGATTATTCTCCATAAAACAAGATTGACCATTTTTTTTCTCCTCTTTTCCTTCTCCTTCAACCACTCTCATCTCCAATGTAGCTATCTTGCAACTTTTGAATTCCTTCTATTAAGCTTCTCCTGTTTCTTACAATTCCCTGGTGATGATGGAGAATTTTGCCTACAGGCCTTCAGGGATTGTCTAAACTTTAGGTCAAAATGAAATGCCTTCAAATTTCATTATTAATTTACATTCTTTGCCCATTAACATACTGAAGCATATTGCAATGGCTTATTGTAGCTTTAGCAATGTTAAGCATGAAAGGTGAAAACATACTGAACCATTGGGAAAGCTAACTATAGCTTTGACGATGTTAAGCGATGAAAACGAAAACAGTTTCTGGAGGCTAAACTTATCATGTCCATGGAGTGGATTATGGTTTCATTCATTCTCCTTAGTAATTGTTGTTTTTCTGTCACTTCCAAGTTTATGCTTTTGGTTTTTTTCTGAATATTTGTCTATCAGTATGTTCTGTTGTGTGTGCCTGCATCTCATGCAAGGTTCATTTGTCAAAGATGCCTCATGGGATGGCTGTTAAGTCTTTGGGTATAGTAATGAACCCTTTCAGGTTGTGAAGATAGTTTTCTTGATTTGAGACTTGGACCCTCTGCTGTTGTAGTTCATGTACACCATGTGAACAGAGGCCACATTGGTGAGTTAGCTAGCCTTCATTAGCATTTTATTGTACAGTAGCTTGTCTATCATCCCTCAAACCACATTTATGGCTGTGACAAAATAGGATGAAGTCAGTAGGAAGAACAGAGGAGGCAGTTGATAGAAGAAGAAAAACTAAATCAATAAAGAAATAGAAGAGACTACTGGAATGAAGAAGACCATGTATTTTTGAAAACATCTCCACTGGTAGGGCATTTTGCAATTCTTTTACTCATTCATTTATTTTTTCTTTTTAAATCAGGAGTGTTATTTTTCTAGGTTGATCTGTTTTATCCCCATTTTCATGTGTTGTCTCCTCTATTTTGTTGTAATTTTTAAATATAATGGATGTATTTCTTGGTTTCATTTTAATTAAATAAGTGTTTTTTTTTTAATTCTATATTAAGAAAGTATTTATGTTTAGTCCCACATCAAATATTGAGGAGTCAAATATCATGTTTTATTAATTGGTGCTACATATTAATCTCAACTTATGATTAATAAAAAAAGGAAAAAGGACAAGCTATTGCGTGTGTGCAATGTATGAGCGAGGACAGTTTACTGTCCAAGTGCACACGCGGTGTGGGCAATAGGGATGTTTAGGTGCTTTTGGCGTGCACTTGGCACTTTCCATGCTTGCATCGCTTCACGCAAGATCTTATCTGGACCGCTTATTTTGATCAAATAGTCAATCAAGGTGATTGAGGTAGATCCATCAGAATCCAAGAAAGATAGACGGTCAAATTAGCATCATTAATCTAACCATTAAAAAGGTATCCAAGTTGATACATCCGACCAATAGGGACTATCAAATCATGCAGCTGAAAGATTCGATGGTAGATATTTAATCGTATATGGATATAATTATACAAGGAGGTACTTATCTGTATAGATTCATTGATTAACAAAACGAGCTCTCCTCTCTGTATATATTTTGTGTTTAGATTAGTTAATTGCGTAACAAAAATCTGAAAACTACTTCTATTGGAGCTTTCTTGTATCTTGGGAAACTATTCACAGGAACCCTTTTGGCACACAGTGGTGGGGGCGAATAAAGTCTTAAGGAAAGCAACGCAATAACGCACCTGAAAGTTCTAACATCCATTTTCCCTTGTGCTCTTTGGGACTAATTTTTCCAACATCTTTTGTATGGAAAGCAAAATGCGTTGCTTATATAACTATTCAAAGTAAATCCCTAGCTTAATATGGCTGAGCATCTGGAACTTTTCAAGATATGTTAGTTCAAATCCTAACAAGATTCATACATTGTTCGAACATGTGTTTTATGGTCAATTCTGTACTTTTTTTTTTTTTTTTGGGTAGGAATGGGCCTATATATTCATGCGTGACGTACGCAAGACATCAAGATTACAAAGATCAAGAAGCCAAGGATCCAAATAGGCCAAAGAGTCCGGCACACAACGAACACAGCCTTACAAGTGAGAGAGTCAGCTACTGCATTACACTCCCTTAGAACATGAAGAAATGATACATTTTGAAGCCGAGAAGCAAGAGTCACCACATCCCAGACTAGGTTTTGGATGTCCACTGGAATCAGTTCCATCTTAATCACCAATTTGATAGTTGTTGCCGAATCTGATTCCACCAGGACATTGCAATACCCCTCCTCTATAGCAAGCAAAATGCCCTCTCGTAGGGCCATAAGTTCACCTTCCAGAACCGAGTCAAACTGGGCCGGAATAACCATCCCTTTAATGGGCTGGCCCCTAGAATCCCTGCAAATAACGCCAAGGCCGCAACCATCTCTGCATGACGCTGCATCAACATTTATCTTCAGGAAGCCCAAAGGAGGGCAAGCCCAGAAAATCCCACGCGACGAACGCTCCTCAACCTGATCTATGATCTCCAACCGAGAGGAATGCTTGAAAGCTCTCGAAAATTCCTCCGCTTCATTGACTGCCTTTCCGGCAACCTGCTCCGGTGACCAATCACAGCCATTAAAAATCAAATCATTCCTAGCTTTCCAAATCCTCTAGCAAACGTATACGATCAGTGTCGATAACTCCTTGTACCGCTGTTTCTCAGGAGGTAGAATCATCTTCCAACACTTAATCGCCTCACAGATCGAAGGATTAGCTGGAGGAGAGAACAACAGGGGAGAAGCAAACCATACTCGACGGGCAAAATCACAGTCTAGAAGAACATGATCAATCGATTCCACCTTTCCGCATCTACTACAACAAGGATCAAACTGATCTATTCTCTTTGAAATTTCTTCCGCAGCAGGTAATGCTCTAGCACAAGCTCTCCACATCATATTTTTTATTTTTGGTGCAGCATGACATGTCCAAATATTTTTCCAAACCATATCATCCACCCCAACTCTGTTGGAACCCCTCGATGATGATGGCCGAAATTCTCTTTCCCTTTCCCTGATGTTAATTAGATGGTGATATGTTGATTTCACCAAAAATTCTCCACTTTTAGCTGGTCCCCAAATCCTTCTATCAGCCCTAGAAATCATGCTTAATCTTATCTTCAAAATAGCCTCAGCATCCGCTCGATCAAAAGTTTATTTAATCAGTTCGGCCTTCCATGCTCTAGCCTCCTCATCAATGAGATCAGACACCCATGTAATTCCCCTGTGATCTCTATACAAGTGTGAACAAGACCCATTGAAGATTGCAAGCTATCTCCGACCCTTAATGATTTTGAGAAAACATCTATCGTCACAAGTATAGACCATTATCCTACCCAAAAAGAAAAAACCGTATAGACCATTATCATGTCTATTTGATTAATATATATAGCTTAATCTGGCCTGGAAAGTCAGTCTCAGTCAAGCCAGTCAGATGCTCAACTAGGGGTGCCAGTGGGTCTAGTTGGGTCTGGCAGCCTAAATCCAACCTTATTCTAGGGACCCATACCTAAAACCCAAATTCTACCTTGTTAAGTTATGCTAAGCCTAACCCACATTGGTTTACCCAAATAGGTTTGGGCTAGCCAAGGAATAATATATCAGCTGAAATTCGCCCAGTTCGCCAATGGGCGAAATAAAAAACTCATCGAAACCGATATTTTCAAATTTTCGCCGGAAAATCAACGACTTTCTTGCAAAACTATGATTTTCCGGCAAAACTTCAAAACCCCTTTTCTTTTTTCTTTTCTTTTGTTGACAATCTTCTTAGCTTTACTACTCTATGCTCTGAGAGTCTGAGGTGGGTAGGACCGTAGGAGTCCTATTTATCTTCTTCAAAACCCCTTTTATCTTCATCGCTGCTGGATCGTTGAAGGAGAAGAAAAACAATAGAAGCCGCTGCTATTTTCATTGGAAAGGAGAAGAAGAAGAAGAAGAAGAAGAAGAAAGAAAGAAAGAGAAAGAAAGAGAAAGAAGAAAATAGAAGACGAGCATACCAGTTGCTGCTATTTTCGCCGGAAAGGAAAAGAAGAAGAAGAAAGAAAGAGAGAAAGAGAAAGAGAAGAGAAAGAGAAAAAAAAACAAGGTGATGCACGCAACCCCAAAGAGAAGATAGGGTTGCGTGAATGGTTGGATAACTTGGATGAAGACTGAAGAGTATTACTGTATATTGTGTACTACTCAATGTTCGAAATGTCGACCCATGTTGCCGTGTTGCCCCCACGGCCGGCGCTGGGCGCATTCGCCGAAGTCGCCGACTTTTGGTAGGGGTTCGATGAAAATCGAACCCCGGGGTATTCGTCTTTGACTGAAATTTGCGTGTAACCTAATTTGAGGCCAATAAACACTTGGGGTGTTATTTTGACCTAAAACATCACCTAACCTAAAGTTTATAATTGGCACATGTTCGGCTATATGCGGGCAAAATTGGAAGTTTGGAAAATTCATATAAACTAATGTAAATATGCAAAGAGAACACAAATACACTAACACAATTAGTAAAGAGATGTACTAAAGTTTACAATTCATTATACAATTATGTTGACTATGGCTCATGCTTCACATATTGTTGCCGACGGACACGGGGGTCCCGCTCCCCGGTGAGCTTGGTGAAAAACAAGCGAAAAATCGGCGAAAAACAAATGAAAAATCGGCGAAAAACAAATGAAATACAGTTATATATGGCAATTTAGCGATATATCGCCGACTTTCGGCGATATTCGACTTGTCGGCGATATATCGCCGACATATGGTAATGTCGTGTCGCGGGGAGTCGTGTCGCCCCCGGCGGCGGCGTTTCGCCGCACGGTGCCTTGGTACTACTATCAAGGCATTAATTGAGGGTTTTGGGCTGCGTGAAAGCTAATGTAAATGGGATTAGTGTTCACGTGTATAAAGAAAAGTTTTACCTTTTCTATTATTTTTAATTTTTCAATCCGATATTTCAACGAAAACTTAGCGAAATCTCGCCGAGATTTCGCCATTTCGCCCTGTTGAATGGGCAGCGGACCAGGCAGAGATGAACGAATTATCATTCCTTGGGGCTAGCCCTCAACTAGCTTAGGTTTATCTTTGACATCCAACCGGTAGCTTTATTTGCATCCCTCCCAACATGATCAAAACCAGGTGTTAGGAATGCAAGTTTGCCCTTGGAGGCTCTATCCCTCCCTAAGTTCGAATAGGGCTTGGGCTCAAGATTGTGAGGACATTTCAAGGCCAAAATATTTTTATCAAGGCTAAAGGTGGCCTACGATCAGTGTTTGTCCCCTCGGCCCATGTTGCCCATTCTTGATGGCCCTAATCATGACCTTGATTTTGGCCTTGATCATGACCTTAATATGGCCCAGATTTTTGTGGTCAACAATATGAATTTAATTTATAAATTGATTTTTGTTTATGGAAAAGAAAATAATATGAAATTTGAGTTGTTTTATATTCTTATGTATTTTATTCTCAGTTTGTCTAAGATATTTTGTTTTATTTTGATGTTAGATAATCTATCACTTCTTCATTTTTTTTTAATATATCAGATAATTCAAATTTAAGAATAGGTTAGACTATAAGAGGTTTTTTTTTTTTTTTTTTTTTTTGAGAGGGTGGGGGGGAACAATATAATTGGGATATTATAGGTATCAAATTTATCAAAGATATAGAAAGACTTAGAAGTTATGTTGTTTCTTTATATGAAACACTTTAGATTTGATAAAATGTTAGATTAAAGTTCTGTATTTCTATTATACAGTCAATCAGATATGAATTTTTGAAGTGTTAGTGTTTGATAATTTTTTACTTAATTAAGATAATTCTTATATTAGAGTTGCTAGTGTATGTGAATGTTCTTTTAGGAAGTGCCTCCATATTTGTAGGAAATCCTTAGGTGGATCAAGAAAATTGCTCCAGCAATTCTGTTTAGTTTCTATTTTTTGGGTCTCTGATCCTGTGCTTTGTACCAGGAAAAGAAAAATGAGAATGTCAAGACTGGTAAGTAGCTTCCATGAATGATAATTTAGGGAGTTGGCTTACTGTTGCAATCAATGTCATTTTTATTTTCTTCCCAGGGAGTTGAACAACGTAGCTTATTCCCTGGACAGGGTGGCCTTGTCCTTGCCCAATAGGACTATTTGGCCGAATACCAATTAGTGGATATTAGGTCTTGTTTCTTTATATCCTCTATCATTTGGACTTGATAAATGAAAGTGGATTATGCAAAAAAAAAAAAAAAAAAAGAAGATGAATGATAATCTACAAGAAAGTCGTCACATTCGACAAAGGCCTTTAAATACATTACAACCCTAGTAGGAGGCAGCCATATTTTTGTTCACGGTAGAGCGGATATCCTTCACGCACTGCCGCAAACGCGACACCTGTTTTTTTAATATCTAAACGTAAATATAAATTTTGTACACTTTAGGTTTTAAAGTTTTTATATTTACAATCAAAACCCATCCTCATGGGGCTGTTCTTCGACTTACCCTCCTCATCCTCTGATTCTCCGTCAAGCAAACCTGATTTGAATCTTCGAGATGCTCCCTATACTTAAGATACCCTCAAATATTATTACTAATTTTTCTAATTTACCCCTTCGACTCTTACACTTGTCAATAAAGTTTATTATACTTTAACTCTTGGCATAAGAGATAGAAACATGAATACACTAGTGAGACTACCCGATTACCATTTATCAAGCCAAATGAGTAGGGAGACCACTAGCTCTATGCACTGCAACTGAAATAAGCAATTTTGACTTCAGCCGAGAACAGGTAGCACCCTTTGTTGATGGATGAGCACGTCTTAGCCGAGGCTCGACCCAAGCCTCGACAGTTTGACTGATGATCTTCGTTTCCTTCCAGTGGTTGCACCTGAACAGCCACCTTGACCTCAGAAACAACTTTTCCTTCCTGAGGAGAGACCCACACACAATCTAGACCCCAAAAGGCAACTTAACTTGGGGTATGCATCCATAGTATAGCTTAGGAAAGATGGTTAATTTGAAAAGGTCATGCGGGTCTTTCTTTCTGAAAAGCACCAAAAAGTGAACAAGCATTCAAAATTACACGACTCCCATATGGTTCAGTGTCTGACAAGTACTTCGTGTTCCTTCCAGATTTTGTTAACTCTTAAAACTTTCTTTTTTCAACATATAACTTCTACAATATACAGAATTAGATCCGAGGGTGGAAACCATTTTGCTTGTAACATGCAGGTAAGGAGGTGCTTCTGAGGTCAATCATTTTGTGTTTGGCTCTTCATGTTTATATGCATTTTAAATTGCCTCTATCAATGCAGAAAAGAATACGACACTTGGTTGTTTTCGTATTTTTCTTGGGGTGAAAATAAAGGGAAACCTAAAATACAGCTTCAGGAATCCATTCAACCTTAATATCACACTTTCTTACCAAAAACAGCAGGAAAATATAAAGGTATCTCAATGATTTATTCTCCTGCTCCCTGAATGCTATTGTATTTTCCAGGGAAAATTTTTCTAGAGGCTAAGGAAAAATCTGACACAAACTGTGATGTTTGGCTATAATAGCAGAGAAGGTGGTGATAAAATCTGGGTCTCTCGTCGAACTGAAATGACAAACCATGGTGATTCCCCCAAGGGGACTTCTTCTGTGAAGTCCTCTAGTGCCATTGAATTGAGATTCACAAGAGCTTGAGACACTCTTATCTTTACAAATCATTCTGGTATACTATCTCATTACCTCAGGTGAGATCTGAAAACATGTGTTGAAGAGCAGCTACCTACCTAAAATCATCAGTTTGTTATAAAGGTCATGTGCATCTGTACAAGACAGATAGTTGTAGATCCTTCATGCAGCTACTATCCAAGCCATGGAATTTCTTAGCATCGACTGAATTCTACAGTTAAAACTCTTTACCTTCTTTCAGTTTCAAATTTCAATCTTCCCAACGGACACTAAAACTTATGCTTTGTGATTCTGGAAAATCTCATAGTTGTCTGAGCCCCGGTCAGGATCCACTTTCTTAGCTGTTTCCTAGGAACAATCTTAAGACTGATTTTTCTGCAACTATTTTTAAATTATTACTTCAGAATAGATCCCATAACAATCAGGTTATTTCAAGACCAATGTTTGTGCAGAAAAAACATGAAGGGAAAGGTTTTCTTTTATTTTCAGGGTTTGTGGGGGTGGGACGAATAGAAGGGTAAAACAGAAGTCACATATTAAAACTAGACAAAACTGGGGGAAAAATTATCAAATAAGTCTACAGAAGCCAAAAAAAAAAAACAGTAGGAAGGGGAGGGAACCCCCACCTTACATATATATGGCCCAAGCAAATACAACTCGTTATATACAACACTATTCATTTCTCTTTCTTTCTGTTATCCATAGTACATATTGGGACTAAAGGGACATGGAAAAAGAGTTGGGGACGGAAAGGAAAAGAAGAAGGGGGGGGGGGGAAGAGACAAGCATTCAATGTGTATGAAATTTACCATTATACTCCTCCCGGATCACATAACAGAACTTGTCAATGACAGTTCATGAAGCTCACTCAGCATCCACTCCTCATCTCCCATTTGTCCTTCAAGAACAATAACCCTCGTTCCTCCAACAATGCATGTACTGCGTCCCCAAGCAAATCTTGGAGGTAGTCCGGGTACATTTAAAATTCTCCAGGTTGGCTTCTCATCACTAGGATCCAAGAGATAAAGCTGAGAAGCAGAATGAAGACCAGCCACAGACCCACCAAAGATCAGGATCCTTCCACCAGGAAGGCTCACAGCCACATGATCAAGCCGAGGCGGTGGAGCTATACCACCTGGATTTCCAGCACCCGGCATTCCGTTCCCAGTTACACATCTCCAACATGGCTCTTCCTCGCTAAGATCCATGGTGGAGACGTCACTTGATCGGAACCGAAGTGGCCCACTCTTTACAAGACCACCGAACATCAATATCTTCCCACCACCATAGGCTGAAAGTGTATGACCACACCTACACAGAGGAGTCCATGCTACAGGAATCTCCCTCCACACAGGATTCTCCAATGACAAATCCAGTAAGAACGTGTCACTGAGATATACCCCAGAATTAGCACAACCTCCAGATACTATCAACTTGGTGCCATCAAGGGTGCATGAGCTATGCCATGATCTAGGGAGTGGTGGGGCCAAACCAGCAATTTCACGCCAAGCAGGATCTTGTGCATCTAAATCCAATATGAAAACATCATTAAGCATACCCTGCGTTCCACAGCCTCCAAACACAACCAAATTAGATCCATTGACACAGGAAAGCGTGTGACCCCATCTGCCAGGGGGTGGGGAGCTCACTTTGACATGTTGCCACCCTGCGTTAGGAGAATTTAAGTCCAACATAAATGTATCATTCATTGGCTGCATGTTGACCCCCTCTCCCCCAAAAAGAACAATCCGATTCCCAACAGCACAGGCACTGAAATTGCTGCGAGAAGGCTCTACAGGACCTCGAACAGTCAACTTTCTCCATGTAGCAGCTTCAAGCGTAGTTAGCTCCCTGGCTAATCGCCCCCATCCCAATCTTCTAGCTCCAGGCACTGCCTCCAACATGCGAGTGGTCTCGCTACCCCATGCATTTTGACATACCATTTTCAACAGATCCTCTTGTCTTGTCAAATGGTAAAGCCTATTGCACGCTGAACCAACAGAAGTAATATCCCTTGGTGTTAGCCGTGAAAGTATGACAGAAAGAACGTCATCACACAGTTGAAATATGTAACAAAAATCACGAGGAACAATTCCCTGCCCAGCTGGAACATGCCAGTAAGAGGAAAGATCAGAATGAAACCCATCAAATGATCTTGTTGATTCTTTCCCTGAAGACCCAGATGATCTTGTTGATTCTTTTCCTGAAGAACAAGGCAGTGGACCCAAATCAAGATTTGCTTCTTAATTGACTAACAGATTATTGTACATCATCAAAGATGCTTTTTGTTTTTTTATACACCTGAAGTTTGGTTTGTTTTTTTTGGTGTTTTTTGTTTGATTGTGTGTTTTTTCTTTCTGTTTGTCGGTTGGGGTGTTCAGTTATCAATAGTTTGTCGTGTTTGGGGTTTTCATCTTTGTTGTATTTTAATATTTCGCTTGATTCTTCCCTCGTTGGTCCCTTTCTGCGTTTTTTCGCTCCTGATCTGTGTGGCTCAAACAAGACAATCGCTATCCCATTTGTTGGTAATCTTTGAGATTCACTATGACACGCATAATCCCATGTATTTGTATTTGTCTGTATACACTGTCACTCTCTTTTTCTTTCCTTGGCCGCCAAATCTTCGTCCTGCCCCTATCTTTTTGTTTCAAATCAACAAATTTTCGGAACCAAATGCCAGTAACTTGTGCACTTTTGTTGGAGGAAACCTCTCTCCTCAACAACTTTTCCCTTTGGATTAACAACTTTATTGATGAACCGAAAGGCATAATAGACATCGGAAAATTACGTATAGTTATAACTTATCGTAATCCTCGAGGACCAATATCCCTGACACCATCTCCATCCCATTTACTCGAGACCCGGTTCTCTCTACGCCCGGTGGACGGGTGCCGACCTTTTTCCTTTTTTTTTGGTTCTTGTGGTTTTCGCTTTCTTTGATCTCGATAAACTCGGTCCGGTCTCTTCTCGTTGCCTCTTTCTTCCCTTTTTAAGGTGGATTAATACATATCGGTGGTATCAACATGTATCGCTTTGTATTGACCCTTATCGGTTCGACATGCATCAATACAATCGATACTACAGATATCAATCGATATAAGTATACAATTTAAAAAGAGACTTATCGGCATAATGTATCGTACTTCGTACCAGCCGATAAATTAAGAGATGAGAGAAACAAGATGGAAAAAAACCAAAAGGTCTGACAAGAAGATGACAACAACATAATAACACCAAGAAATCCACCAAACTGTATCAGATTTTGCTCAACGTAAGTTCGAGATGATAAAAAGAGAATCAGGCTAAACAGGATACCCAACTACGAAATTAGTCTGACACATCAATAACCCAATATCAACGCCCAAACCCATCAAATTGCAGATTTCGTTCTATCAAGAACCTCGATTGCAAATCAAATCTGTGAAGGATAACACAAGAAAACTTACCAATTTCGCCCAACAACTTCCTCTGCTCTATACCCAGTAGCCGACTTGAACCCAGTATTAACATATATAATTGGATGGTCAGGCTCCAAAGCACTTCCCTGACGCAAACTCCCAATTGATAATGACAGAGGTCCTACATCGTTCTGCAAGAACGCCTCCTCATCACTACTTCCGTCTGTACCACTATCCCGTGCCATAATTCCCCTTCGCTCAATCTCAGAATCCTTCCTTCAACCCTTCAACACAGACCAAATCAATACAACCGAAGCTTTTCACTTGCCAATCCAAGAAAACCCAATAACTTAAAACAAGAACTTTTCAAATAAGAGGAGGTGAAGAACAGTAGAAAGACTATAAGAGTTAGTTTTGTTGGTCTGGGGAACTCTCTGCGGACTGCGGGGGGTCATTTGGTTTCGGTGGAAGTTAGGCGATTGAACCGGATCCGGTTAAGCCGGACTCTTTTTAAACCTAGTCCAGTATTCGAGCTCCAACCTCCAATTAAATATCTCAGAATTCGTTTCAACCCGGCCGAACCACAAGCGGTCTACTATACCTCAACTCAGAGCCCATTTTACAGGGTCCAGGGCCGGAAAGGGCCAGGCTCTGTTTTGTATGTTTTTGTCATTTTCAAGTTGGTTTTTAACCAAAAGAAAGTATCTTAAATTTGTGAGAGAATTAACTGAACATAAACTGTTTCTTAGCCCATAGATAGGTCCAACAAAAATTAATATATTTTCTTAAGTGTTAATGTGTTAATTAAGGGTATTAATGGATAATCGAAATCCGCTTTCGAATTCGCATCCGCATCCAATTAAAGATATCCAAATTCATTACCGATTATTATCCGTCCGATTAAGTTACTTATTTAGATTTATTTTTCTTATTTTTATAAATGTTTTACTTGTGATATGTGACTTTTTCTAGGTTCTCTACTAAAATAACTGTCGAAGTTGCTAAATTCTTAGATTTCAAATCTAGCATTCACAAATAAAATGGTAAAGCTGTAAACAAGAATCGAAAACTTGTAATCAATATGTATTTTATACCCATTTATAAGAATCTACTTAAGAAAATAACAATCCGATTACCATCCGAATTGGAATCTATCCAAAAACCGATAGGATATTATCCGAATCCGTCCAAATATAATAGGTTGCGGATATTGTATTACTACTATCCGTTACGAATCTGATTCGTTTACACCCCTAGTGTTAATGCCTGAGGCAAAATCACCATTATATTCTCAATTAAAAAAAAAATTACATGTGCACGGTGGCGTTGCCACAAATCCACTGACCTCCCAATCTACTACCATAATCCATAGATAGTAGGTCCAAAAAAGTTAAATTCGTTTCTTAAGGCTGCATTTGTTTGTAAATGTATGGTGAAAAAAAAAAAATATGTAAGCCCCATATATAATGGAGTGAGAGAGAAGAAAATAAAATGAATGAATTTCATGGAAAAGTGTTAAACGTGAGTCCACACTTTTTGGTTTTTTCACATTTTTTCACACAATTTTATAAAATTTTGTAAAGTTTTGAAAAGACATAAAATGAAAAAGCTAAAATATCACCTCACTAGACAAGCTTCATTCTCCAACTTTCTTATCCATATCAACTAAACAATCACACTTTTGATTTTAAAAAAAGTTTATTTTTTAAAATTTTTTTCCACCCCTTTTTACCCACCCTACCTTTATTCCAGCAAACAAACGCAACTTAAGTATTAATGCTTGAGACAAACTGACCATTGTATCCTTAACTAAAAAAATCAATCCCCTTCATCTCAACCATACATGATCGTCCACCAATGTTCTTGCTCGACTTGCCAGATTACTAGAAGGAATCGACTATCACCAGGTTCCAAAAACCACCCAAGGTTGTAGAAAAATAAAGGGTGAAAAGGAATAAAAAGAAACACAACGGAATGGTTAGACTCATCCTTCCATTGTCAATTCATCCTTTTTGTTTTATATATAGAGGTTTGTATACAATATGTTCGATGTTTTTCATAGAGACACTTGTTTATCTCTCTCATTCTATAATCTTATTTAGTTCTTGTTTGATTGTTTAATCTACTGGTACTTTTAGGGTTTCTATTCTTTCGTCTACTAGTTTCAATAGATACAATTTTTGTTTCTTTGAAATTTTTTTTTCTTTCTTGAGCTTCCTGTAGATTGCATTTTAGGAAGCCTTCTTACATCCCAAAAATCTTTCTTGTGCTCAATTTCGTAGAAGAAAATAAAAATAAAAACCCTCTCTGGAGGTGCTCAAGAGCCTTTCATCTTGGTATGGAAGTGCAAAAAGGTGACAAGGCATTTAAGCGTCTCAAATGTGGCAACAAAGTTGTCCCCTTAGGCCCTATCTTTTCCTCTTATTCATGGAAGTGTTGTCCAAGCTTATGCAAAGTATAGATCACTTTTTGTTTGTTGGCATCAAGATTGCTAGGCATGCATCGGAAACTTCACATTTGTTTTTTGCTGATGATACTTTTTTATTTTGTTAAGCTTCTGTTGATGATGTTCTATCTATTAAGGCTATTTTTTTAGTTTTTTTGTTCATTTTACAAGCCAAATAATTAACTTTGACGAAAGTAAAGCCTTTCTTCAGTAGGATTGTTTTTGTGGATGAAAGGGTAAGATCAATAGCAATGTTAACTTTTTTTATTGGGGACTAAGCTTTTCTTTCTTCTTTTTTTTTTTTTTTTTTTGTTTTTTTTTTTTTTTTTGTTTTGTGTGTGAAAGATTGAACTCTAAATTTTCCTCGTGGACAGCTAAACTTCTATATATGTTGGTAGAGTTGTACTTGTTAATTATGTTCTTCATGTTGTGCCTAATTATCAATGCAATGTTTTCTGACCCCTACAGTTGTCTGTTGAAAATTGGACCATGTCTATCAAAGGTTTTGGCTAGGGCATGGGAGTGTAGGGAAACATCTAATTAAGCCTTATTGCATGGGATAAGTCTTGCTACCTAAACATGTAGGGGGATTGGGTTGTAGAAGGTTTGAAGATATTAACAATGCTTTGCTTCTTCATCAAGGGTGGCGGCTGCTAGCTCAGCCTAATGTTCTATAAACCCTTAAGGCCAAATATTTATACAATAAATCTATTTTTTATCACAAGGTACTAAGTAAAAAGGGCTCTTGGACCTGGAACAAGTTACATAGTATTTTACCTATTCTTGCGAGGATGGCCTTCAGGATTGTTAGCAGCAACAGTATGAGGCAAGACTCTCAAAAATGGAAACAACAAGCCAACTCAGTATTAATTGTGAGGAAGAAGCATCGGAACTCCCAAAAAGCAGAAGAGGGCCTCGGTGAAGTGCCATCAAGAAACCCTAAAAGGTCATAGCCTTTCAAAGGAGGCACGAACTGCGCCTTCCACAAGAGGAAGTTCAAAGAGTTGAGTTTGATTGGTAGTGCTGCAGCAACGTTAGTGGAGATTAATGGAGAAGAAGATGACGAAGACACCGAAGTATGCGTCGAAGGAACCACAAAGAGCGGAGCAGAAGACGTTCCTAAAGCAGTCAGGAACAGAGGGTGAAAGCTGGATTTTAGGAAATTGATACCATGTGGAATATTGTGATCTATAGATGAGATACAATACATGGTATTTATATAGGTACATCAAAGGCAGAGTGGGTGAATGGATACTAAGATTCACTGATCAATGGTGTAGGAGACTCCTCATCATCCACACACTCTCATCTCTTCCGATTGCGGGCAGATCGTCCCAAATTCGTTGAGCCCCTCTCCCTTACTTGAGAATGATGCTCAGACTAATGCTTTTGAGTTGTCTTTGCCCTTGTCCTACCAACCTTCCATCTTAGGTTCCTCCCATTGCGAGAAGAGATTGCACTTGAGCTCGCTTCCGCTTCTGTAACTGAAGCTCCCTCCTCGTTGCTCACCTCTTATGAAGGCTTGGGGAGAAGCAATTGTGCCTCGAAGGACCATTACCATACTGATGGAGATTTCCTGGTGGATATGAGATCCTCTAGGAAGAATAAGAAAAAGCATAGGATGAAATCCTAGTCTTTTTTTTTTTTTTCTTTCTTCCTTCCTCTGCTCTTTATTGTTTTAGTTGTTAGGTTAGTGCCTCCTTTGTGCTCATTGTTTGGATGGGCTCTGCCCTTGGAATCTTGTATTCTCTTCCCTCCCTCCTCTTCGATCTTTTGGTTAAAGAAACTTTTGTTCATTTCAAAAAGAAAAAAGAAAGAAAGAATTAAAAAAAAATCATGAACCATGGATTTGCAGGTTGTGTGCGGGAGTTACTTGAGTTAGACTTGACAGGAATTCAAGAAGGTGCTGAGTCAACCTTCCGAGTAGGATGCAAATGGTTTGAGTATATTGCAGATTTCTTTGAGGTGACCCAATAATTACAAGATGCTTAGAGGTACTTGTGGCAATCAATTTTTCTTTTATTTGTTTATTTATTTTTACTTCTATTTTTTTTTTAGTAAATTGCATTGGCACCTCAAAATGGGGGCCTTAAAGTACTGACATCCCATTTTATGTTTAAAAAACACAAAATTCAAAATTAGATTTTGAGGGACCGAATTGTGGCTCTGCAGTCGACTAATCCGGAATTGAAGAAGAAGATCGACCTGATCACTTCGAGGACTAAGGAAGTAGAAGATTTCTCCCCAGCCTTTGATGGTGCTCTTGTTTCCAGAGATAGAGTTTGTGTTCCTGTTGTAAAAGACCTCATAAAATAAATCTTGACTGATGCTCATCAGTCCATCTTTACTATCCATCCCGGAAGTGTGAAGATGTACCAGGATATGAAAGGGTATTTTTGGTGGTCCAGCATGAAGAATGATGTGGAAGGTTTCATTGCTAAGTGTGGGACTTGTCAATGTGTGAAAGCTGTCCGGCAGCCTTTGTCTGGCCTTTTGCATCCTTTTCCAGTGCCTAGTTGGAAGTGAGAAGACATTGCTATGGATTTTGTCCCAGGTCTACCCCGAACAAAGGGAATGACTCAATGTGGGTGGTAGTACCGACTGACCATATCGGCTCACTTCATTCCGATGAAGATCACCTATACTATGGATAAGTTGGCCCGACTCTATGTTGATAATGTGGTGAGACTGCATGGTGTTCCTGTTAGTATTGTGTCGGATAGAGATCCGAGGTTCACCTCGTGTTTTTGGAATAGTCTGCAGAAAGGCTCGCATACTCAGTTGAATTTGAGTACTGCTCATCATCCTTAAACCGATGAACAATCGGACATGACCATACAAATTTTGGAAGATATGCTACGAGCATGCGTCATTGATATGAGTGGTAACTGGGATGATCACCTAGCCTTGGTGGAATTTGCTTACAATAACAGTTTTCAGTTTACTATTGGAATGACCTCATTTAAAGCTTTGTATGGAAAGACTTGTAGAACTCCTCTGTGTTGGGATGAAGTTGGGGATCTCCCCCCCCCCCCCCCCCCCCCCCCCCCCCCCCCCCCCCCCCCCTAAGAATATTTCTATCCAAGATCGCATAGATCGACTAAAAACACCTTAGTATGATAATGACACAAGATGATGATGAGCATACCTTTCTATGGTTCTATTGGAGACGAAGCGCAGCGGAATATCTTCTTTATGTCTCCCACTAGGAACGAACTTGAGGTGGAAGTTGATTCTATGATCAACTTGATGTTGGATCTTCTCCTCTAGACTCCTCCCTATTCACTGGCTTGATGGTATATCCTTTCTGACTAAACATATGTGATTGTGATTATGATTAGGGTTAGAGGAGGGACCTAGCATCCTTTATATAGGCAAATCCGTTAGATCGTCCATCAAGATCTAACGGTTCCTATTAGCCCACACTAGCCAGTCCATATAAGAGTTCTAGTAACCGTATATTACCCATATCAGACCAATAAGAAACCAAATCAAAGTGTAACACAATCAATGAAGCCCACCTTATGTGGAATATTCAATTAATATTCTAACATTCTCCCACTTGGGCTATATTGATTGTGACACAGTCGAGTAAAACAAAACATCTCCTTTGTTTTAAGAAAACATTTGAAAAAAATACATTGAAAACATTTTGACCTTTATGTGCACAACTTTATATTGGTCTGAAGATAATCCTAGAGCTCAATCCCTTCACATAGAGCCTTAAGTACCGAATCATGGCAGTGACTGCATCTTTTATGCAACACAGGACCATCCATGGTCACAAATACTCTTAACTTTACTAAAAGTGGATGCAATATGGTAGTGTGGCAACTAATGACACTTTATAGAAATCCTCATGTGTCATTCTGTTGTCAATCCAAATCTCTCACTTTATGGTTCCCACGAACCTGACTCAATGCCACGAGAGAATATACTTTATGGTTCCCACGAACCTGTGACTCAATGCCACAAAAGAATATACTTTACGGTTCCTACGAACCTGTGACTCAATGCCACGAAAGCATGTACATTATGGGTCGAACCTGTGACTCAATGCCACAAAAAATGAGATTATATGTACATTATGGTTCCCACGAACCTGCGTCATCTTTATAACTCGAGTTTTAACTTTATGTGTTACATGACACACCTTAAGGCTAATACATGAATGCCTTAGCTTTTGCTTAAGGTTAACACATACCTTAAGACTTTCATAACATGCAACATGATAATAATGTGAAGATTAATATGTCACCAAAGAACTTTATTGAATTCAAATAAATTATCAGTGCATACAAGAGACAAGTACAGATAGAATACCTTATTACACAATAGAGCAAAATTCTCAAACTCCCACTAAACAACCGCATCTAAGGTTCCTCCTAAACCCATAGTTACCGCATGTCTATCAAAGACGTCTGGGCAAGGACCCTTAGTTAGGGGATCTATAACCATATTATCTGTACAAATATGCTCTACTGTGGTGTCACCTTCTTTAACCTTTTCTTTAATAGTCAAATACTTAATTTCCATGTGTTTAGACCCTGTGATACCCTTATTGTTGTTAACAAACAACACACGTGTTATCACGGTAACCGGATAGATCTATCCACAATAAAAAAAAGTCAACTGTCTAATGAGGTTCCTTAACCAAAAAGCTTTTTCTTTAGTGGTCAAATACTCGACCATCATGTATTTAGACCCTATGATCACACATTTCTTGTTGTTAATAAACAACACAACTGAATTGTGATCATAGTACAACTGGATGGGTCTATCCAGAATGTTAAAATAGAACTGTCAATTATCTGATGAGATTCTTTAGTCAAACAATTTGAGTAACTGCCCCATAACATGTAGCAAACTCAACATATATGATGAAATAAGTAAATTTACCTTATTTCACACTTTTCACGATATTATCCCTCCTGCCATCAAGGAAAACAATTTAAAATGGACTTCTTATTATCCGGACAATTAGCGAGGTCAAATCTATATATATATACCTTAATGCTATAGGTCTGGAACAAGCTTGTAGATTATCTTATCATCAATTGTCCTCTTCAAGTATCTCAAGGTAAGATACTTTCTTCAATTGTTCTCTCTCAGTATCCTTTATAGGACAACTGTAATAAGCTCAGTGTATCTCCCTTGAGAATCAAAACCATTCTCAAGTATGCAATCTAGCATACTGAACTTCTTTAAATATAAATTATATATGCCCTCTGAGAAAGATCCAATAAATAGCATGAACAATCCCTATGGATCTCAATGCCCAAGACAAAGATGCCTTACCAAGGTCTTTTATATCATAATTCTCAAATAACAATTGCTCGGTCTTTATGCAGAGAGGCCAACGTCACTACTAGTGAGCAAAATATTATCAACATAAATAATGAGAAAGATAAAATTTCTCCCACTGACCTTGCCATATATATATATTTATATATTGATCTACAAGTTTCTCAACAAAATCGAATGAAGTCACAACATTATCAATCTTTAAACACCATAGTTGGAAGCTTACTTAAAACCACAAATTAGACTTCTTGAGTCTACACCAAGATGATTAAAATCATCAACCGCAAAATCCTCAGGGTCATCAACCGCAAAATCCTCAGGCTAAATGACATGGACTTCTTTATTAAGGTTTTCAATTAGAAAGGCAATCTTCACATCTATTTGGTATAACTCTAAAAGAGTCCTTAGAAGAGATAGGTGAGAAAATTTCACTAGTCAACTTCCTCTTTATGAGTAAACTCTTTAGTCACATCTGGTTTTAAACCTTACAATCTTTCTTCATGAATATTTATTAGTCTTATACACCCACTTAAAATAAATGGGTTTAAAGCCTTTGGGCAACTTAACAAGCTTCCCAAACATCATTATGTCTCATCAACTATATCATATATCTCGTTGCACCCAATCACAAATCTAATTAAAGACAACTTTTTAGTAACTGGGTCAACCATAATGCCAATGTTATATTCATGTTCATTATATCAAGTAGTCCGGGAACAAGCTACATTTCTTGGCTATATCAAACTCCAGAAAAACTATTTAAGAATTCACAATTCTGTTGTCTTAACAATGATGGTAAAACAAGATCTGAGTAAGAAACAAATTAACAATGAAAAACTTTTATGTTCCAACTTCTACAATCCTGGATTATTCAACCTTAGATTTGTAGAACAACTCAAACGCTAAAATGGTTTAAGTTAGATTTATGAATAATTTGCAATGGAAAAGGGAGTAAAAAAGAACATATTTGGAAAGGAACATGATCAAGGATATAAGAGGCTGTTATCAAGGCTTCACCTTATAAAAAATAATTCAGACAAAATAGTTTTCCTACCATACTGTTCATTATGTCCACAAAAGTGTGATTAAGCATTTCGGTTACACAATTTTGCTCTGGACTATCAAACATAGTGAACAGACCAACTATATCGGAATCTTCCGAGTATTTGGCGAATGGGCCCTTAAGCCGTCCAAAGATCCTCATATCAGCCATAATACTCTCCTCCCGGTCAAATCTAACAATTTCTTAACTTCAGTCTAAAAAATTCTTGAAGATCTTAGAGATTTAGATTATTCTTTAATTGAATACAAAAACCATATTAAGAGTGGCCATCAATAAATAGTGGTCATCAATAAATATGATGAAATAATAATTTATACGCATGGTGGCGGAATAAGGACCACTATCTAAACACCAGGACTGAATGGGACAAGAGAAAATCAAATCTTCAAACAAGAACCAAAGAATCATAACTTTCATTTTCGCACTTAGTTAACCAGACCTTATACTCAATGCAACTTCTACTTACAACAATCATCTCTATTTATAAGGAAGCTTTCACAGGTCCCAAATTGTTAGTCTGACCGGACTCTTTGTATTAACCCTGAACATTTTTATGAGTATTGATGCTCATAAGAACAAAGTTTCTTCTTGGAAAAAGGTATTGGTCTTTATAATTCCAAACTCAGTAGAGGATGCAAAGGGCATTGATGGATAATAGCAAGGGTAATAAAAGAAACATTAGGAATCATGAGTTTTATCTTAAAAAATAATCATCCTGATGAAATAATCCCTAACTCCTCCAAAACCATCACACCTTATGATAAAAAAACTTTTAAAGAAATATACTTATTTCAACACTAGATGAGACTTAGTATCTTTACACTGCTGCATTCAACAATTTCAAAACAGTGCATTCAGTGAGTAAACAATTCATCAAGTGTTCCTTAATGGACTTCTTAATGGGCAGTAAAAGGACATAACTACTTTTCACCTCTGCAAAAAATCAACTTTTGTCTTCTATACTCTTATGAGTCATATCCATCAGTTACTCAGTAACAAAGAATGTGTGGTTAACAACACATCATCTACAATTTCTTGAAGTTTGACTTTATAAGAATCTCAATAACAATCATATTATAGCCAGAAAATGTGACTAACAGAAGAACACATATATCATCATGAAAACACCTTTGAACATAATTCATGACATACAGTTGTGATACTCCCTCACTTTATTAGTACTTTAATATGTAACTTATTAGTACATCACTAGAAAGAGCACACACATATCATCATGAAAACACATTTGGGCAGAATTCATGACATACAGTTGTGATACTCAATCACTTTATTAGCACTTTCATATGTAACTTATAAGTACATCACTAGAAAGACCCCACATATATTATCATGAAAACACTTTTTGGCAGAATTCATGACATACAATTATGATACTCCATCACTTTATTAGCACTTTAATACGTAACTTATAAGTATATCGCTTTATTATCACAATGTGGGTAACATATAACTTATAAGTGCATCACTTTAAAGAGTACACATATATCATCATGAAAACACATTTTGGACATAATTCATGACATACAGTTGTGATACTCCCTTACATGTCAGCGGCCATAAGAGTATTCCAACCTTCGAAAATTTTACCACCTTTGGGTGTATAAACTTCTTAGATTGATCAACTCCCAACCAAATGTTGTACATGTCTCCCTCTTAATGCTAACACATAATTACCACCTTTGGGCGTATAAAAATGCATTAACATCAAGAGACATCCCATTACTATATATGGCTGACATTCCATAAACCCAACCATGAATGCCACTTTGGCAGTCACTCACAATCAAGCTCATGAAATTCTCATATTGGGATATACTTTATGTTACCCACAAATAATGCTAATACATTGTTTGGGGGAAAAAAAAATTCCGGATTACCAAAAGGCAATCGAAGCATGTATAAAATACATCATACATTTATATAAAATTCCAAATTACCAAAAGGCAATCGAAGCATGTATAAAATACATCATACATTTGCATAAAATTCCGGATTACCAGAAGTAATCAAACCCTTTATAAGGCATGCATGATATATATTTTACAATTGTATAATATCATATACAACATGCTCACAATACAAAGCCATTTGATAAAAAAATCCATATTAAAAAATTCACCCAACGGTGAAGTTACATATACAACATAAATATGTCATATCATGTTTCATATGTATAGAAGTGAAATTTGGTCCTGAAAATAATTTCATTGTATCCGGAAGGGTCCAAAACATAAATTCCCAAGAGAACGATTTAAAGTTCCTTACGGTTTAGCCAGAAATAAAAAAATACTAAATAAATAGCATTCCAGTTATCGGCTCAACCAAAACATGATATATAATATTTCACATATATAGTGGTAGAATTGGGTCTTGAAAATGATTCCATTGCGTTCGAAATGATCCAAAATATAAAACCCCAGAAGAACGCTTTAAAGTTCCTTACGGTTTAGCCGGAAAAAAAAAAATACTAAATAAATAGCATTCCAATTATTAGCTCAACCAAAACATGATATATAATATTTACATATATAGGGGTAGATCGGTCTTGTTTTCATTGCGTTCATGATCCAACTATACCCCGTCCTTTCTCTTTGCTTCTTTCTTCCTTTCCTCCCCATGATATATATATTTCACATTATAGGGGTAGAATCGGGTCTTGAAATGGTTCCATTGCGTTCAAATGATCCAACATATAAAACCCCGAAGAACGCTTTAAAATTTCTTACGGTTTGGTCAGAAATAAACAAATACTAAACATATAGTATTCTGGTTTTTTATTTATTTATTAAACCGGTTCAACCAGCAAATAAAAATAGTCCAATAAAATCAGAATCTTATTAGGCCGAACCGGACCGAACCGAAATCAGCAATTGAATCTAATCAAAATTGAACCGAAGAATCGAAATCAGAAATCGAATCGAATCAAAATTGAACCGAAGAATCGAAATCAGAAATCGAATCAAAATCAGCGAGTTGACTCGCTGAGTCAAAAAACGAGTTTGGTCCAAAATGGTTCAAACAATAAATCCGGTTCACCCAAGTTAATCCATTCGGTTGGACCGATGACCAGTCAACCGGGTCGACCCGTTTGACCTGACGGGTTCAGAATCGGGTCGCCATGGCGGGTCATGGGTCGGGTTGACCCGACCCGTTGACCCGGTCAAACTGCCATGTCAGCATCGCACAAATTTTAAAAAAAATCAAAAAGATGGTGCCGGATTCCGGCAGCGATTGCCGGCGCATCCGAAGTCCGATGGAGACCCATAATATATCAATTTCTTCGTTTTTCTGAAATCTACGCCGTGGTAGTTTCAGATTTTCAAAATTCTTTCTAGAAAAAAATTATTGACCAAAAACCCCACGGTTTCGTTGAAAAAATCAGGAGAAAAAATTCACAAGTTTCATAGGTTCCATTCTAGAACCCTAAGTTCATCATTCAACAATCCTATGGGTCTTTAATCGATTCTATACAGGCTCTGATACCACATGTAAGAATATTTCTATCCAAGATCGCATAGATCGACTAAAAACACCTTAGTATGATAATGACACAAGATGATGATGAGCATACCTTTCTATGGTTCTATTGGAGACGGAGTGCAGCGGAATATCTTCTTTATGTCTCCCACTAGGAACAAACTTGAGGTGGAAGTTGATTCCATGATCAACATGATGTTGGATCTTCTCCTCTAAACTCCTCCCTATTCACTGGCTTGATGGTATATCCTTTCTGACTACGGAGTGATGTGATTATGATTAGGGTTAGAGGAGGGACCTAGCATCCTTTATATAGGCAAATCCGTTAGATCGTCCATCAAGATCTAACGGTTCCTATTAGCCCACACTAGCCAGTCCATATAAGAGTTCTAGTAACCGTATATTACCAATATCAGACCAATAAGAAACCAAATCAAAGTGTAACACAATCAATGAAGCCCACCTTATGTGGAATATTCAATTAATATTTTAACATGATGTTTTCCATGTATCGATGCTAAGGCAATGCTTAGCAAGCGCAGAGCAGTTGCTCCAGCATGAACCGGAAGATTTGAGTGAAGATTTGACGTATGATGAAGAACCGGCTGAGATTTTGGACCGGAAGGATAAAGTAGTTGAGGAACCGGTCTATACCTTTGGTGTAGATCAGATGGAAGAATCATTCATTTGAGGAAGCATCTTGGGAAAAAGAAGATGGGATGCGGGCCAAGTACCCTCATCTTTTCGGACTTACAGGTATGTTGTAATTTCGGGGATGAAATTTCTTTTTAGGAGGGAGGGATGTAACAACCCCCGTATTTCTAATTCGGGATCCGTATTGTAGGTCCGAGAACCCGAAGGTCTAGCCGGGTAAATTTGTGGAGTGTCCGGATAGAAGTCCATGGTCCATACCCTGAACCCATGGATCTGGATTCTCTTGTTGAAGAGCTTGCCTTGCTTGGTGGTTAGACTTCTGTAAGGCAGGTGATGTCTGGAGATGTCTGGAATGAAGGTAAGACCTCCCCCATGTGTTCATTAGGGTTAGGTTGTACTTGGACTTCAACCCCCTGAGCAAAGCACTCTTGTATAGCAATATACTAGAGGGCGGTTGCTAGTGGCGGTTGATTGGACCAAGCGACCGCCTGGTCCTAGTTGCGGGGTTTTGCCCTATTTTGCCCCCAAACTTCTATAAATAGCAACTCTCGTCTATTTTACGAATATTATATTCGGGATTGCTATTTTTGGTGGTTAGGCAGCTGTGGAGACGTGTTAGAAGGTGATCTGAAGTGCTGTTAGTGTTCTAGAAGCTTCTACTGTCTTTTATAGCTAATTTAATTTTTAGTAGATTAGTTTTCCTCTTTGGTTGTTCATGATCTTTATATTACAGTACCTACCTTTTAAATGATCTTGATGAGATCAGGTCCGAAAATGAAACCCTGCTTTCGTGAAAATGACTGATCTAATCAAGGGGAGGATTCTAGATAACCAATTTGGTGTCAATTGTTAGGTTTCGTATTACCCTTGGTTGTAGGAGTGTTAGATTTGAAATTCGGACTATGAACAAAAGCCTGAGTTTTGGATCTGAAGCTCATTGTTTTTGGGCGGTCACTAGTGGTGGTCGCTCAGCCTAAGCAACCGGCTCAAGCGACCGACTAGTTTCCAGTGAGCATGCAACTTTTGGATTTTGTCCGATTTGATTCATTCGACTTACATATTATTGTAACCTTGTTTATATGTGTCCTCTATTTCAAGTAAAAGTATTATAATTGTTTCTGGTTTGCAATCCAGAGGAATTCTACGTATTTACAGGTAAGGACATACAATCTTATTTTTATAAAATGACTTAAACATGCTAGTCTAGTGTCTTTCAATACTGTTCTTTCATTTTATATATTGTTGTAACCATGAATAGCTTTCTGATCTTAATGTATGCTTGATGTTTGTACTGTTTTTACATATACTTTGTTAATTATGAATGTAGTATGAAAATGGTTGATGTATTGTGGTTCTGATGGAAAGGGTATTCCATTGGGATATCTTGGCTTAAGATATCAGAGGACTGTGGTATGGGACACATGCCTGCTGATATCTTTAGCACTGTCATAACTACTAGATGACATATTTAGGTAGAGTCTAGAGTTGCATGGTTAGGTACCCCACATATTACTACCCTTTCGGTAGGGGAATTGAAGTCGAATGACCCATGACGACGGTGATGTGACTCTGTTTCATCCTACAGCGATAACTAGTTTGTGCGGAGACTCATTGGTCCACTGTTGGTCAGACAATGGTAGGGTTGCATATGTTAGGGTTGGGCTCATGGACGTCCAAGGAACGGACCGGGTGTCGTGAGGAGTAATGAGAGCATTCTGCCCCAACAATATGTGGATGACCATAGGGTTATGGAATGGAGTCCAATAGTGGTAGCCAGTCCGTGAGGGTTCTCATTCCTAGGTTGCAAAGGATACTGAACCGAGTTGATTAGTGCCATAGGGGATGTATCTGGACTTCATGTAGTATGTTGCCATTATGACTTGCATTGGATTATAAACCTCAACATGCGCCAGTGACTCATGCCAATGGTCGTGGTGAGAGAGTGTTGACTTAACCCCAGCCATGGTTTGAGAGCTAGGTGTGGACTTTCCATTTTACCTAGGATCCCTACAGAGGTAGCCAATCCTTGCCAGATTAGAGTGACTAGACCTACCCAGAGGAGGGCTGGTGTATATCTTAAAGCATGTCAACTGTTAGAGACTTGCATAGTTAGATCTTAGCGGTATTCATACTTTGCACTCCATACATATCATATATGCATTTCTGATGGTTTGACTTATGGATGAGAATTATTGTTGTTCTTATTGAGTTAGTTAGAACTCATTCCTTTATTTGTTTATGTTATATTAGCCTGTACATATGGAGGATAAATGCGGGAAGATGGATTGGTTTCCCATGAAGGAGCCTTCTTGTATGAAGAAGATGTGGCACTGGCAATGGGAAATGGAGATAGCCTATGTGGGAGCTCCTGCGAGTGCATGGAATGCGCTTATAGCACCCATTAATGGGCAGAGGAGATAGTTTGCCAGGCAGTTTGCCCATCGTATGGAGAAGAATTGGAGGACCCCTTTTCTTGAAATACATGAGAAACATTATCTAGCTTTAGAGAAAGAAATTGGAAAGAAAATCATTTAATTATTTTTATTGCTTCCGCTAAACTCATATTCTTTTTGATTATTTTTTCTTTCCTTGATTATTTTATTGGAGTATTTGGACTCATGTAATTCTTTTATTTAATTATTGAAATTATTCTTGCTCATGGTTGTCTTTGCTTGCATTTATTATTATTGATGGACAAAAACCATGGATCCTGTGACGGATCACTCCCACGAGTTGTCGGGCGGGTAACCGAGACCGGCGGGTGGGGTGTGACAAAAGCTATTAGGGATGGAAAGCTAAAGTTCTATGAAAAGGGAAAATGTGTCATGCTAGTTGATGAAGATCCATTCCAGGGTGAATATGGTGAGTGCTCCCCTCAAAAGTAGTGTGAGATCTCAGAACCAAAACAAAGTGATGGCTCCAAGGCTAGTAGGATGGATGGAAGGAATGTTCATAGAGATGGCACGAAAGTTAGAAAAGAAAACTTCTAGAATGCTGGTCTCATGAATGATGGACATGAGTTTGGAAAGACTTGCAACATCTGTAAGAGAAGGTTTTCCACAAAGAGGAGGTTTCCATGGGGAGTTTGTTCAAATTGCAAATGTGGCTTGAACAAGAAACTTCAACTTCTATTATTCAAGGGTTGTGCCTAGCAAAGGATGAAGGACAAACAAGATGTGACATACAATGCGAGGGGCAAGCAGAACCAAAGAAACCCAGGCTAAAGACGACCCGATACAGAGACCAAGTCCAGGGAGGCACTTTTAGAAGAAAATCTCCTATGTGAGCGAATTGAGATCCCAAAAGGAGACCAAAAGTAGCTTATCATGAAGCCCAAAGAAGTAAACAATGAGGGTTAGTACTATGTCATAAAAGAACCCCTTTGATGGTGAAAGAATAACCAAAGCCTAGAAGATGAGGATGCGTAAGAAGAAGAGGTCTGCACATTTTCAGGTTGAGCAAGGGGCAAAATGGTCTAAAAAACTCATGACTTATGCTGAAAGTGGTGAAGTCACCCCCAAGAGTGACCATTCAAGATCTCTAGAAATTAGGAGGTTGAATGGTGATCTTGGATAGGAAACCTAAGGCTCCTCACTCCAAATCCATCTGTGGTTAGTCATAGCATGGACTTAATGCCAAGGTAGCACATAGCAAGGAGGATGGAGATCCTCAGGAAAAGATGCCACCACCTAACATATAGAAGCAAGATGAAGTGCTTAGTACGATTAACAATGAGGCATTTGAAGATAGGGAATCTAGGGTAGAGGATGTGGCTCAGGTTCCAAGCAAGGGAAGGATGAGCAATCGTCACCTAAGGGTTCTCAAAGCCAAGGAATGTCCAAGACTAAGTACAATAGTAGTTTCTATGAGTTCCTATAGGAAGTCTTTGAAACTAAGGAAACTCCTGCATTCAACATGGTATATTTCTTGCCCCAGGTTTTTAGTTATAGTTTGATAAAGAGGCAAAAATCAATGATGTGGATTAAGAGTTCCAAGAGCCAATGATTTTAGACATTTTCCCTTGAAGCAACCATTGAAAGAAAGGGAAGTGTTGGTGGTAACCACAGTAATTCAGGAGGCCATAGCCTTCCCAGTCCCCTCAAAAGAGCTGACCAGGCACCTATGACCTCTATATATCAAGTTTGAGCTTAATGAGAAGCTTGTTGCCTGAGGTCTTATTGACGATGGTATAGTAGTTAACATCCTACCAATGCACATGCTCCTCAAATTGGATAAGAACTTAATGGATCTGGAGCCAACAAATGTGGAAGTGACAAATTTCCTAGGGAATTCTTCTACTTGTAGGGTTGTCCTCCCAGTGGATGTTAGTATTGGAGTAAAAACAAGCGTGACAATCTTCTTCATGATGAATGCTAATGCTACCTACAACGTGTTGTTAGAAAGAAATTGGATCCATGCCTACAAATGTGTCCCATCCACCCTTCATCAAACAATGATCATGTGGAAGGATGACGAGGCAATTGACGAGGTGAAAGTAGACTCATGTCCCTTCCTTGTGAATGCTAGTCATGTGGACATGCATTTGTATGACAAGGATGTGGGACTAATTCAATTTGGCGATTTGGATCCCCTTGGATGACCAACAACAATAATGGTTGAGGCAACTATGCTAGCTAGTAGCATGATTGTTCCTCCAATTGGACCTTCAGATATAGATATGTCTACTGAAGAATCCTAAGAGGTTAAGCTATGAATATGGACCAAGCAAGGAAGCTCTAGAGATTATTTTTAGAAGGCTCTCCATTTCTACCCTAGAAAAGAAGCTGACTGAAGTAGAGACTTTGAAGGTTGAGGAAGCTAAAGAGTTACATGTTTGGGGCTTCAAAAAAGGATGGAATTCTATTTCCCTTAAGGATTTTAGTCAATGTCCCTAAGGGGAGGGTCCTCATGTTTAGCCTATAATATACATAGGACTATGTAAATATGTAAGGACAAACTTGACTTATGCAAAGTTGTGTCTGACTTATTGTAAGAGAATATGTAAAACTTGTAGTGGTCCTAAAATAAAAATTAAAGTACTTTGAATTATCCAACATGGATAGGCCTACTGATAAGTCCTCTGAATTAGCCTTCTTAATGACACAAGGTTGGGCTCCCTAAGGCTAATCAAGGTTTTTGTTCCTTGCAGTCTATGTGGTTGAACCTTTCAATCCTATTCGAAGTTGGGAGTAGTAGAGCCTCCCTGGTAATATGTTGAGCTATTAGTCCTTAGTTTTGATTCTTTGGAATCAAAGTGGATTTTTTATGGAACCAGGACTATCACAGCAAGGGAACATAAAGACATAATATCAAGAGGAGACAATATGATTGAGGCAAAGGTGGATCTGTTTAAAGGCAAGATGTTTTAGTGTTTAACCACAATAGGGGCATAGTGAAAGTCACTTATTCTTAACTTATATAGAGGATGGAGGAGCAACCAAACCCCTACAATTCAAGTTGTGAGAGTCATCAGTTTGGAAGCAACTTCTTGTTTTGCACGCATGTTTTCAGCCACCAAAGTAGCGAGCTCATCATGAGTTGCTTTTGCTTCCAAAGCCCCAGCTACAAGGCCAGCTGCTTTTGCATGCATCTTGAATTGTCTCTCCTCCAGTGCGGCTATTTTGGTCTTCGTGGCCACAATTCCACTATCCCTTTTTCCACAAGAGCAAAGCATTGTAGTGCATTCTTAACTTCTCCCAATTGGGTAAAGACATAAACTTTTAGCTATTGACTATGGCTAACTTTTGGAAGAAAAGAAAAAGACTTAGGGTAGGTAGGTCATACCTCACTCACAACAAGCAGGCCTAATGTAGTTGGGAATATTTCCTAAATGTGTGTTTTGTGGGGGGGGGGGGGGGGGAGTCCTTAATGACAACACCTTTTGCTTTATGGTCCTTTGCTACTTCTTCCTATGCTAGTAGGTCTTCATGTTTGTCCTTAGCTACATTTTTATTTTATATCTAAATCATTTCCCATTCACCTGGTCTTTCTTCTTTAAAGAATTTAAAGAGTTGGGTAGGGCTATTTATTTCAATTCCTAACTCTTATGCCCACGGATTTCCACAGGGGCCATTGGGCTTTAGAGTCATTTTTCTTGAAGTACCCTCTCTCCTTTTTTGTCTTTCTTGTTCACCCCCTCTAAGGGGTCTTACCTCTGGCACTTGATGCACTTTCTCCTATTATCTGAGTCCGAGGTCTTCCATTTCATCCATCCCTTGGATAGAGGCGTTCAGAAAGTTGGCAACATTTATGATGTCCTGTTCTCCAACCTTCCCAAAGACTTAGGGAGTGCCATTTTGGTGTGACACGTGTATGTGGGTCAAGAGGATCTTGCAAGCAAGGTGTGAAGGGTGGTGATGCCGTGGATGCTTACCCATGGTTGGACGATCCAATTGATTTCTTTGAAGGGCTATTGATAAGGGTGGTCCTCAATCTCCTCTTCGCACGCACCGTCTCCGGGTTTAGAGGGGGGGGGGTGATGTGACACGGGGGGATGTAAAGAGGGTCCATAACATAACAATCTGGGTTAGGAGGAGTTTCACTCTTTGTCCTGCGAGGACGAGGAACAAGTGGTGGAGTGTCTTTCAATTTTGAGGATTTTCTATTTCTAATTAAAGGAATGTCCTCCACCTCTTCTTCATCAATCTCTTCTTTGTCCCCATCCTTCTCTTTTCCTTTAGCCTCTTCTGTCTTGGTTCGGTTTGCAAATCACAATGACTCTATCGGTAAAAGCAATGGGGTTAAAGAAATAAAGAATACCAAGCCCCTAAGGGTCACAACTTGCAAGGTGATCATAGGCACATCAGCTTGATGATCAAAGAGAAAAAGGAAAGAGTACCTCTAGTTTTGCTAGAGCCCACCATTTTAGGTTTTTGCAAAGATGAAGATGGAGTATCAATATCCTGGTGTTGGAATCTAAGGGTTTGAAGTAAGTGGTCCACCATGAGAAGGACTCTTGGATTGGAAAATAACTCTAGGTGTGGAAATTCAGAATATGATAACCTTTAGCTCAGTGATTTGAAGAATGGTCGCTTTGTACTTCAGCTTGTTGCACCCAGGGGGATCGTAAGGATGGGCATAATAACAAGGAAATAGGATTTTTTGGCATCGGCCGAACTGATGAGCTATCATATGGGAGTTGTACACTTCCATGCTACACATATTGTTCCTACAACCCTCCAAGTGAACTCCAAATGGATCTCGTGACAAATCAAGTATTTCTCCCAAAGGTCAAGTTCACTTTGAGGATGTCAAACGGCTTCTCTAGAACAGCCTAGGACTTGGTGTGGGGGGTATGAGGAGAAATCCTAGCCCCCTTTCGAGTTGGTGGATGAAGCGGAAAACCCTGTACATTTCACCCACATCCAACAAGATAGGAGTTGCCATACCAAACCTAAAATGAAATATGTTTGTAGAAACCGACTGAAACCTTAATACAACTAAGAGTAAAGGGGTGTCAAGTTCAATAAACTCATTCGAAAGCTGAAGGACATCCACAATTCCTAGATTGTCTCAGTTGGGTTTGCAAGTAGAATCACCACAAATACAAACAACCTAGAGATTCCATCTTGGTACTTTAGTAGGCCAGAAGCTGGTAAAGGGTTGCAAGGTTTTAAAACAAGAAGGGTAGTGAAGCATCGCACAAAGTTTCTCATCTTTCATAGGTGGGAAATTAATTAGAACAATAGGATTCTTGCAGTAAGATCCCAAAGAAACAAAGGGAAGAGTTTAGGTAAGGACCTCAATGACGACAGGGATCTGATGAAGTGGCACCCCATTTTTGATAGAAAATCCTCTAAACCAGAGGCATGAGAACTTTTCAGAGGGATGTTGCTTTCCAAAATGGATCAGATCAAGAGGACTAGAATGAGAATGAGAAGTTATGACTAGAAGGTTGAAGATGAAGGAGAATTACGGGAGCTTAACTCGAAAAGGATAAAATTGTGAATTGGGAAGTTGCGCCAAGGAATTTATTGTTGTGACACATGAAGTCTCATAATGGAGGACGTGGTGTATATCCTGGGGATTAACCATTTCAGACTTTTAAAATCAAAAGGGGAGCAGCGGTTAGGATGTGGAAGGGTTTTTGGAAGACTAAGGCATGGCTATTGATTTCATGATAGCTAGTGATTCTCAATCACACAGCCATGAGGGGCAATGTTAGTCCCAAAAACTAACTTTTAAAATTATTTATCTCCAAAAGCTAGCAGTTATAATAAACATGGACCCAAAATATACCAAACTAAAAAGATTGGGCTAAGTTAGTGCCAGCCTAGGACAAAAATCCAAAGCAGGCTGAAATCTGGTTATGGAGGTACTTATTTCTAGTTATCGGTTTGAACTTTTAAATTTTCTATATCCAAAATCATGGGAGATTATCCCATGGGTAGTTTTAGGTAGTTTCAGGAGGTGGTTATCCACTTCCTCTAGATAGCAGTGTAAACTCATTTATGGACATCCCAACACATCCAATGACAATTTACACTTACCAAATTTTTCTTTGTTATCATAGAATAGGTTTTGTTCTTCTTCATCTGTAGCCTTAGCATAGAAAAGGTACAGGTTTGCCAAGAAGGAACCCTATGAGTTTGAGTTGCCTTCTCCCAAAAGGCATCAAAGTCCTCAATGCACTAAGGCAAATAGAGCCCACAATAGCCTGAGAATTCTCCATTCCCTTGGGTGAATTGCAAACCATGGCATTTGCATATCCAAGAAGAAATTGCACCAACATACAACCTCCAAGATTGGGCTACTCTTGCTTCTACCACATATCTCATAAAATGGGTCATTTGGGTTATCACCTACATATGTCAAACTGCATCATCTCTAAATTGAGCACAAGAAATAGAGGGACCCACAATATTTAACTTGAGGGTCCCACCTCTTCCAAGATTTTAGAAAAGTATAGTGAGTAGACAAGAAAAAGATGTGTATACCTAATGGCTGATACGAATACTAACTCACATGCTATGTTTAGATGTCACGAGTAGTGAAGATTTGGTAATTTGATGGTAAAGTGCAACAGAAATTTGAACCTCAACTCAACCCAAAAAAAGAAAAAAGTTCGAAGCTCAAAGCCTAAAGAAAATTCAAAATTAAGTTGACGTAAGTCACGTAACAATTAAGAAAGAAACTAAATGTAAATGATGTTTTGATGGAACTTTTAAGGAAGCTCTAACCCAGATGAATGGATAGAGAACTCTCAGGTTGGCCTTGTCCAACTAACACATAGGATAGTCAAGCGGTTAACAATCCAACCTCCCATGGGAAGGTCTTGGGTTCTCACCCATCCGGGTGGCACATATATTAGTAATATTCCCCCCCCCCCTTCCATAATATCAACTCGCCAGCTCCAAAAAAAACTAACACATAGGACAAGCACAGACCTATTTAGCGGGAATGCCTTTGTATAATAGGTGGGCTGGTTCTATCTTGTCTCTATTAAATTGCAAATTCCTATTTTTTTTTAGCCTTTACCCATCACTAGAACATTGGATGCTTGACCAATAAGAACACAAGCGAGAGAATTATCAAAGCAAACTTGGGTAGTAACCTCGAGAGGTCATTCAATTGGTAAAAGTCCATCGCCTTATAGTATGAGATCAAAATTTCGAATATCCTTGGTTCATGGACAAAACCCACTTTATATTTAAATTATATGTTTGAAAGATGGGGGGATTTGGCCATTTGGAGGGGGGAGATGGGGGTTGGTCTCTAGAGGCCTTTACCATCAAGACTATTTTCTCAAGGTTTTGTTCCACTAACATAAGATTTCTTGTAAAAGTCGTTCTTCATATCACTTTTCTCATTAGTTTGTTCTTCAAGAACAAAAGAACAAATAATTTTAACAAACACCTTCCACCCATTTTTCTGTTCTTCAATAACAAGAAAACATCAGAAAAGTCATCTGAGACCATTACCAAAAGCAACCATATTAGATAAACAAAGACAACCTGCATTTTGTGGAACAAGGTTCCGACATTACATAAACACGTGCCAAGTACTACTTTGACGTGAACCAAAAAAAAAGGAAGGTACTACTATGGCACATGCATAACCACTATGTATTAAACCATCAACAACCCAATCGAGGAGGAAGTGTTGGCCAAATTGATAGTAAATCAGGAGAAACTAGATATTATCAGGAGAAATTAGAAGACAATAATCAAAAGAATATATCAATACTAATTAACACGAAAATTGAAATACACCCAAGAAAGGAACCTGAACTAGAAGCAATAGAGTAAAGAGGAAGAATCGTCAAGGCACTTCAGACGTTTTCCTTAAAATAGATTAGTCCTCTCCGATGTGTGCTTGAGGAGAAAACTAACTACCAATACCAGGAGTCACTATGCCTTGCAGAGACTCGGCTTGTAGGATCTCCATGCTATCTTTAGGGGAATCCTAGAAGAATATACCTCAAAGAAGCACAACCTTACTGTTTGAAAAGAGTGCATGAGAGAAAACATAGTCCAGCATAACAAATAAGGAACTATATATATAAGCCAAATGATGTTAAAGAAATGGGAAAAATGATCACGGTATTTGAGCTGGAACTTCTAGGCGCGTTACAACGTCGCTTTCCTTAAGACGTAATTCGCCCTCACACCAAGGTGCTATGAGGTATTGCGAACCGTCTCCTAGGATACAAAGAAGCCCAACTTCGAGTTGATCTCTTGAGTTTTGCGAGCACTAAAACTCAGACGAAGACTTGGATTTTCTATCTTGTCTGCTGTTGTGAGCTAGACGTATATATAGGCATTGAGGTGCCTCTCTGCGGTTCATGACTGTTCGTATGGGTGACATCTCTGTAGGGATACGAATCCCGTTGATATGAGGTCGGATGTTGGCGAGATCTAACGGTCCATATTGAACCATCAAAACAATATTTATGGATCTACTTCTATCGCCCTAGATCTACCGTTGATCATAACACACGGTTTAGATATGATCTCGCTCGAAGCGATGCAAGCGTGCTAAATACTAAGTGCGTGCGTGCGCCACAAACGCACGCCCACGCGGCTGGTGTGCTCTCGGACGGTACACCATCCTCACTCATACACTGCACACACACTGGCGTGTCTCATTATTATAAGTTAGAGTTAATAGGTGGTACCTATTAATTAACCTGGATTCCGACACCTCGGTTTCCAATGTGGGACTATATAATAATACACTTTCCTAAAATAAATAAAGGAAAGTTTTCGGCACTTACAAATCCAATAAAATGAAACATATTTTATTGAGTTTGGGCTTAGACTCTAATGCACTCATGATACCGGGATAGAGACACATGGCCTTATCGGGCTGCTTTGGAGAGTTTCTGAGAAATTCAAGTGTGTGAGATGCTCCGCTTTCATCATAGAATTATCAGTTCAAAGACTTGTCTACTGTATACTTCTGATTAGCTTTGATGGATTTCACTAAGTGGAGGTTCAAGTCTAAGTACACCTACCATTTAAGCATTTGGTTCCCAGTTGTTGTTGTGTATTTATTTTCATCATATTGAAAATAGTGGGGGAATGTTGTATTATTGAACCCAAACTCAACGGAAGCGGCCTCACTTCATGCACTCACTTAGGTAGATCTATCAGAAGTGTCCTGTAATAAACACCTCAACAAGAACTGTTATAGATCTATTAAGAGCATATAGCTCATCCTCCATCTACATTACGGAACCAAGCACTCCTTTATGGGATGGTATATTATTAGTGTTGAGACCACTTCATACAGAGTACTTTACTCATTGAACTCAAATTTGATATCTCGAGTATTGAGACGAGTTTCCTCTGTTGGTGATCTTAGGAAATGGGCTTAAGACCCATCCCTCTTGCAGTATTTTTGACCAAATCCCTTGTAAGACCTTTTGTCAATGGATCTGCCAAATTTTGACTTGATCTTACAAAATCGATGGTAATTACTCCATCAACTATCAATTGCCTTACTAAACTATGTCTAAGTCCAATATGTCTTGACTTTCCATTGTAATCGCTATAGGCTCTAGCCAAGGTTGCTTCACTATCACAATGAGTGATATTGGTGGCATGGGTTTTGGCATATTGGAATTTCTATCAATAAATTCCTAAGCCATTCTGCTTCTTTACTACCGGCTAACGCACGAACTCTGTGCCATAGTAGAATCAGAATACGGGTTTGTTTCTTTGAACCCCAAGATATTGCACCCCCACTAAGAGTGAATATCCAACCACTTGTGGATGAGTGGTCTTCGTGTCTGTTATCCAACTAGCATCTCGTGAACCCTTCAAGAACAGTAGGATACCCACGTATCTTAAGCCATAACTAGTTGTTCCCTTTAGGTATCTAAAAATCCTAAAGACAACTTTCCAATGTAGGTTACTAGGGTTACTAGTGTACCTACTAAGTTTTCCTACAGATATGCTATATCTAGTCTTGTATGGTCATTGCATACATTAGACAACCAATAGCACTAGCATAGTCCTGTTTGAGACACGGCTCTTCCATCATTTGGTACTAACTTGACATTGGAGTCAAAAGGTGTACTAACAGGTGAACAATCTAAGTGGTTGAATTTCTTCAACACTTTCTCAATGTAATGAGATTGTGTAGATTAACCCATCATCATGTTTGACTATTCTAATGCCCAAAATGACATCAGCTTCACCCATATCTTTCATATCGAAACTAGGGACAAATACTTTTTAGTAATTTCTACTTGTTCTAAATCAGTACCAAATATAAGCATGTCATCAACATATAAACAAATTATCACACCTTTTCCTCCGGAAAACTTGCTATACACACATTTGTGGACTCATGTATTTTAAACCCATTCGACATAATTACTTTGTCAAACTTCTCATGCCACTGTTTTGGTGATTGTTTGAGTCCATATAGTGATTTCACTAACTTACAGGCCTTATGCTCATGTCCCTTCACAACAAACCCTTCAGGTTGTTGCATATAAACTTCTTCATCTAATTCACCATTTAGAAATGCTGTTTTGACATCCATTTGGTGAATGACAAATTTATATATAGATGCCAATGCAACTAAAACTACAGTAGAATCCTAGCCACTGGAGCATAAGTATCAAAATAATCTATGCCCTCCTTTTGTGTGAAACCTTTTGCCACTAACCTTGCTTAAATTTATCAATGGTTCCATCAACCCTTAATTTCCTTTTGAAAATCCACTTACACCCTATTGTTTTAGATCCAGGGGGTAAATCAACTAGTTTCCAAGTATTATTTCCTATGATGGAGTCCATTTCATCATTTATGGCCTCTTTCCGGCGGCATCCCGTGACTTCATAGCTTCCTCATATGTTTTAGGATCTGTCTCTACATTTAAAGACAATAAGGTTTGATTACTCGAGTTTCTCTAGTACCTTCAACTAGATACATAAAAAATGGGCCAAAAGATTTTTCAGTCCTTTGCCTTTTGCTTCTCCTTGGTTCTACTCTAGGTATTTGAGACTCTTCATTTATATCTCTCAGGTTAAAGAACTAGTGGTCCTAGGGATAGAAGAAATCTGGTTTCATCAAAATGGCATCTCTTGAATCAATAATAGTGTTCAACTCTATTGAGTCATTAGGTTCAATAACCATGAACCTATATGCTTTGCTATGAAAGCATATCCTAAGAAAATGCACTCAACACCTCTTTCACCTAGTTTCTTCCTTTTTGGTTGGATTTTCACAATAGCTCTACAGCAAATCCTAAGGTACACCAAATTTGGTTTCGCTTCTTCAAAGTTCATATGGGGTCTTTGGGCTCTTCTTGAAAGGAACTCTGTTTAGTATATGACGTCTGTTAATAATGCTTCACCCTGAAACCACTACTTAAACCGATAGGACATCATAGAATTCACCATTTCCATTAAAGTCCTATTTTCCTTTCTAGCATTTTGCTTGAGGAGAATAAGGTGTGTAACCTCATGTACTATGCGTTTAAAGTATACGGGTCATAGTATTCCCCACCCCTATCCTTCTAAGACATTTGATTGTTGTCTTAAAAAATTCTCGGACTCACTTTTAAGTATTTTAAAATATTTCAAAACTTCATCTTTGGTATTCAAGAGATATACATAACAAAATTTGGAACAATCATCAATAAATGTTACAAAATATTTCTTTCCTCCTCGGTAGGGTCTGTGGAGATCACACGTCACTATGTACCAAATCTAGAATGTTTGAATCTCTATTCACATTAAGAAAAGGCTTCCTAGTAATCTTAGTCGGCATGCACGTTTTGGATTATCTACATCATGATTAACTTTTGGAAGCAAGTCTAGTTTAACCATATCATTCATTTTACGAAAATTCACATGTCCTAAACGACCATGCATAAAGAAAACGAACCAAGAATGTAGCGAATTATTCACTTTATTCATTGAAATAGGAACAACATTTAACTTAAACATACCCTCATACATATATCCTTTCCCCACAAAGAAACCACCCTTGGTCGAATAAATTTATCGACTCAAATACAAGTTTGAACCCAAATTTACTTAAAAGACTTGCAGACACAAGGTTCTTCCTAACTTCCGGGACATGATAAACATCCATCGAGTGAGGGTTTTTCCGTGAACTCAAGTTTCACTTTCCCTTTTCCTTTCACCGTGCGGATGCGTTTCCCATGTAGAGAATACTCCCATCTTCTTGACTTATACTCGAAAGAAACTTTATTCGGACATGTGCTGAGTCACCACCGAAGTATCAACACCAAGAACATTGGCTTCGAATCATAGCCACTAGGTTCTCCTTATGGTTGTTCTTGTCATCGATTTATCGACTTCTTTTTCGAGTCCATTCCTTCTTGATATGACCCATTTTGCCACGTGATAACGGACCCTTTTTCTTCGGATCAAACTTCGCTTCTTGTAAGAATTAGAACTTGAGCTCCCCTTCCTCTTCATTTTACCTTTGTCGAGTCTTTCTTCTCTTTAGGGTCTTTGCCTTCCTCCACTACAAGAACTTTAGAGGTATCGGTTCCATCACGGATTGTCCTCTTCTTCAATTTGATATCACTCTCTGTTCTAGGTGACATCTTCCTTCTTGTGCTTTAGACTTTTCCTATAGTCTTTCTAGGAAGGAGGCCTTGTCTAAATGGGAGACAACAATGCTTTCATCTATTTTCATACCATGTTGGGAAAATTGATTGAGGATTTGTTTTATTTCAAAATTGTTCCATCACTTTTCTATTACCTACCATAGTGTATCGAAAGAACTTACTTGCAGGAACTTCTTGGTTGTTGCATCTTCCACTAGATAGGTGTTCAAGCATCCATATTTCTTTTGGTCGCTTCTCATGGTGCTGTCCAGTGTTGCGCGTGCATATGACCTTTGCCGGTAGTCATCGTCTCCACTTCTTCTTTTTGCGTCTCGCGCCGTTTCATTCTCCTTCTCTTGGTTTAGGTGTCGTCGCATCCCCCTTAATTGACTCACGATGCATCTTTTCTGGCGTTGGTTGTTCCATCCGTCCAACTTGTGATTCCATCGCGTTGCTTTGTTGCCTCTCAACGGATTACTCTTAGATTGTTAAAATGGAAAAATGATCCGTTTTGGCTGGAACTTCTAGGCCTTACATGTCCTTTCTTGCTTTCCCTCCCGGTGCTTGAGGTTTGCCCTCTCCGTCGAGCCCAACCGGTTGAATCTCTTGAGTTTTGCAGCACTCGCAAAACTCAAGAACGAAAGACTTCGGTTTTCTATCTTGTTGTTGTTGTGAAGCTAGACATATATATAGGCATTGAGGTGCCTCTCCTGAACAGTTCATGACTCTGTTCGTATGGGTGCACCTCTCTGTAGGGATACGAATGCGGACGTTTAGATATGAGCCGTCGTCGTTCGCCGCACGATCTAACGGTCCATATTGAACCATCAAAACAATATTTATGGATCTACTTCCATCGCCCTAGATCTACTGTTGATCATAACACACGGTTTAGATCTGATCTCGCTCAGCGATGCAAGCGTCCAAAGTGTTAAGTGCGTGCGTGCGCCACAAACGCCCCAAATGACAGTTCATGACCACATCCGAACAAAGATATATTTTAACCTTCCTCAGCATTACAGATAAAAGAATGCAATGAGGCAACACCTTTCTACTAACAACCTGCAAATAGATTCTAGTTTGAACAACAAACCTCAACCCAGGATGCGAATTTAGATGTTCTTGTTGTAATGACATGCATAAATTTGTAAAATATTTATCTTTCTTACCCTGATAGATTAAAGAACATAAAACAAAAATGTGAGAAACATTAACACTTACAACCAGAGAGGTTGCTGGTTAACAACTAATAACCCTAAACTGAAAAGTAGTAAAACATAAATTGAACCAAAACTCAAGGTCACTTGACTGATTGAAGTGGAACGGGTGAAGTTTTGCAGTATTATGTATTGATTGAGGAAAAGTCGATAAACCAATACCATAGATACTTCAAATTAAAGAAAATTTATGAAAAAATGGAGTATATTGAAAGTAACATTCACATTGTTTTCTACTAAATCGCTGATCCAATGGAAACACTTATTTATTGTGTTTTTTGTGTTAGGGTTCTGGTTATGATCAACCCTCTTCCTCCATCATATGTTCTTCAATTGTAACAGTGAAAAAAACTAAATTTGAAACCAACAGAAAAAAAGAAAACAATGAAATTTTGTTTTTTGGCAACTTCTTGAAATATAAGAGAGTAGCTCTAAATCTCTAATATTGATATTGATTTGATATACATGAAAAAATAACAACGACAAAATACAAAAATTTGCTCAATGCATTATAGTAAAAATTTAGGAATTCCTAGAAACATTGCAAATTTGACACTAGAAGAAGTAGGATTGTGAAATGACTAAGAAAGAAGTTTGAATTCATGAAAAAACAAGAAAAAATATAATAGATAAGACTTTATTAAGAAAAGTCCTTACCTGAAAGATTCTTCATTTGAATTTCAAAAAACTTTAAACTTTAAAAACTTTTGAAAAGAGAAGGAAGAGTAATAAAACAATCCTGTAGTAACAATTTTTTTGTATATGAATTCGTAACTTTTAGTATCTACGCACTAACCCATTTAATTGCTTTAAAGAATGAATTTGTTTCAGCTAGAATAAGGTAAAAGTATTTACTAAATGGAAAATAGAAAACTTCCTTCATTTCTAGAGCTTGGGCATTTACTAGCAATGGAAGCACACATGCATAACCCTGCATGGAATCCACACATATTTATTACTGCAGCAACTAAATGAGCAACTGGAAAGAGAAGAGGAGCTTTGGCATCAAAAATCCAGAATTTCCTGGCTTCAAAGTGGAGTTCTTTCATGCTACTACTCTCCAGCGAAGGCATAGAAACAAGATTTTAAGGTTAAAAGATGATGACGGGAACCGGGTAAATGCTGAAAAAGAGAAGTATCTGAGGTGTTACTAAAACATTTTCAGAAAGTAGTATCAACCAAAGGCTATTTCTATTGCCTTGGAAAAAGTATCTCCGGTGATTTCTGATGAAGTGAACAGGTTGCTATGTGCAACTCCTACTATGGATGAGGTGCAAAAAATTATCCACAATATGGGTCCTCTCAAGGCACCTGGGCCCGATGGTTTCCCACCTTTGTTTTACCAACAAATGTGGGCTACCTCAAAAGACTACCGCAAAAGAGGAGGTATACAGCTGTATAGTCAAATTTTTCACCACTAAACGGCTTCCTGAAGATCTAAACAGCACATATGTGGTCTTGCTCCCCCAAAGTCAAGAATCTGGAGAGGGCGGAACAATTTAGACCTATCAGCCTTGGAGGGGTGGTTGTCAAAGCAATTGGAAAGATTATGGTGGAAAGATTGAAATCAACTCTGTCAGGTATTATATCTCCATTACAAGCTGCTTTTATTCCCGAAAGAATAATTTCAGATAATATCTTTATTTCACATGAGATATTTCACTATATTAAACATTTGAAGAAAGGGGGAAAAAAAACAAATTGCCATCAAGCTTGATATGCAGAAGGCCTATGATAGGCTGAGTTGGGGTTTCATCAAAGCCACCCTGTCTAAATTGGGTTTTTGTAGTATCTGGATTGATTTGATTATGGAAACCATTACTATTGTGTTGTATACCTTGCTGATCAATGGAGTAGAAAAAGGGACCTTCACTCCCACCAGAGGCATCAGACAGGGTGACCCCCTATCACCTTTTATCTTTATATTGTGTTCACAAGTTTTAAGTAAGCTGTTGGAGGAGGCCGAATGCAACAAAACAATTCGTGGCATTAAAGTCAAAGGGGGAGCCCCCCCCCCCCCCCCCATTACCCATCTTCTATTTGCAGATGACTGCTTACTATTCTCAGATTTGAGGCCTCAAGAAGTAGCAAACTTAAAAGAGTGTGTGGATCTCTTTTGTTTAGCTAGTGGTCAGGCAATGAACCATGGTAAATCTACTGTCACATTCAGCCCCAATACCCCCACATAGAATGAGAAAATGGACGGTGAGCATATTGGGCATCAAACAAAGTGAGGGTCCAACTAAATATCTTGGTTTACCCACAGAAATTGGGGTGTCTAAGATTGAGGTCTTTAGAGAACTGGCCACAAGAACCAATGCAAAAATACAAGGTTGGAAGAATACTTATCTATCCCATGCAGGCCGTGAAGTACTCATCAAATCAGTAGCCTCCTCTATGGCCATGTTTACAGGATCCCACTTCTCCATACCTTCAACGGTGCATGATTCAATCCGTAAAAGCATCAGCAACTTTTATTGGGGTCAAAGAGAGGATGGGAAGAAAATCCATTGGGTCTCTTGGACTAGGTTATGCAAGTCAAAAGAAAGAGGGGGACTCGGCTTCCGGGAGCCTCTACTTCATAACCGAGCCCTCTTGGGGAAAGTAGCTTGGAGATTATTTCAGAATCCTAAGTCACTTTGGGCTAAGTTCATGAAAGCTATATATTTCCCACATTCCAACTTCTTGCAGGCAAAGGCGGGTAATTCACCTTCTTGGGCATGGAGGAGCGTGTTGGTTGGGCGTGAAGTACTAGAAGAGGGCTTGATGTGGGACATTGGCCGAGGGGATCAAGTGAATATATGGGATAGCAGATGGATTCCATCAAATGAGGACTATAAAATATCCTTAGTGAAGCCCATCAATTGTCAGCTTAATAAGGTTGTAGATCTAATTCATCCTAACGGCAGAGGATGGGATTTGAATGTGATAAGTCAGCTTTTCAATAACAAGGACCAAGAAGCTATCCAGAAGATCAAGCTAAGTCTAAATCCAAGAGAGGATAGGTGTATTTGGGGCCCGGCTAGAAACGGTATGTACTCAGTTAAATCAGCCTACCACCTATTATGCAACAAAAGAGAAAAGACACAAGCTGCTACCCCCTCTTCATCGAGAACACATAAATGGGATGAAGTGCCAGAGAGAGTCTGGAAGCTGATTTGGAATGTAGCTTCAGTTCCCAAAATCAAATTTTTTCTTTGGAGACTATGTGCGGAAGGTATGGCCACGGGAGAGAATTTGATCAAGCGCCATGTTGGAGTTGATCCATCTTGCTCCTTATGTGGTGCTGAAATAGAAACATCTGACCATATCATTTTGGGGTGTCAGTTGCAAAAGCGGTGTGGTTTGGAAGCCCTCTGTCTTATCTAGTACCTACAGATCGTCCACCTTCAGTAAAGTATTGGTTGGAGGCTTTATGTGATCTAAGTCTGCCATCAAAGAAGGACAAGAAGGAGGTAATCAGTCTCTGTATGTATATCTGTTGGTACTTATGGCTAGCTAGAAATGATCACGTTGTTGGTAGGAATTCATGGAGGCCAGAAGAAGTGTTTCAAAGAGCTCAAAAGGTATGGGCTGAATTCTGGGCTTCTTACAACCCCAATAAGTTGGCTGATATTCAGTGGGCATTCACAACCAACATCTAGCAACTCCTCAACAAAATTCAGCTCATGAAACAACTTATTCTATATTCTGTGATGCAGCTCTGCCTAGTGAAAGTACACTAGGAGGGGTGGGATTTGCTATCTTGGACCATATGGATCATATTGCCCATATTGTTTCTGAGCCTATGACCTTTGGTGAGGCTATAGTTGGTGAAGCTTTGGCTATCCTTGCTGCTTTGTTGGAATGCAAAACTCAAGGCATTCATGTAGGGGTGTCAAAACCTAACCCGAACCGTTAAAACCGGACCAAGCCAGCCCGTTATAGCCCAAACCGCCCGCACGGCAATGGGCTGTGTTTGGGTTGACAACCTCGCCTCCCGTTGGGAGGGCTAGCCCGGTGGCCCGGCGCCAACCGTTTGGCCCGAAACCAGCCCGAACCCAAACCAACCCGTTAAACCCGTTATAAATAAATAAATAAATAAATCTAAATGTAAAAGCCAAGAAACCCCCAGTTTCTATTTGTTTTCTTTTGTTTTGCTTTGGAATATGCAAACAACAGCCTATCAAAGCTTTCGCCTTTGGAAGATGGGTTTAGTAAATATTTAGCAATGTATTATCATTTGAATCTTTTAAGCTTTATTTTGATCCATTTTTCAGTGTTAGAAGGAAAGGAGAATAGGCAAATACAACCCACTAAAATTCATCAAGATGCTAATTTCTTTTTTATATTAGTTCTATAATTTTTACTTCTTTGTAGAAAGAGAGTTTTTGGTTTTGAACACCCAACACAAGAAATTTGAAGAGAACTTAATGCTTATATGTATTTACATGTTCTTGATAAGTTCCACACTCAATAAGTACTCAAAACATCCGCTAGTAAACCCGTGAACCCAATTCATGCACCCGTTAGCCCAAACCGTTAGTCCGCCAACCCAACCCTACGTGCCCAACCGGCCGACCATTATTTTCTTAATGGGCCGTGTTTGGGTTGAGTGTTTTCAGCCCGAAACCGTTAGGCCCAGCCCGAAACCGGCCCAGCCCGAAACGTTGACACCCCCTACATTCATGATATGGTGGTTTACTCTGACTGTGAGTCCATAATCAAGCTACTGCTAGACCATAATACTAGTCCACCCACTTCTCTAATTGGGATACTCTTTGATATTGGTCTGTTATTGGAAGAGTTTGATAGTTGTCACTTTTCCTTTATTTCTAGGGATCTTAATGGGCTTGCCCACTCCCTAGCCCGGAAGGCACTCACCATTACTTGTAGGACTGAGTGGCCATATTCCTCCCCATGGTTTCATGGGCTGTTGTATCCTTTTTTTGGGCCTTGGCCTTTTCCTTAATGAAAATCTGTTCTACCAAAAATAAAAAATAAAAAATAAAAAATAAAAAATAAATCCACACATTTACATTTTATATTTAAGTGCAATAGGAACCCCCCCCCCCCGAACCCCCAAGTGTGGGTGTCAACTTGTAGCAAACCTGCTCACAGAGAAACGTATCATACCAAACTGTTTAAAAAAATATATAAAATATATATATATATTAGATATATGTATATATATATATATATATATATATATATATATATTTATATATATATATATTAGTATATATATAATATATATGTATATATTTATGTATATATATATATATATATATATATGTATATATATATTTATATATATAAGGTGCCTATGAGTGCGAGCCTCTCTTGGCCTAAAGAGACAAGTCCATTAGTTTGGTTGGGTTACTCCTTGAAAATTAAAAATTTTTTTACACTTGACTTTGCATATCATTTAGACTTTGCATCTCTTCATATAGAACTCAATAAGAGTTGAGATCTGGTTGAGAGTAAATAGAAATGCATTCTTTGGCCCAAAAGGAAATGCAGAGCATCCCCGCGTTTGCGGGTCCACCTCAAGCGGCTTGGCTAGAAGTCTCGGTGGGTACGATGTAAGTGTGCAGGAGCCCTGTAGGCCTTGTGTTTTGTGTCTGTTTGTCTCAGATATACTGGTCAAAATACTCTCAGAGTATAGGTCATATTGCATATAGCTTTGCATAGTTTGAGAAGCGATATTGGCTATATGAAATCAATATAAATACTAGAATCAAATTAGATATTGTTTAGGGGCATATATATAACAAATATGATTATCTTTAGGTTTAATTAAAATAAAGAAATATGTAAATAGGTAATTTATTAAATCAAGGCTGCACTTTTAGCCTTGAGACCATCAAAAGCTTCAAGACCCAACGGAATGCCTCCTACTCTTTTCCATAAATAGTAGGATTCTATTCATGTTGATATTGTTAATTCTGTAATAGAATTATTTAATTTTGGAAGTTTGGATGCAAATCTGAATATTTCATATATCTATTTGTTGCCAAAAGTAGAGAGCCTAGAGGTGGTTGAGCAATATAGACCTATCAACTTAGATGGTGTGCTCGTTAAATTAATATTTAAGATATTTGCTACTTAGTTACGAAAATTTTTGGACCAAGTATTATCACCTTTGCATTCAACATTTATTCCAATGATCTCAAATAATTTGTTCCTTTCTCATGAGGTGTTTCTTTTCTTTTTTGATTTTGATTTTTATTATTATTATTTCTTTTTTTTTTATGAAACCTCATGAGATGTTTTTTTTTTCATTATTAATTTTTTTTTGGTCTAAAACAGAATTACACAACAACAAACCGAGAACAACACACGAACCCAGGAGTAACAAACTCCTGTGCCCATGGACAGGATAAAGGCCACTCCACTCTACTCGGCACAGTGAGAGCCCTCCGGGCTAGGGAGTGGGCAAGCCCATTACAATCCCTAGAAATAGCAACAAACTGGCAAGAGGAAAAATCCTGCCTCAAACAAAGAATATCATCCACCATGGCAGAGATTGTAATCTCTCCATTACAATCAGGGTTGTTGAGAGTTTTCACAAGACCTTCACAATCTGATTCCACTCTTACCTTCCTCCAACCCAATGCCTTCGCCAGTAGTAGAGCCTCCTAATGCAGCAGATGCAAGACAAGTAGGAATGGAAAGCATATAAGAAATCGATTTCTGCTCATTCCAAAATGCAATCCCCAAGCCTCCCCTTCTATCATCATCTAGAAAAGATGCGTCACATTGGATGGTGCAGCCGCTCCACCTTTCTTGATCCTGCTGGGAATGACCACAAGAAGAGCTATTTCCTATACCTCCACAATCTTTCAGGCCGGCAAGATTCCATAACTCCTCAAAAGCATTTTGGGCTCTCCTAATCACCTCCTCTGGGCTCCAAGATATTTTCTTAAACACCATCTCATTCCTTGCAGTCCAGAGGTACCAGCAAATAAAGGCACATCTACTAAATACCTCCATACTGTGGTGTTTGTTTTGAAACCCAGTGTCTCCCCATTTCTCTAGCCATTCATGTAGCTTCGGCCTCTCAACCATTGGAGAAATAAAACAAAGTTGACTACCAAACCAAACCAACTTCGCAAACTTACAACCTAATAAGATATGGTCGATAGATTCGATCTCAACTCCACAACGATTGCAGCTGAAGTCAGTCCTAATTTGTCTTGCCTTTAAATTTTCCCCAGTAGCCAGCGCCTGTGCACAACACCTCCAGAGAAAAGTTTTAATTTTAGGCATTGTCTTGCTATTCCAAATAAGTTTCCACACATTTGGTTTAATTGTATCCCATCTATGAATTTTGGATGAAGAGGCCGCATTTTTGTACTCCCTGTCCCTTAGATTTGTGAGGAGGTGGTAGGCTGACTTTGTAGAGAACACTCCACTCTTGTTAGCTCCCCAAACAAGCTTATCCGGTCTAGGAAAAGTACTGAGTTTAATCAATCTTATAGCCTTTCTATCTTCTGCATTAAACCAACAATCTAACAAACTTTCCTCCCACTGTTTAGTTATGGGATTAATGAGTTCTGACACCTTCTGAATAGGGCATTAAAAGGCTTTCCTAATGTCACTTTGTAACCTGGTTTGGAGTTGATCCATCTACTATTCCAGATATCTACATTCTCCCCCGAACCAATGTCCCAAAGTAAGCCCTCTTCAAGCACAGTTCGGCCAACAAGAACACTCCTCCAAGCCCATGAGGGCCTATTCCCCACTTGTGCATTAAAGAAATCAGTCTTAGGAAAAGGAAAAGAGAAAACATAGAAACTTGCTCTCATGTTTCACATGAAAAAAAACATATAATCGTATTGTGTTGGTATATGTGGAAGCCATTTTACCAAGATTGGGATTCTCTCCTTAGTGGCAACATCAGTAAGCAGATCATGCCTACAAGAAGCATCCGTCTAACAAAGGTATCCCTTGTCACCGGCCTTTTATATTGTGTGTCCAAGGCTTAAGTGCACTAATTAAAGTTGTTGAGGATGCCAAAATGATCCAAAGAATTCGTCAAAACTGGCCTCCTTCACAATTTTACATACTCTTTGCAGATGATTGTTTATTATTTTTTTAGATGAAAATAGAGACTATATATAACTTCAAAGCTGATTTGGAATCATATTGCAGAGCTAGTAGACAAGCTATCAACCTAAAAGAAATAAAACTCTTCTTTAACCTTAACCCTCATGTAAAGTTAATGCAATAGTTTTCCATAGTGGTCAAGATCTTTTGCAAAAAAGGTCCCTCAAGGTATTTTGGTTATCCCTGAGAGATTGGAGCTTCTAAACAACATGCATTCAGGAAAAGTCGAGTCATTCAAAAGCTAGAGGGCTGAAGGGTTAAATTACTATCACATGCAGATAAGGATACTTTGCTTTGGTTAGTAGTCTTTGCCCTACTCAATGTACTTGTTGAGACTTCAAACTTTCCAAATCATTTCTGAACAAATTAAGAGAGTGTCTGCCAATTTCTTTCATGAACCAGCTCTATAGTCCTAAGGTTAATTCACGAGAACTATTAGCATGATCAAAATAATAACTTCACACATGAATGAAGTGTGCACATGAGGTATCCAAATAGAATCATCACCTTGTGGTTGTACTTTTAGCACAATGGTGGTAACTTTTTTTTTTTTTGGGAGTTGTGGTTCATCTGGGCCAACTTGCATGCACCTCGACTACATCCTCAAGGGAAACGCATTGGCAAGAGTCGAACCCACAACCTCTTTAATAAGAAGTGTGGGTCTTACCGCTAGAGCAACAATGTGTTGAGACAATGGTGGTAAATTCTCATGTAAAGACATGGAAGTCTAAGGTTGCGTTTGGTTCTGCAATTCCCTAGAATCGGTTTCAGAATCATGTTTTCAGGGAATCATGAGTTTGTGGAATTAGGTTCTGTAGAATCATATTCGTAAAAGAACACTGTTTGGTTACCCTGATTTTGACAAGTGGATCTGTCTAAAAAACTATTTGGTGTTACATTGATTCTGTGGGTGGATTCAACTTGAATCACTTGAAAATTTGTTTGGTTACCTCATGAGTGGATTTAACCAGATTAGTAAATTATACTTTTTGACACCTTAAAAGTATATCTATCTATCTATCTATTTCTATATAGTCTCAAATCTCTTTCATAAGGCTAGGTCTTTAAAATCTAGAGTGATGTGCAAGGAGTTTAGCTTGCAACCTCGGGGCAAACCATGACCTATTCACCTAACGAATCTATTTATAGCAAAACATTTTTATAGGGCACAATCTACAATTTATATTTGTTAATACAAGCATAAAAAAAATGCTTAGTATGTCTGATAGTAAGTGTGATCTTGTAACAAAATGGGTGTGATCTATGCTTGGTCAATGTTCTAATCCACATGAAATAAAATTCCTCTATTGAACCATTTAAAAAATCATAATATTTATCAGAAATAACAAAAATATTATCCCATATATACAAAATATTTATCATGTCTCTGATTCTCTTTTAAGTTAGCTTGGCTGTTACTGTTATAGCATCGGATCAAAAAAGAATGTTATGGCATGTTATAGCATCAGAGCAAATTACACGCTCTTACCTTGGTCTTTGCTCTTAACTACAAAAAGCTATTTTTTTGAACAATTACATTCACATCCTGCAGGCGAAGGTCTTGGTTTTAGAAAACTTTGGCCCCTCTTTTTCTGTTTTCTTCTTTCTCTTTAGCCCATTTTCTAAACCTAGCTCTTATCCACTAGCACTGCTACTTCTTGAACCCAGCTGGTAGGGGATAATTATCTTTTGGGTTAAATGTTAAAAATATTAATAGGTAGGGGGGGCCAACACTGATTTCTTTCTCTTCCTTCACCCTTTTGTTTTCTAAATACTTTTTCCTGTACACTTTGAATATTGCAGTAATATTTACTTGGCAAACAGTTAAAATATGTCCAGTAGGAAAAAAAATGCACTATATATTTATTTTGAAGCTATCCTTACACAAATCAAATAGCACAAAGATCTAACAATTAACCTACTGTTTGAGAACTTACAGTACAATAACTTGGAGAAGAGTTAATGCTTACAATCTAACATGTTAGTACATAACTGGTGTTGTAATCAATGTGATATAGTCGACTATCACCAATATATGAAAACCACATTGTCATCAGATACATAGATGGGCACCCTCAAGCCTCAGGGTGTCAAAACTTCAAAGCCTACCTCCTTGTATTTGGGGCCCCCCCGCGCGGCCCGGGGGGGGGCCCCCCGGCGCGGGGCGGCGGGGTGACGCGCCGCCCCGCCCGCCGGCCCGGCCCCCCCGTGGGGGCCCCCCCGTGGGGCCCCGGGCGGCGTCCGGGCTCCTTTGCTCGTGTGTTCCCGCCGCGCCGCTCGGTTCCCCTCGGCGGGTTTCTTCCCCCCCGCGCGCCCGCCCCTCGGCCCGGCCTTCCCCTGTCATGTTTTCAAATGTATAAGCTGCAGGCACAAAAGTTGGAAAGGAAAACTGGTGTCCATGAGCAGCTTTTGCAGTATCTTGTCTCATCACCTCAGGTTGTGAGGATGGAAGAGACTCGAACCCAGTATTGACTCCAGCTCCATGATCAATATTTCCATCTGAGAGGGTTCTGATCTACTGTTCATCTCCATAGTACTTAGCATTTCTATTGTAGTAGAGCAAATCTTCATTAAACTCTATAAAGAACCTATACATAAAAAAATTCAACAAGTAACATGACTAACGGGGCATACCTGGCCTTTGAATGATGGACTGACAAACTGTCTAAAAACACATTTTTCTAGGTTTTGAATCCACAACCCATAGGTTGCAATAGGACAAGTTAACCATTTAGTCATGGCTCACCCACAAATCAAGCATCACATAAATGCTCAAGTTAAAGAAAACAAATAGAACTTTATCACATCTGTTAACCAAATGAATAGATAAGAAATAGCAGCAAAAATTTTGAAGAGAAAAACTCTGTTTGCACCACCGCCAGAAATTGGAAAATCAAAATTCTTCATCTAGTTTAATCTATAGAATCATAGGTCTATTTTCATACATTTCTTTCCTTTTCTGCGAAGAACATTAATTGCAAAGGAAATGTTCCTCTCGTCTCCTCCAGCCCTTGATTGTCTGAAGGACCAGATTTGGAGTTCATCCCCTTCTTGTAAGTAGTGGTACTCCACCAACTTCCACCAATGGGTGCGAAGTAGAAAGATGCCATATACAGTCATTTTCCATCAACCGAAGTTCAATGTCCACCCCCCCCTTAGGCTGAGCTTTATCTCCATTGTCCCAGTATCTAGTCTAGGTTTATGTTAAAAGTTGGCATTTGAAGCCAACCAGAATCTAGTCCAGGTTTTGTTCATCTCAGAAACCTGACTTAGAGAGCATGGATTAAAATGCATAATCTCATTTCTGTTACCAATGAGCTTTTTATGGGGAAATGATGTGGTTTCTTTCTTATATATGTCTCATGGCTAGTAATATCCAACAACTGCTGAAGAAAGGATAGATTGAGAGGATCCTCAAGAGTCAATGGGGCATGAAAATCCTGTATGTCCCCTTGTGGATAGATTTCAAAGAGTCTATACCATACTTATTCTTCTATTTTAAACTCTACTTCTGTATGTCCCTTGTGGATAGATTAAGCTTGAAAGTGGTACATATCTTCAGGTAAGAGTTGTTACTTAAATTTAGGGTATATCTAGACTTCTTCTAGTAAGGAATTAGGGTGGCTTCAACTCATTGTCTTCCAAAACTCTTGTAATGATAGGATTAACCGAAATCTATAATATTTTTGTTGTCGATTAACCTGAAGTTGGAAATAGATCAGATAGGATTAATTTATCCGAAGAAGACAATGGGTTAGATCTATAATCTACACTACTTGTGGAATGCCACTTTAATGTGATAGACAAAACGATGATAAAAAATAAAAATTAAAAAAAAAAAAAAAGAAACGAAAAAAACCAAGCCAAAACTAATACAAACAGAAAAAACCAAGCCACAGACAGATAAAGTAGGATGTAACATAATAAAGACAATTGCAGAGACTCACCGCCTGTTTCGATCGAGTTTCCAAACAACACCAAGATGCAGAAGCCAAAAAACCAAGCAAAATCGAGACGCTGGAGTTGCAGAGAAGCTAGGGTTCCAACTTCCAAAAAGGGTTTTTCTTCAAGTTCTAGCTGAAAACACCAACCGATATCCACAAGCTCGAGTTGCAGAGGAGATAGGGTTCATTCTTCGCAGGGACGATGGTGTTTGTCGCGTTCTTCAGTAGCAACTGTGGTTCGCGTTTTCAGCAACAGCAGGGGTTCATGTTCTCAGCAGTCGACGACTCCACAATTCAATCGAAGATGATTCTATGGAGTCACACCCTTTTATATTGAGCCTATATTTGGGCAATTCTATTTGGAAACCACTTATTAAATCACAATTTTACACTAAAAAGTAGAATCACCCAATTTTATGGAATCACGTGGATTTCGAATCTCCGAGAAATCAAACAGTTTTTTATTTTTTATTTTTTTTTTTTTTTAGAATCATGATTCACTGGAAGCCGATTTCAATAAATCGTGGAACCAAACGCAACCAAGATTTTCAAACCGCCCCCCCTCCCCTCCCCTCCCCTCCCCTCTCCACCCGAGAGCCTATGAGCTTCTCCACCCCAAGACGTGTTATCCATTAAAAATTGTAGTCTTTTCTTTAATTAAACATGCGTTAATCAAATCCCTCGGAAATGCCAACACCCCATCCGAGGATTTGCTGAGGTCCTGCGTAATTAATGCGCAGGACCGTCAAGCGAGCCGTCCGATTAAAATAATATAAACAACCTGTTAAAGCAGCTTTTTGGGAACAGGTCGGTCCAATGACGCTAAACCGGTTCGAGTTGGGCGGTTCGACTTTCTCTTTTGAGTTGTACTATATGTTATAAATACGTTTTATAAAACACAACGTACATACAATTGTTTTATACCTTTAACAAAATACATTTGTATACGATACGAAGTGATTTCAAACCCATGCGCGGGTAAATCTTGAATTTCAAAATATTTTGAAATACACAAAACCCATTCTTTCACGGCCCAACCCTCATTTCGTTTGTGAACGATTTCGAGCTCGACGTTCTGGAGAAGAAGAAGAGGTTGAAACTCAACCACAAAGTGTAGCGACTGTGATGCAGATGAATTTCGACGAGGACGAAAAGGAATTGGAAACCATAGCGAAACAGTTGCGGCAGCTTGATGAGTTGAAAGCTTCCTAGTTTTGATCGAAGCACAAGAGGTATAGCTTGAAGCAGGATGCAGCAGCTTCAGTCGCAGGTTGCTTCCCATTTTCGATCGAAGGAGAAGAAGAATCTTGAAGCAGAAGAAAGAAGCCCTAGTTTGAGGTAAGGATGTAGTGTTCTGGTGTCCTTCTTCAGTTCTTCCATCTTTCCTTGCAGTTGTTCCCTTTTATCGTAGAATGAAAAATGTTACCAAGAATTACAAGTTGTGAATATGATCTAAAGAAGAGAATTTTCTGATAAAGAAGGAAATAGAAAGAAGAGTTCTTGAAGGTTTGGATTCCTGGTCAATCAAAGAGGTTTCCGAAGAAGATACCGTATTAATTTTTATTTTTGGGAGGAAGTGGAGGAATGGGTGGGGGTTTGGGGGTTTTCATGTAATGTGGGCTCGGTTTCTTCTATTTTTTGAACAAAATGTAATTTCTTTATGGTTGCAATCTCTTATGGGTTTTAGTGTCACTTCCTCTGGTCTGGTTTTTGAGGAAAATCAGCATTTGGGCTTGTCCGAAAGTCAACTGAGTTTGGTTAGGATATCCCCATGGTTCGTCTGCTTTACTTAGGATGGTCGGGTTGACGGTGTGGGATTTCTAATGATTTTGTTGATTTCTGGAGTCTGGTGGCAGTTTCGACTATTTAATTCTGCTATTGACGCTTTGAATTTGAACTATTATAGGATTGTTTTAATTTGTTTCAGGGGAAAAAAATGGCTATATATACAAAGGAGATCTCACGTGGTTTCTTATTTATATGCGTGGTTTCTTATTTATATGGGTGAGTGGTGAAATGTTGTCTTCTTTGTTTTATTATTCTAACTGGAAATGGAGTCTCCGGTTCGATTATTATATCTCTTGTCTCACTTGTTATTCCTGCAATTTTTGAATTTTTCCATGTTACAGAGAGTCGATCATCTTATTTTACCCAATAAGTGAAACTGTGATTATGTTATCTTCGACCCAAATCAGCCCCTCGGGGCTGATTTGGGTCTTCTGCAATTGAGATGATCAGAAAACTCTCCAGTCTAATGAAACATAATGGGACGTGACAAACAGAGAAATCAGAGAAGTGGTGTTAGAGCAGGGTTGGGGAGGATGGTGAAATGCCTTTGTTCCGAAGAGCAGATAATAACAGATGAAATGGTTCCCTCATCTGACTCGTTGGCCTCCAGAGACTATTCGGCCAGTCTCTACTCTATCGAACTGGTGAAAGTTAGCAGAAGCCAGATACTAGCAATATTGAAGAGGTTGAATCATCCCTTCGTGGAACCAGTTGTCTGAACTATGAGGTTTGTTACTGCACATTATCTTGCGTTTTGATTTTGCTGAGATTTGACTATGTGAATGTGATTCTGATTTCGGAGAATGGCATAGAAAACACATGTTAACCAATTCACCATATTCTATATTTGAAATATTACTTTTATAGAGAAAAGTTCCTTTTTGCTTTCCACATTAGATGATACAATGAGTTGGGTTGTGCCTGTTTGTGGTTATTTAGTTGACATTGTGGATTTGTTAATTGTTGCATACATACAATTGTTTTATATTCATACAATTGTATGCTATATTTGAAAGATTACTTTTATAGAGGAAAGTGCCTTTTTGCTTTCCACATTAGATGATACAATGAGTTGGGTTGTGCCTGTTTGTGGTTATTTAGTTGACATTGTGGACTCGTTAACTGGTGCATTGTGTAAGATCATTATGGTCATATCGAGAAGACTATAGGTGGTCAATGCGTTTGTTTTCTATATTCTCTGGACCTTTACATCTACTTGTATGGGATATGTCGATAATCATTGTGCTCAGTTCCTAGCTATAATGTTATCTGTTGGTTCTCAGAAATAAGTGAATCACGGTCTTAAAGCTTCGGCTATATTCTTGGCCATCTTCAGTTCATTATTGTGGCGCTGTTTAGTTTTAACCTTCTGTCCTTCATTTTTAACATTCTATTCCCAACAAAAATTTTCAAAATTGGTTGTCTTTTGAAATCTTTGTGATGCGTCCAAAATCTGCTCAACCCTTGGATCTCCACGTAGTGTCCTGCAAAACAAAAAGCGTCAGATGTGGCCCGACCGCTGGGGTCGGGAGTCCACCTCCGAAGGCTAAGTCGGTTGATGAACTTAATCACAACGGCTCGCTAAGCCGAGCTAATGAATGAAAAACGGGAAAGGTGATCTAGATCGGCGATAGTTGGTCTATCGATGTATCGACTTGAGTCTCGGATAGTATTCTCCTTGATCGATTGATCCGTCCCTCACCTTGTTGGTAGTGGGTTTATATAGGTGTACCTTCATCTCCTTCGTTGGTGCTCGGCCTTCTTGGGTGTCGTTGGTCTTATCATAAGATCCGTTGCGTGCTTCTACTGTTTGGGCTAGTGGGACTCTGGATCGTTGGTTTCGATGTTATCCCTTTGATGATGATTATCCCGTCGGTTTGTCTCTATCATCGGGTGTTACCCTAATCCATAAGTAAGATTAGGCACGCTTCCCGATTCTTTCTTCTTCGCAGCCATCTTCGGATCCGGTTAGCTCGGGGCGTTCGTTTTCTCCGTCTCGCCGGGTCGGGTCGGCCGTTGCCCGGTCTAATCATAAACTCTCCATATCCGCCCCGCCGCGTTGTCGTCCCGGGGCTTGGTTTTTACTGGGTTCGTCGTCAGTGATGATCTCTGCGTGCTTCATTAAATGTCATATCACATTTAATGCGGTGGTCACTTTTCCTCGGCGTTGTGAGTGTGGCACATGTCTGTTGGGTTGATCTGTCATGGCTCACGTCATCCGCGCGGTTTCCACGCCTTTTCGGTTCGTGAGTTCAAACTTTCAACGTCTTTGAATCTTGATCGTCAATTTTGCATCAATCTCGATAGTTCGATTCCGAACACTCGTGGGGGTTTTGCTTTTGTTGTCTTCGTGGTTTCATTCTTCTGTCTGGAATTTGAACCTTTGTCGTGCCTTGCGCTTCTGCTCTCGCTTTCGTCTCCGAATCGGTAGTTTCTGGTCTTTTCTTTTTGTAGTTTCTTGAAGCGAGTATGGGGCGATAGGCTTTGTACCCCATGTTGGTGATGTGTACTTTTGCTTCTCCTCCCCGAGCGTCGGATAGTGATAACAAAACCCTAACCGTCCTGCGCGGGAGTTCGCTGGTTTCTCAAAAGGTTTTGAAAGAAAAACCAAACTTTTCTGTCCTTGTCGAGTCCGGATCTTCCAAGATCGTCAATTCCTCTAGGCAACCTCAAACCTCCGGGTCTAATGGTGGGCCTAGCTCTGTTCCCTCCATTTATAATGGAGAAACTCTTCTTTCCGCTGTTCAAGATTTTGACCTTCCTTCCTCATATCAGGTTAGGGCTCCCCACCCGATGAGAGGGTTGATTCATCCCTTTCGGGTGAATTTTCTCTATACATAGATACACTGAAAGCGGGGTTCGCTTTTCCTTTTTAATCCTTTATTTTCCTGATTTTGAATCACTGGAACATTTGTCCCGGAATGCTCCTCCCCAACAGCTGGTGTCTCATCGTCGGCTTCTTGGGTTTGTGTTTTGAGCTTGGCATCACGCCATCTCTTTCTCTTTTTGTACATTTTCATGTTCCTTCTATCTCCCATCCTCTCGGATGGGTTTTTCTTTCCAAACGCAATAGGGCTGAACTTGATTGGAGGGGCAGCATCCTCGCCAAAGGAACTTGCCCTTCTAACCACAAAAGATGGCGCGAACGATATTTTTTCTTCGAGCGCCTCCATCAGATCTTAACTTCCCGACCACCGGAGGAGGTTTACTTCTTCGTCCAAAGTAACCGGGGCCTTCCCTTATCCAAAGAAGGCGAGGCGGCCATCTTGAAGATCAAATCCATTCCGTGGTATCAAGAAATACATGGATATGAAATGGAGTATAACTCCATCCTTGATCTGGGGCTTGGCTCATTGTGAGCTTCTAACCATCATCCTTTGATTTGGTGAAGTGAAATGTCTTGAATTCTGATTCTTGTCCGTCTTCTTTGCGGTGCCTCCCAACGAACCCCAAAGCCTTCGGGTAAAGGCCGCTAAAGCCGTTGTGACAGCCAACAACGATCGCCCGGGTCTTGACTGCAGATCAAGAGGCTTCTCTTCCCTCTCCCGACCCCTCTTACGGGGGTATCGAATATCGCTTAGCTGATGTTTCGGTAAGGAAGAAACCAATGGTGGAAAGGGCTACCGTCTCCTCCTCCGTCCGAACCAAGAGGAGGCATACACAATTGATGCTCCCTCCAACAAAAAATCCAAAGCTTCGACGGATGGTGAGGAAGTCTTCCTTCCCCGTGGACCCTAAGATGACCGACGGGTCACTCGATCTGAAAAGCTGCGAGTGGAGCTCTCTCGTCTTGCTCCTTCATCGCCGAGTTTGAAGCCCTGGATGACACCTCCCTTGTGAGTCAATCCACAAGGTAACGATTTTCTTGCTTATTTATGTTTTCATAATTTCTTATGACTTCTTCGATATCTTCTGTCTTCCCGGGAATGTTGTGTTGAGCTTTTATCAACACATGGAAGCATTGAGCCTGTTGTCGCCCCTCCTTCTCAAACTTGTGAAGAGAATTGGCCAAGGCCAGTTCAAATAGACCTGCTCACTCTTGTAGAGCTGTAAAAGCATGAGGAAGAAGTGACCTCCCTCGGAAGCCCTTGAGCTTCGATTCTGTCTCTCTCCGCCGCCAGCGCCTCCCGTTGTTTGGTGACCCCTTGAAATTAAGAGTAGGGATCTCGACAACATCTGAGTTGCAATCCCTAGCAAGCTCGAGCATATCAGCCAAACCTTCGAAGGAGTGCATCCGGAAATACCGCCTCCTTTCTCCTTGCTAGGTTTCTACAACATTCCTTCCCATCCCTTTGGGAGCGATCCTTGCATCCCGACTTCGCCTGCTCCTTTTCGTGAGTATGCCACCCGGTCTTCGGGAGTTTATGGATCTCCCGCCGAGCCCGGGAGTGATGATCCTTTTCCGCTGACCCTCATATGAGGCATATCTAGATGACGAGCCCACTTCCAGGAGAAATCCGCCGAGTCTCGTTGTTGGTGTAGAGGATTCCCTGATTTTCTTGAGAGGCTCTTCTCATCTAAAGTCTCCCCCGTCCCTCCAACAATGAAAAAGGCTTAGGGTGTTGTTCTTTTGTGATGTACCCTCATTTTAATGAATAGACATTTCTTTACTCATGTTGGTCTCAAAATTTCCCCATCTCTTGCCAGTATTGCCTTGAATATCAAAGTATTAATGATAAAACTTATCACTTAACTCTTCATTCCTCCCAATAATGATCTTGTAAATATTGTAGATACTTTCAGATCTTAATCTTCCCCACTACTTCATTTTTGCAAAGTCCCCTTTCCCTTCTCGTTCCTCTTCCCTTTTGTGTACCATTCCTTGTTTCCTGATCGGAATACCTCCATTATTTTATGGCTCGCTTAGTTTCTCTCCCTGCTCGCTTCCACATGTTCCCGTGGCATCCCTTCCCGTCATCTTGCTTCTTCGTTTCGTCTTTCTCTCTCTTGTCCTTAGCCTTCCCTCTCTTTCCGGGCTATTTAGCCTTCTGGTCTCTCCATCTATCTTGCTTCCGTGTTTGCTGTGCCACACCTTTGTCCTTCCTCCTCCTTTCCTCGTCTTCCCCTCTATCCATTTTTGAACAAGTGAGTTTTAGATTTCTCATCTCCTTCCCCTTTTCCCCCATAGTCTCCCTTTTCTTTTTGTTTTTTCTTGCTTTACTGGTTTCCCCATTGTTCTTTTCTTTTTTTCTCTCTTTTTTTTTTGTATGTGGCTCCCAAGATCCCCTTTTCGGCAAATCTCCTAGCTTCTCTTTTGGGGCCTCTGTTTCCTAATCCTCCGCGTCCTCTTCTTCTCTTCTCTTCTTTGCCTCCTCCCTCCTTTGCCCGTCCTCTCTTTCCGTCTTTCCTCCTTCTTCCCCTCCTCTTCTTTGTCTCTCTCCCCCGAGACTCTTCCTCCCCTTGTTCTCTTTCCCCCTCTCTCCTATTTCTACTCTTGCTTGTTTCTCCTCCTCCTCTCCTTCTTGTTTTGCCCCCCTCTGCTTCCTCTCCTTCTCTTTGTTTCTCCTTCTCTTTGTGCTCTCCTTCTCATCCTTCCTTGTGTCCTTTCCTTTTGCCTTCTCTGCTTCCCTTCTTTCCAACTTCCTGTCTTTCGTCCGTTGTGTCTTTCTTCTTTTCCTCTTTTTTCTTTTCCTCCTCCTCTCTTGTTTGTAGTCTTCTTTACTTCCCCAGTCTTCTCTCTTTGCTTTTCTCTTTCTCCTTTTTTCTCCTTTCTCTTGGTCTTCTTTTCTCTTCTCTTTTTCGTCCCCCCTTTCCTATCTCTTCCCCCCTCTTCCTTTCCCTCCCTTCCCTGTTCCTTTCTTCTTTTCCTCCTTTTGTTGTATTTTCTTCCTTCCTTGGTGCGTTTCTCTGAATCCTCTTTTTCACTCCCTCTTTTTTCCTCCTTTTCCCCTTTCCTCCTCGGCCATAGATTTCCTCCCCTTCTCCTTTTCTTCTATTCTCTTTTATTCTCCTAGTCTTTCCTTTCCTTTTTTCCCATTCTTCTCTCCTCTTTTCTTTTCTATTTATTTTTTATCCTCTTTCTTCTCTTCTTTTCTTTGCTCCTCTCTTTACTCTTTTTTTCTTTCTCTTTTCTTTTCTCCTTTCCTTCTTCTTTGTCTTTTCCTCTTTAATTGTTTTATCTCCTCTTTATCTTCAGATATTCTTTATCTTCTTTGCTGCCCTTATCTCTTGTATTTCTTTTTCCTCCTCCTTATTTCGTACTTCCTCCTCTTTTACCTCCTTTCTTTTTCTCTTCGGACTCCTTGTTTTCCTCCTTTCTTTTTCGGAGAAATACAATAAGTCCAGAAGGAACTCACTCGGGTTTTAAACCGATGCCTTATACTTAAGGATTTCGGAGAAATACAATAAGTCCAGAAGGAACTCACTCGGTTTTAAACCGATGCCTTATACTTAAGGATAATTCAAAAATTCAATAAGTCTCGAAGGAACTTACTCGGGTATTAAACCACGCCTTGCAAAAGGAACTCACTCGGATTTTCATCCGATGCCCCGACTTAAGAAAGTTCGAAAGATTTTCCATAAGTGTTGAAGTGTTGAAGGACCCACACGAATTTTCATCCGATGCCTTATAGTTGGATCCGTTCTTGAATGTGGTGTATGATGCCCCCAATCAAAAGATAGTTTGTTGAAAACCAAAAATTGCATTGATTGAGTTGAAAATGATTACATCGCGAACAAAATTGAAATCATCTTCAAGGATAAAACTTTTTGAGATGCCTAGCATTCCACGAACGATCCAATTCTTTCCGGGAATCAATGTTCTTCAGCTTGTAAGCTCCTGAACCGACCGGTTTCACAACCATATAAGGTCCTTCCCGGGAAGGGTCCAACTTTCTTTGGTGACGCGGGTCGGAAGCTAGGGTGTTTCTCAACACCAAATCTCCGGCTAAGTACCGACGATTCTTCACTCGAGTATTATAATGAGACGCTATCCTTCTTTGATAATGTTGAGTTCGTGCTATTGCCTTTGCCCGAACTTCATCCAACAAATCAAGACTATCAAGCAATCCTTGTTCATTTGCTTTTTCCTCGAACTCACGATCCCTTAACGTCCTCCATTATCTCCCGGTGCCAATGCTTCGGATCCATATGCCAACCTGAATGGAGTTTCTCCTGTAGGTGTTCGAACCGTAGTTCTATAAGCCCACAAGTACATTATATAGTTCTTCGACCCAAGAAGCTTTGTCGCTTCAGTCTTCTCTTTATTCCTTCCAATAGCGTTCGGTTAGTAACCTCTACCTGGCCATTGCTTTGGGGGTATGCCCGAGGACATACGATGCTCGATCATATATGTTCCACGATTGCTCAAATTGTGGACGATCACCGAGTACCCGGTCGATACAATTATCTTTGGAATCCCAAAGCGATATATGATTGATTCAAGCACAAATTTCTCCACTTTTTCTCGATATTGTCGCCGGTCTGCTTCTACCCATTTTGTGAAGTAATCAATTGCTACTATCGGATATTCCCGTCCCCCGATGCCTTGGTGAATTTGCCCATGATATCAATTCCCCACATTGCAAAGGGAATGGGATTTAGAATTGAAGTCATAATCTCCCGGGCGCTTCGATCTTGTAGCATGATTTGCTTACTACATCGACGAACGTAGTCCATAGCGCTTCTTGGATCTTAGGCCAATATAACCCCAATCTTAGATTTTGTGGGCCGGGCTCTCCACCCATGTGGCGCCACAAATCCCTTCATGAACCTCGCCAAGCTGAGTTTGCTCCTTCGGGCCTATACATCTCATAAGGAGTCCAGCATAAGATCTTTTATATAGTCTCCCATTCTAATGACAAATCTAGCTGATCGAATCTTGATCAACCTTGCTTCTCGGATCCTCGGTAACTTGTCATCTCTTAGATATTCAATTATTGGATCCATCCCCGTTCGCTTCAATATAAAAATTTCTTTCTCATGATAACTTGGAAAAGTTACCTCTTCAATATAGACCGAAGGGTCTAGATTCTTTTCCTTGGCATTGGCTAGTTGGGATAGCTCATCTGCCACTGAATTTTCATTCCTCAAATCCGAGATATCTTCAAATTCCAAATTGGCTCAAATGCCTCACTATCTCCCGATATTTTTGCAAGCGTGGTTCTTTAATGCCATACTCCCCCTGGACTTGGTTGACTATAAGCTGAGAGTCACTATAAATAGTAACATCTGTAATAGCTAATGTCTTTGACAACCAGTCCCGCTATTGGCCTCGTACTCCCCTTATTACTCGCATCAATCGAATCTCAGCATATCATAATGAATCTCGCTTTTTAATAGAATTCCAGCCCTGCTCCATCTTTATTACTCAACCATCGACATATACCTCCCAAGTGGTTGGTATATGGATCCTCATAGTGGTTCCCCGTGCGTGTTTCTACTACAAGTCCTAATGCCTGAGCCTTGATTGCTCCTGGGCTTAAAGCTCACTTGAACTCACTTAGCTCACCGACCGGATACCATCCTTCCGCAAATCAAGTTTGTTAAGAACTTTACTAAGAGGAAAAGTTGTAAATACCTCATTGGATGAGCCAAATATGGCCTTAGCTTCTGGCGCCATCTGAGCCAGTCCCTTCTCATCTCAATATCTCTCTCCCATCCCACCGTGGCTTACATAGTAAATCCCTTGTTTCTTATCTTTCTCCCAACAGTCTTCCCCGGGATGTCCTGATATAGCTTAATATTTCCCCTTCTCTCTCCCGTCGGTGGTTGTCCGTGCATCTTTTAATTCCTCAGCTTTCCACTCTTCTCCACTTTGCTTCCTTCGCCCTTCTCTTTAGTGCCTTGAGAAGGCAAACATTTTTCTCCTTGGAGATAAATCATTTAAGCAGCAACTCTCCTTCAAACTTGTACATCCCGACTTTTGGGAGCCTCCATATCAATCGAGCTTGTATTTTGGCGATTTGCCTCATTCCCCTTTGTGATACCATGAAACCCAAGAATTTACCCAGGAGACTCCAGCGCATTTTCGGGTTCCTTCATTTGATGTTTCCTCTCTAAACCCTCTCAATCTCATGTATTTGCTTTTGTAAAGCTTTTCACCATGTCTCAACATATCTTCAACTTCTTTCCTATCGCTCTTTGAAAATCTTTTGCGGCCCTTTGATATGTTGCTCCTGCATTCTTCGCCGGCATGACCTTGTAATAATAGCTTTCCGATCTCATAAAGCCGTATATTTCTCATCTTCCTTATTCTGGATCTGATTATACCCCTAGGCATCCATGAAACTTAAAGTTTCTACCTCGTAGCATCTATCGGTCAATCCGCGTACATCTTTTGGGCAAGCTTTGTTTAGATCCTGTATCCTCCATCCTCCACTTCCCATTCGCCTTTTTCACCATCCCCGTTGGCCACCAGTTGGGCACTCGATTGGTTCTATGAAACCATTTTTGTTTTTCAACTTCTTCCGGCTTCATACTTTTCATAAAATTTCTTCTTTTCGTATCCTGTTTCCCTTAGGGTCTATCCGTTTGTGCTCTCTGGCCCATCGATCCTAGCATGTCCTCCCCCCAATACATCTTTTTCTTGAGAATAACTTCAACTCATCTTTAAACTCTTCCCTGTTCTCCCATGTAATCTTTTCGCATCCTCTCCCTTTTGCTCTTTTCTCCCTGTTCCCTTTGCATCTCTATCTCTTCCGATCATCTCACTTCTATGGGAGGCTCCTTCTTCGGACCCTCCTTGTCTTTTAATGGCAACATACACTCAAGATCTTCCTCGAGACTTCCTTCCCATATCTCATTTTATCTTCTGTTTTGTCAACAATAGCACCTATCTTAGATAAAGATTCCAGAATCATTTATACTTTTCTTGACTACCTTGATTCGACATTGTTTCCTTAAACTTCCAATGGATAAATCCAACGCCGATCCTTCCCACTCTGACCCCCAGCCATATTTGTTGTTTTATCAATCTTGATCCACCTTCATTTTTGATACACTTCTATTTCCTCCCTCGTTCATCTACTCTTCCTTCCCCCTCAATCTCTCCTTGATGACTATGCATCATCATGGTAACAACATCTCTCTCGTCTTCTTCGCTGGTGATAGAATCTTCCCATTCCTTCTTCCCTTCCCTCTCCTCCAACAATTTGTTTGTTTTTAAACTCCATGATTCCTCTCCCCAGATGTAGGATCTCTTCTTCATCCCTCCTTGCCTTTTTTGGACTTCGCCTCCCTTGTCTTCCCCCCTTCCTTTTCCCTTCTCCTCCCTTTCTCCTACACCTGTCCCGTATCATCTCTCAATATCCCTTCTCCTCTTGTGTTCCTATCCTTTTCCTCTTTTCCCATCTCTCTCTTCTTTCTTTTTGGCCCTTCAATATTTTTTTTTTGGGTATTCTTCCCCGGGCTTCTTTCTCCTTCTCTTTCCTTGGATCTTCCACCCATCCCATTCTTCTTTCTTCCTCTCCTTTTGTTCCTTTTAGACTTTATTATCTCCTTCCATCTTCTCCTCTTCACCCTTCCATCTCTCCCTCCTTCTTTTCTTTTCTCTTTCCTTTTTCTTTCTTCCTCTTTCTCTTTTCTATCTCCATCTCCTTTGTTATCTTTTCACTCTCTCTTCTTCTTTCCTTTGACGGAAACAAGGTTTCTTCCGTTTTCTTGACTCCGTATCCCACTCGGAATCGCCCTATGAATTGGCGTGCCAATTCGTCAAAGTTTACGATCCTTCCCGAGGGGAGGTTGGAAAACCACTTTTGTGCCGCTCCGGTTAGAGATGATCCGAAAACCACCGCATAAAATTTCATCGAATTACTCGAAACGCCATGGTCCGTTGGTAATAGCCAATGTGAGCTGTTGGATCTCCGAGCCATCGAATGTTGAGAAGGTAGGCAAGCGGAAGTTATGGGGAAACCGATATCCCGCGATTGGCTCAGCAAAAGGAGTCTTCCGAATGATTGAGTAAATATCCTCGGTTATTCTTCCCTTAGCCAATTGCCCTAACTTCTCATTGATGTTGGCCAATTCTTGACCAATCCGGGTCGGGTGATCTTCAGCAATACGATCACGACCTCGATTAACACGATCATCACGTACTACTCGATCATCACGAACAGCCCGTCCTTCATGAGCGTTTCTCTCGTCACGAACCGCTCGATCATCACGAACGGTTCTTCGCGAGTGGGTGAGTGAGTTCTTACCCCAGATCCAACCTTGTATTTGAATCGGTTGTACTCTCTTGCGGTCTATCGAACCGATCGCCTCGCCTTAGTTGATCATCAATCCTCCGAAGTCCTCGATCTCCTTCACGAAAATTCGATCAACATTCCGGTCTTCAGCCATTCTTTGGTCACGTGGCAATGCACGTCTCCCCTAATCGTGTTGATCGGGTTCTTGTGGTAAAACCACTCGTCCGGTGAGCAAGCGGAGTGCTTGGCTCACCTCCAAGAGTTGAATCTTTACCTGATCCAATTGATCTTGGATTGTATTAGGAGGATTACGTCCTCCCGGCCCTTATCCACTTCGATAGGATTTTGGCTTTCCGGGAATATCTGGATTATTCACCCCGGGTATCCGAACACCGGATTGCGTTGTGCGCGGCTGCTGCGGCTGCTATTCTAGTCACCATGGCTTTTTCAAGTCTTTCCCACGACGGCGCCAAATGATGCGTCCAAAATCTGCTCGCCCTTGGATCTTCACGTAGTGTCTGCAAAACAAAAGCGTCGGATGTGGCCCGCCGGCTGGGGTCGGGAGTCCACCTCCGAAGGCTAAGTCGGTTGATGAACTTAATCACAAACGGCTCTGCTAGAAGCACGAGAGCTAATGAATGAAGAAGCGGGAAAGGTGATCTAGATGCGGGGCGCCGATAGTTGAGGTCTATCGATGTATCCGAACCCGAGTCTCGGATAGTATTCTCCTTGATCGATTGATCCGTCCCTCACCTTGTATGGTAGTGAGGTTTATATAGAGTGTACCTTCGAATCTCCTTCGTTGGATGCACTCGAGCCTTCTTCGGGTAGTCGTTGGATCTTATCAATAAGATCCGTTGAGCGATAGACTTCTACTAGTTTGGGCTAGTAGAGGACTCCTGAGATAACCGTTAGGTTATGCGATAGTTATCCCTTTGATGATGATTATCCGTAGCCGTCAGTTTGAGTCTGCTATCATCAGGGTGATTACCCTAATCCATAAGTAAGATTAGGGCACGCTTGCAGCCGAATAATCTTTCTTCTTCACAAGCCATCTTCGGATCCGGTTCGCTCGGGGCGTTCGGTTTTTCTCCGTCTCGACCGGGGTCGAGGGTCGGCCGTATGAACCCGGTCTGATCATAAACTCTCCATATCACTTTGTTTCTTAAACTAATGGGTAGCTTAACATTACTTATGAATGAGATACTAATTCCTATGTCTTTTGGTTCTATGAATTTGGTCAAGAAGCTCAAATGCTTTTCTATCTATAATTCGGTTACGAAGCTCAAATACATTTCCTGTACATAGGAGGCTAGAGCATTGTTAGGAAAGGTCGAGTATAAAAAAGGAAACATACAAGCTGCTCTTTAATTTTCCATGCCCTTTTTTTGATCTGCTTGTTAGGCTGATACTTTAATTTTTCTGATCTGCTTTTTTGAACATATCTTGTAAAATTTTGCATGCCCTTATTCTGGTATTTTCTGTCTTTACACATGAATGTTTGTAGTTATTGCTGTAAATGACTTCTTTTTATAGAATGCATCTTTTATTTATCCATCTGGTATATCTGATGGATCATCATATAATAGTTTTTTTATCTAATATGGATGGATTTTAGGTTTTTCTGGTTTAGGTATACAGGGGGTGGTTGTTCAAAGACTTCATTTCATTAAATCAGTACTTTTGACAAATACTGATGCTTGACTGATGTTTTCCTTTGCATCAAAGTCTTAAGAACCTTCTTTTTCCTTTAATTTTACATTTATTTCTTGAAACCATCTATGGATAATCCCCCTATCAATCGTCATCTCAACTGATCCATCTTTTATACTTCTGTGTTTATAAAATAGATATTGGAAGACACAAATAAATGTAAGATTAGAACCTAAATAGGTCTAATCCCAGTCAGCATGAAATAAACATCTCCAGGAACAAGAAAGCGGTTGGTGTGATCTGAAAAATGGTAACCTTTGAAATTCACATGGTTGGGATGTATATATATATATATATATAAAGAAAGCTCATGGCTTTATTCTCGAGTAAACTATCAATTAATATTCAATAAGGAATCATTTAGGATTCCTTTTAAGTTTAATAATGTCTTTAAATTTTAGTTTGTGCATGAATATCGACTATATTTCACATGAATTTTTCAGACATTACCCAAAAAGGAGGGAAAGTGGAATTCTGACGTGATGAAGTCTCTGGTGAGACATAATCAATTGAAGCAAACGTTCCAACAATTGGGTCAGTGAAGTCATCGACAAACTCAAACCAAAGTCCATAATCTTCAAAGGCTTAATTGTGGATTTCATTCAGGAACAGGCATTTGTCAGGCTTCAAGTCACGGTGAATAATATTGTGCTGGTGTAGTGAACATTAAGGTATCAGCAATTTGCTAAACCACAACTTCTATATATGATGCTCTGGACATCCAATTCTTTTATTTGTCATATCAACCTTTCATATGACAATTACAGTCTGATGAAACAAATAATTGAAACATGACATTCATATTGAAACATTCTTTATTCCCTTTAAATTTGTATAAAACAATGATAGACCATACACGTTATTGTAATTTTTCATTTGGAAATTTCAGTGTGCATAACAATGATTGGTTGGTCAATTATGGGATATTTTTTTAGTCTTTATTTGGGGTTTCCAATACAAAAATACTTCACATAAAGAGTTGGTATGTACAGTTGTTATTCTAATTTACCAAAAAATTATGAAGATATGAAGGTTTTGTATGTATGATTGCGATTACGTTTAGGCAAACTCGGTAAAATTGAATGGTTCTGTTCTGAACCTATTTTAAACGGAATGATTCTGTTTCATCAGACTGATCAGATAGTTGAAACGGAATGGTTCCATTATGAAGGTACTTGAAACAGAATGATTCTGTTTCATCGACTGACTAGTTTCGACTATCAAGTATATTGCTACTTCTATTGTCTATTTCTCAAGTCTAGTGTGTCATACTAGAAGTTGGTGGATTTCAGGTTGCCACATTACATTCAATACTTTACCAAATCGTTTTACAGCTGATGTAGTAGAGGAACTTTGTCTCAGTAAACAAACGTTGGTATAATTTAGTTATTCTTTTTGAAACACGTATTTGCTTTTGAAATTATTTATTTTGAGTAGGTTGGATCTTGTTTCTTTTATTTTTGGAAGTTTGAATTAGGTTGACGGGCTGGAGCTCTGAGACAGATCAATGCTGCTTGATCTGTGTATAATGGGAATAACCGGGATGACCATATTTTAGTGACAGCATGAGCCCACAAGCCTGCTGATCAGGTTGAACTTGTATGAGAGTCTGGTCAGTAGGTTTGAATCTTTCCTTCACATGACTTCAGAATATTCTATATTTTGTACCGTTTGTGAAAAATTCCCATTCCTCAATACTTTAGGTCATCAGTATCGTTCAATTCATATCAACTTCAGAAATATTAATCAATAGAAGTTGGATTTAATTCAATCAGAACCATTCATTCTGTACTTTTGACTCTTAAAGTTCAACTGCTTCCATGCGCTTAATCTTCGTCATCAAGTTTTTTATCCTTTAACCTTTCGTATTATTTCCAGAAATCATGCATTTTCGAAATTTGTATTGGAATTCGGATTCTCAGGTTGTCATCAATTTAGATGCTGATCTCAATATGTTTAACCATAATGCCTCTTGTGGTCAGCCGCCCCAAATGTTTTGTAATCATCCAAATTATGAGGTCAGCCGCCCCAAATCAAATCACCTCATTAATGCACCTGTCCAGATTCCTTGACGTTATCTTCTTCTCCGTCGTTTGATCAATAAATATTATTTGCTTCCCATTGCACAATTGTAATGCTCTCCTTAATCGTTTTTATTTTATCCACGTGTCTGGTCGCAATGTTTCCAAATCCACCGATAAACCCCAAGTGTCGATTACGAATAGTTATAGCCGTCGATCTGAAGCATCGTATATTTCCCTTCACTTTTCAAGAGTCTTTTCAGTATGTCACCTCATCTTCGTATTTATTTACTCCCTGTCATCCGCTTCGGCTCATAACCAACAGTTTTGCTCTTCATACTCAAACTGCATTCCTCTGCAACTCCATTATCATAATTCCTGAACCTTCATTGCTGCTCTTTCTTGTTCTTCTTCATGGATCCCTCTATGAATTCATCAGGCCCCAGCACCTCCGAACAAGTGAATGCGCCTTCACATGTTAATGTTGATAGCCCTGCTCCATATGCTGTGGACGAAGAAATAACTCCTTATGTTCCCTTGGACACCACCAAAGAAAAGTTGGACCCCAGACATGCTGAACCAGAATGGTATCCAACTACGGTCAAAGAATCTCACCTGTCGTCTTACCGTCAAGATTTCCATTTTCCTTCTAATGCCAAGTTATGGGTTCCTGAACATTATGTGCGTCCATATAATGCTTGCCCCGGCGTTATTGCGGTTTACCTCCATCACCTTGATTCTGGATTTAGAGTTCCTCTGATTCCAATTGTCCAGTCTTTACTTGACTACTACCGCGTTTTCCCTTCTCAACTTACTCCCAACAGTTGGAAGTTGGTTTACTGTTTCTTTGCCTTCATCCGTTAAATGGGCTGCACCCCATCTATCAAACTTTTTAGAAATTTTCATAGACTCAAAGTTTCCCGTGAGCGTGGTTATCTCCATTTTGCTCGAAGAAATTGTATTGCTAATGAGTTGGGTAAGAAAACCAAAATCTTCACCGAGCACTCTATTCCTCATGACAACAAGAAATGGAGAGAAATGTATTTTTTTTTGTTCCATCCCCATTCCCAATTACCGCTCTCGATGGTGTTTCCATACAAAGGAATCCCTTCGTTCTTTGAACCAGCATCCTACGCTGAGTGCATATGATCAGGAAACATGGTGCCTGATCCAGTCTGGAAAACCCATTGATGCAATAGAACTGAAGATTGATGCTGGATTAGCAACTCACAACCTCTTACCAAGTACATAAGATAGGGTTTTTCTTCTTCTTCTTCTTCTTTTTTTTTTTAATACTATAAATTTTGTTGCAGTTGTTCACATCTGTTTTTTTTACAGGGACTGATGTTTATCAAATCCCTAACATTTATGAACTCCGAAAGGTTGCTTCAGAGGAACAGAAGCGTGATTCCAAACCTGAGAAGTCAGGTAAGAAAAGAAAACATTCTGCTGTTCGTCATTCCCCAAGAGAAAGGTTGGTAAGAAGAGTGCTGAGAGAAAATGTCCATCTGGTCAACAAAAGGTAGACCAGGTACAAGAAGAAATTGTACAAGAAAATGCTGATGAAGAAATGCCCGATATTGAGTTTGTCAAAGTGATTGACAATAAAAACCTTGCTGTTCGAACAAGAACCTCAAGAACCTCCAGAAGCCTGAGATGTAATCTGAACTCAGCAGGTCCCTCTTCAGGACACAAGGTATCAACTTCCAAGAAAAGAAAGAAAGAAAAATCAGGGGTTTCCCCTTCTGTTGGAACTCCTGACAGTGTAGCTGAAGAGACCGGTGAGCCCGTTTATTGTTCTAGGAATGAAGTGTTCACTCCTCCCTTGTCACCCATGCTACCTCATGATGTTTCTGTTCTCCCAAACAATATGGTTGAGAATGAATATCAAGGTAAGGAAATACCTGATTATTCATTGAAAATATGAAGAATATGGCTGAAGAAATTCTTGCTAATGCTGCAGGTGATATTATTGAACAAATAGCTGATCTGGTGTTTGATGATAACACTTCTGTTCCCGCTCCTCCCCCTGAATTTGTTTATGAAGAGAATATCCGTAAGGATATTCCTGAAAATGAAAATGTTGTTGCTGATGATGATCTTGTTTTAGTTTTTGGTCCCCCTATACATGATCCTGCCCCTGTTTTGGCTCCCCTTATACATGATCTTGATTTGCTTGCCCCTATTTTTGCTCCCCCTATACATGATCCTACTTTGCCTGCCCCTGTTTTGGCTCCCCCTATACATGATCCTGCTTTGCCTGCCCCTATTTTGGCTCCCCCTATACATGATTCTGCTTTGGCTGCCCCTGTTTATTGTTCCGACAATATTGTTCCAGACATAAACATTGCTGTTGATATTGGTGAAGAGAATGCACAGATTGGTCCGCCAAATGAAGATTTTGTTCATGCTACTCCCCCTGAATTTGATATGCCAGCTGATCCTCTTATTGGATCTGATGACGAAGAGAACATTGAGGCTGAAGTTGTTGACATGCAAGTAGATTCGAATGATGCCGCTGTAGATGTTAATCCTGATAATGTGCTTGAAGATGTGAACCCACACCCAATTGGCCCTGGCCAATTAGAAGATGCCCAAAGTGTTGCTGACTTTGGTGACCATTTTCAGCCTGTTTGGGGTTTGAAAGAAAATCATAGTGCCAATTGGAACTGGGAAGTTGCCCGTGAATGGGGGACCATGGGTAGAATACCCCGTGACAAAAGAGAGACTGCTGGCATGTCTGATGATGGGCTTTACACACATGCCTGGGGGTAAAAACTAAACTATTATCGTTATTGTTAAGATAAATTTCCTTTCATTATCCATTGTTTTGCTAAGTCTTTATCACTTTTTCTGCAGATGCTTTGGTGCTGCTTTCAATGCTTTTGCTGAGGTCTTGGAAAGACAGAAATCTCTGTCTTTGGAAAATGACAATTTGATCAAACGTACTTTTGAATTGAATGATCAGGTACAAGAACTCAAGAATTGTTTCAAATCCTCATAAAGGAAATTAGAGTCTGCTCAGTTCAAAGAAAAGGATTTATGCTCTGAGATATATATTTTGCAAGATGATTTTCAAATTTCTTCTGATACAAGCACTGTTTTTTGCAGGAAGAAGTTTCAGGTTTAAAGGATTCGTTAATGAAATATAAGGAAGACTTCTTGCAGATTGAGATGCTGAAGAATAATGCATTGGAGAGGGCCAGACTTGCCACTCATGAAAGAGATGAAATTCAGGGTAAGTTGGCAAGGGCAATTGCGTGGTCCCAAGGTTTTGAAAGAGAAACAACAGAATGGAAAATCAAATTAGAAGAAGTGGAGAAATTGAATTTGAACTTTGAAAGAAGAAATGAATTGCTGCAACAAGCATTTGATTCTCTTTCGAAGGAGAAAGAAGATCTGGAATTCTAGAAAGACAATTTGAGTTTGGCTCTGAGTGAGATGTCCTTGGAGAAGGACAATATGAGGACTTCTTACAATGAAGTATCTATGGAATTACATAAATTAGCTGTTGCCTGGAAAGATAGTGTAAAAGAGAGGACTTCCATGGTTGTGAAGTTTCAGGAAGAGAAAAAAGAAGCAGAAGTGCAATTTGAACTTGAGAAGAAAAGAATGAAGGATGATCATGAACTTCTCCTAAGTTCTGTTACCTCTGCAGTTGAAGAAGCAGGAGACAACCCAAGTTTCCTAAGGTTACTCAAGGACCGTAGTGAAAGTCTGTTCTGATCAGATTTTTTTTGAGATACTCAGGATCTGTCCAAACATTGATTTTAAATCGCTTCCTCCAGAGTGTGTTCCCTCTCGTAAGTTCTTTCATCTCAATAATTTGAAGCATCCTGACTCTGAGGATTCTACAGATGATAATGGAGAAAGTGAAGAAGACTATGAAGATAATGATTCTGAAGAGGAAGAAACCGAATGTTCAAGTAAGGATGGTGATTGTAGCGATGAATCACCATCCAAGAAAGATGATATCCACACTCCTGCAGACCCAAATCTTTGATGTTTAACTTTGAATAGAAACATTGAAAGTCCTTTGTTATATTTTTTGTTTTAGAAAAAGTCAGTTTCAGTATTTTTCTGATATATTAATATATCTTGCCCCTTAGTTCCTTTTTCTCTATCAATTAATCTATTGTCTTTTGTAATATAACATCCTTTTTGTGTTTTAATGGTTGGTTGAGTAGCATCCACCATGATTAGGCCTTCTTCTTAGCTGTTGGGCAACCCAGAGACTGCTTTATATAATGGACTTAAACCGATAATCTTAGATTTAGACCGGAGTGAATCACCTTGAACCGAGGTTGGGGTATTTTATTGACAACATGAGCCCCATGCTGATCAGGTTCAACTTATCTGAGAGTCTGGTCAGGAGGTTTGAATAAATTATTAGGTAATTCCAAAATGTGGTGCACGTCATCATCTTGTAGATTTCGTCGTTTTTGTTAAGAAAATATTTTCTCCACATATCAGACTTTTTAATATTCCCTCCACCTCGCAGGATTTTACTTGATCAACGCCCTGTAATTTCCAAAATTAATTATATTTTAAATATTGCAACCTCAGACTTAATCGTTTTAATTAAGTCAATTTCCAAAAAAACAAGAATAAAAAATCCTTATAATTAAGTCGAACGGTGATGGGCGACCCATCACTTATTTATGAATATAAACAGTAATTTTATCGGGAGTCGATCCGTGCTTCGTAACCCTAACCATAGATTACTGTGCTCAGCCCACAAATCTCTGTAAGATCAGCCAAAATCTTCATATGTCAGACATTTTTGTTCTCTCTCTTCAATTTTACTTTTTGTCTTCTTTGACGTTTTCCTCCTTTGCGCCATTTGATCATAAATTAAATTTTTTCCCAACATGCGGTTATCATATCTCTCTTCTTTCGTTTGATATCATCCACGTGTCCAGAGGTAATGCTTTTAAATCAACTGATTGACTCCACGCGTCGAGTATGAATAGATATAGCCATTGATCTGAAACATCGTATACTTCCCTCCAATTTTTCAAGAAACCTCCTTCCTCTTTCGCCTTACGTCGTCCTTCTATTTATTCATCCGTTGTTATTTGCTCTTGCTCATTTGAAAACAAATTGTAATCATCCGCCATTTTCATTTCTCTTACTGCCTTACTTACAGTCTTCGAATCTTTACTCTTCTCTTTTATCATTTGACATGGATTTTGCAAGTAATCCTTCAGCACCCAGTACTTCAAACCGACCTGATACTCCTTCAACTGCCGATCAAACAGAGCAAACCCTAACTATTTTGTCGTCTGATCAAGTCCCCTTAGACTGGAAACTCGCTCTTTATGCTCATTATGAAGATATCGTTCCTTACACACCTATGTCTGTAGAGAAGAAAGATCCAAGATATGCTGGTCCGAAGTGGTATCCAAGTAAGCTTAAAAAATCTCACCTGTCTTCGTACTTGGAAGATTATCTCTTTCCCTTCGATGCTAAGGTATGGGTTCCTGGATCCTCTGAACGTCCATATGATGCAGAGCCTAGAGTTATTGCTGTTTACCTTGACCATCTTGAGTCTGGTTTTAGAGTTCCTTTGGTTCCCATAGTTCAGTCACTGCTTGACTACTACCATGTCTGTCCTTGTCAACTTACTCCAAACAGTTGGAGATTGGTTTATAGCTTTTTTGCTTTTCTTCGTAGAATGGGGCGTCTCCCTTCTATAGAACTCTTCAGAAAATATCATACTCTGAAAGTTTCCCGTGAGAGAGGTTACATCCACTTTGCGAGAAGAACATGTATTGCGAATGAGTTGGGTCCAGATACCCGAATTTTTACTGATTCCTCCATCCCTCGTGACAACAAACAATGGCGAGAAAAGTATTTTTTCTGTGCCATTCCCACTCCTAACTATCGTTCCCGTTGGTGTTTGCACTCTCTGAGTTCTCTTCTTCCCTTGAATAAGCGTCCTAAACTAAATGAGTATGACCAAGAGACTTGGGATTTAATTCCCACTGGAGAACCAGTTGATGCGGCCGATCTAAGAACTAATGCAGGTCTTGCCAGCCATGGTCTTCTACCAGGTATACAATGAAATTGTTTGAGAAATTGTAATTTTTTTTTAATAAAAAATAATATTTGTTTTGCACTTTTACATTTGTTTTTTCATTAGGAACTGATGTATACGAAGTTCCCAATGTTTCTGAACTCCGAAAGGCTGTTTCAGAAGAAAACAAATTTGAAAAGAAACCTCAATCCAAGTCAAGGAAGTCAAGGAAGAAAAGAAAGCAGGATGTTAAGAAAACTTCAAAGAAGAAAACCAAAATGCCCAAAAAAGATGTTGCTGAAGAGAAAATTCCATCTGATCGGCAGGAGCTGGATCACGTAGAAAGAAATGAAGATGCTAATAATTCTGATATTGGGTTTGTCAAGGTTGTCCCTACTGAAACTCCGATTCAAATAGCGAGGACCTTGAGAAGTTGACTTCGCTCCATGGGTCCTTCATCTGCTGAAGAGTTACATACTGCCAAAAAAGGCAAGAGAAAAATATCCTCTGTTTCTCCCCCAATTGAAGTATCCCCTGACACAGTACCCATTGAGAAAGACAGTTCAGTGGAAAAAGTTGTTGAAGAAGCCATTGATCCTGAAAATTCTTCTGGGGATGAGGCGTTTACTGCCCCCATGTCACCTCATCTTCCCCATGATATTATTGTTGCCCCCTCAGAAAATACAGTTGAAGCCGAAAATCCAAGTGAGGACTTTTCTAGTTACTTTATTGATCAGATGAAGACAATGGCTCACGAAATTGGTACACATGTTGCAGGTAATATCATTGATCAAATGGCTGATCAATTGTTTGGTGAGAATAGTTATGTTCCCCCTCATGAAGATGAATATGAACAAAATATCCCGATGGATGTTCCCGACAATGATACAGTACTTGGTGATCATCCAGCTGTTCCAAATTTAATTTTTACTGTCCTTGTTATTGAAAATGTTATTCCAGATGTCAATGTTGTGCCCGATGTTGTTGAAGAGATTGTCCCAAATGTCCCCGATAACGATGCGTTAAATGCTGCTCCCCCTTTTTTAGTTATGCCAGTTGATCCTCCCAATGGTCATCAGGAGCAGGTAAATTTTGCGGCTCAAGTTGTTGACTTACAAGTTCCTTCTAGTGATGCCGTTGTTGATGTTAACCCCCATGAAGTAATTGAACTCGCCAATCCTCATCCGATTGGTACTGGGCAGTTAGATGATGCCCAAACTGATGCTGATTCAGGGGATCACTTTAACCCAATTTGGAATTTGAAGGAAAATCACACTGCTAACTGGAATTGGGAAGTAGCACGTGAATGGGGAACAAAAGGCAGAATTCCTCGAGATAAAAGAGAGACATCCAAAGATGACTGATCCTGTTTCGATACTCCCATGCCTGGGGGTAAGGAATGAATTTCCATTTCTCTTATTCAGGTTGATTGATTCAAGAGAAAGGTTTTTATTTCATCTTTTATTATCTAGTTTTTGTTAACTGTTCATCACTTTGAATGCAAATGTTTTGGTGCTGCCTTTAATGCCTTTTCTGAAGTGTTGGAAAGAGAGAAGGTTCTTTCTTTGGAAAATGACAGTCTCATAAAGCGGTAGTTTGAATTGATTGACGAGGTAGAAGAACTGAGAAAAAGCTTGAAACCATCAGAAAGAAAATTAGAGGCTGCTCATTTCAAAGAAATGGAACTATGTTCCGATATAGATGGTTTACATAGTGATTATGAAATCTGTTCTGATCTATGCACTGATCTGCAGGAAAAAGTGTCAAATTTAAGGGCCTCAGTTCTAAATCATAAAGATGAACTTCTTCAAATTGAAATGTTGAAGAACGATGGTCTAGAAAGGGCCAGACTTGCTATGCTTGAGGGGGATGAACTGAGAGAAAAATTAGCAAGGGCCATTAGTTGGTCTAAACAGTTTGAGAAAGAAAGAAATGAGATTCTGGAAAATTTCCAGAAGATTGATAAGTTTAAGTCTGATTTGGAGCAACAACATCAATGTCTGCAAAAAGCCTTTGATTCAGTTTCAAAGGAAAAATCCGATTTAGACTGTCATAAAAACCAATTGGGATTGACCCTCTGTGAGACTTCTAAGGAGAAGGATAATCTCAGAGTCTCTTTAGATTTGGTTTCTAAAGAGAAGGAAAATTTGAAATTGGAATTGGATGAGACTGTTAAGGACAAGACTGTTATGCTTGAAGAAATTCAGTCAGAGAGGAAAAAATTTGAATTAGAAAAGAAAAGAATTGAATATGAACATGAAGTTGTTCTGAGTACCGTTACATCAGCAATTGAAGAAGCTGGAGATAATCCAGCCTTTCTTGGATTCTGCAAAAATATGGTGAAGGTTTGTTCCGATCAGATCTTCTCTGAAATTCATAAAATTTGTCCAGCTGTTGACTTCAAGATGCTTCCTTCGGGGATTCTCCCCTCCCGGAAGTTCTTTGACCTTAGAAATCTCAAATATCCTGACTCTGATGAATCTGAAGGGGACAATGAAGAAAGTGAAGAAGAATATGAAGATAAAGATTCTGAAGATGGAGAAACGTCAAGTTCAACCAAGGATGACGACTCTCCTGCTGACCCACATATCTGATGTCAATCATGTTTTGGAAAGAATACTTTAAGAAACTCTTATTTTTTGTTTAAGTCACTCTTTTTCTGATGTATTGGTCTATCTATCTCCTTCTTATTTTGAGAAAATGAACATTGAATTTTGTATCTTTTATAAGATTGTCTTCATGTTTCTTTGATCAAAGCTTTTGTCATTTAGTAATTGGCTGACTAGCTTATCCGCAAATTTATAATCTTCAATATGCATAATAACTTTTGTTAATCACATTCGGAAAGCATTATTAGGCATCGGAAGCCTGGCTACTTCAGCCTGACACATGGAAAGTCGGGACCACCCACGCGGAAGGAATGACGCCTATTCAGCTATGAAAAGCATGACCAGGCCTCGGAAGGCTGGCCACTTGAGCCAGACTCGTAATGAAGAAATACATAATGAAACAAAAAGGCGCGAACTCAAAAAGGCGCGAAACCTCAAACTTTTTCGTTCTTTGTCCCTATTCAAGCTCTGATTTCTCTTTGTCTTTTGAATCGATTAAATCTCTAGGTTTTTGGTTAGCTGAGTCTATTTGTTCTTCGTTGACGCAAAAGAGTTCGTCGAACCTCTCTGTTTTTTCAAGCTGTCACTCTCGATTTGGATGAAACTTCGACGCAAATAAGTCTCTGATAAATTTTCGCCTCCCACGTTTCTCCCTTACGATTCTTCAAGTACCCCTCTACAACCGAATCTGAATATTCCATTTGCCCTCAACATTTGAAGCAGCGCAATAGTGCAACTAAGGTCCTTCAGCTGACCTCCATTCAAGTGGTGCATTTGGTGAGTCCGATCCCTTTTTTTCCTGGTATTTCCTCTAACGAGTATCTGCGTTGTGAAAACATTTATTTTTTTATATATGTAATTAAGTTCAGTTGATATATGTGTGTATCAGTTCGTCAGACTATGTTTTTCGAGGCTGTTCCCTCTTTCGGTTGTTTGTGTTTAAGGTTTGGTACTTTTTTTTCTATATTTTCATGTTGTAAACATGAGCGACTATACTTCACATTTGACAAGAAGGAGATCAACAGTAGATTTTGATTAGTTATAGAAAGCAAGAAGGAGATCATTTGAAACACGTATTTGGTATGAGTCATATAAAAAACCCAGAACTGAGAGATTATATTGGAACAGAAAAGGCTTATTCAGTAGAATGGGACAACTTGTTTCAGTTCTTGTAAGACACAGCTGTCAAAATGTTCAAGCCTATATACATGCCTACTACTAGATCAATGTGTGATCGGATGCCAGGTTCCAACTTATCTCATCGATTTGATTACAAATGAGTCCGATGCGATGGGAAGTTGGTGTTAAATTTTTGACATCTCATAATGTTTGTTGGCTTCATCTTTGAATTTGAATAATGTTAACTGTTTTTCATAACTAAGTTTTGTAAATGTGTCTTTATAGTGAACTGTCAACATTGGTGGACATGGATGCCAATGTGACACCTTGAATAGGCATGGAATTTACATCTTTTGAAGAAGCATATGACTGTTATAACAAGTATGCGTTTATGATTGGGTTCAGCATTAGGAAAAATTATTTGCACAAGTGCACTATAGATAAGACTATCATCGTGCAACGGTGTTACGTGTGTAGTAAAGAAGGACATCGAAGAGAGAAACAAGTAGAAGTCAAAGAACAACGTCCTGAGACTAGAACTGGTTGTTTAGCAAGGTTGATTGTCAAAAGAGATAATAATGGACGATTACTAGTAGATAAATTTTGTGAGGAACACAACCATGCTCTTCAGATTGAAGAAGTTGCACATTTGTTGCGCTCCCAGCGTGCAATATCAACTACCCAAGCCACAAAAATAGAAATGGCAGACAGAACTGGATTGGGGACCAGATTGACATATAATTTGATGGGTTTGCAAGCAGGGGACAATGAAAATCTAGGTTTCACAAAGAAAGACTTGCAAAATTATTTGAATAGCAAACGGCAACGTGATTTGGCATTTGGGGATGCCGGGAGCTTGATGTTATATCTAGACAATCAACGAAATTTAAACCCTGCATTTGTGTATTATGTACAGATGGACAATGAGGATAAGTTGACAAATGTATTTTGGGCTGATCCACAGATGCAATGTGATTATCAACTATTTGGTGATGTAGTTGTGTTTGATACTACTTTCTGCACAAACAAAGAAAATAGACCGTTGGCTGTGTTTGTAGGATTTAATCATCATAGGACTATGGTTATCTTTGGAGCTGCCTTGCTTTATGATGAGACAACTGAGTCATTTCAATGGTTATTTCAAACTTTCTTTGGAGTTAATGGTGACAAGAAGCCAAAGACAATTTTCACTGACCAGGACGCTGCAATGTCAAGGGCACTAACTGAGGTTGCACCTAATACACTCCATGCATTGTGCACTTGGCATCTCTGGCAAAATGCAAAGAAACACCATGGATATTTGATGAGTGAGAAGTCACAATTCTCCAGAATTTTGTACAAATGCATCTACAATTATACAGAAGTTGAGGAATTTGAATTTGCATGGAGGAATTTAAGAGAAAATCATGGGGTTGTAAACACTGCTTGGCTAGATAGAACATATGAAATAAGGAAAAAATGGACTTGTTGTTACATGAAGGACTGTTTCACACTAGGTGTGAGGAGCACACAGTTGGCTGAAAGTTTGAATGCTGATTTGAAACAATGTCTTGGACGCAAACTAGATCTTGTAAGGTTTATGAGACATTTCAATGATGTTGTGGAGGCAAAACGTGCAAATGAAATGAAAAAAGAATTTGATGCACGAAATGAGGTTCTTGGAGGTGCACATAGGTTTAAACCTATGTTGATTCAAGCTTACCAGTTATATACTCCAACTATATTCAAAAAAATTTTGATCGAGTTTGAATTGGTGGATAGTCACGGTATCAACAGCCAGAATGTGTCAAGTAATTTTGTTGAATATGTGATTTTGAAGGCAGATGTGACTGGTTCCTATACAGGTAAGGCATACACAGTATTGCGTAATACAGTAGAAGAAAGCCTAACATGTAGTTGTAAGAAATTTGAGACTGTTGGGATCCTTTGTGTCCATATCTTAAGGGTGCTCAATTTTCACCAACTCATGTGCATCCCGAACAAATATTTTTTGATGAAATGGAGAAGATCAGTCCGAGAATTAACACCACTTGTCAGAACAGGAAGAGAAGGGGAGGCAAGGAATGACGTTGATGGGAAATTAAGTTGCTTATAGCGAAGTAGACTGATTACTCCGACATGTTTGAAAGTCATTAACCAAGCCTGTGAAACGGAAGTTGGTTATAACATACTATGTAAGCATGTAAATGGGATTCTCAAAGAGCTCGAAGATGTAGACGTTGTGCAACCTACTTAGCATCCCTCGGAAGAAAATGGTGAAGACTACCGAAATTTACAGTTAAAACCAAAAGAATCTCACAAAAGGGGATCAGGAAAAAGAATGAAGCCCTTGCATGAAAAAACACAAAAGAAGAGGTCTATCAGGCTAGTGGAAGGACAGGGCTCCATTGACATAACCTTGCCAGAGTCTGATTATTTGTCAATGTTTGAGGGTTTTAATACATGGTCAACTCAGGTAAATGCATTTACACACCTTTTGTATTGTACATCTATTTTACCTCATTTCACAATTGATCTTAGGCCTGTTTGTTGTTGAATTATACAGCATGTACATTCCTCCCAAAATTCAATAAAAAATGGTGTAACTACTGATCATTCTTCAACTAAGGTAAATGCAAGTAGGGATCTCTTTTTGTATTGCTCATTTATTTATATTTCAAAGTTATTCTTATCTATTTGTTTTTGGATTATACAGCATGTACCTTCCTCCCAAAATTCAGTGCATATTGGTCGTGGGATCATTGATTAACTAGCTAGATGCATGTACGGATCTCTTTCGTATTGCTCATATTTTTAATTTAAGAGTGATTCTTACATATTTGTTGTTTGATTATATAGGAGTAGGTGGCTTACAAGGCCCACCCCGTGTTGGAATGATGTTGTCGCGTTCGGCTGTGCGGTTGGTCGATGAATGTTGGCTCATCATCACTATCTTCCATTTTTTTAATGCACATTGAATTTGTATATAGATGGTGGTACTAGTTTGAATAAAACAATGAGGGACATATGTTTCCTTGGTCACATGAATGTAGTCTTCATTTTAAAATTTCTGAGCATTACTGGTTGGTTGCTCATTGCCGGCATTGAGTGATAGTAAATGTGTACACTATAGGTCTCATGAAAGGATTGCCATATTCCTAAACTCATCTTCCTCAACGTTATCTGTCTATGTCATGGAATTTTTTCTATTTTAATTCTTTTCTTGTTGGGGTTTGGGTGGTTAGGAGTTCCATGCGGCGGAGCACGGACTTTTCTTGTCGGTGTGCATGGTAAAGGTATTGCGGGATCTCAACAATTCTTCTCACCACAAGAAAGCAAAATAACCCAAACACATAGAATAATACTAGATTATGCGATAAGACCTTCCAAGCGAGTTGCCTAAGCTCCTAAAGTCACTGAACTACAACTCACTCTTCTGTCACAAGGTCGATCGAACAAAATAAATCATCTCAACCTCACTATCGGTTGGACCCATTAGTGTGATATGATGACTATCGTAGCCATTAGCCTCTCAATGTTAGTAATCTTCCCGAAGGAACACCAAATAAACTCCTCACTCTTGTCCCAGGTCGATCAAACAAAATAAATCATCCGCAACCTCACTATCAGTTGGACCCATTAGTGTGATATGATGACTATCAGTAGTCATTAGCCTGTATCCTCTCAATGCTCGTAAGCTTCCATACCGTAAGGAACAGCCAAATAAAGGAATCAACAAACAAGCAGAATGAGCCTTATATCCGAATGGCACTAAAATTGGTGCCTTACATTAAGGACAGTGGTTGTCTAACAAAATTTAATTCTTGTATGTCTAAACTGGATACAATACATAACAATAAATATGTAATACCCAACCACTTGACCATTGTCCTCTTGACTAGCTTACAGTACTGACACAAAAGTACGGCCTTTACATGTTTGCTGAATAAAGTACATAACAAGAAACCAAAAAAACCCAAACACATAAGAACAATACTATATGCTACAACATTGTGATTCGGGCCAACACTATCTGGTTGTGCAGTTGATTAGTAGGGGCTCACCATGCAGCACCCAAATTCAGCTGATTGCCTAGTGGGTCATCATATATTATTGGCGATCTCACTTCCTTCTTACTATTCACACTGTTATATGAAGTTGAAGCTCTAGAATGTACGTACGTTGCTGCTGCTTCACTACCACACATCTTATCTACCCAAATAAAAGAATGTTGATGCTTTTCACCATTTGGGCACCTATAAAATCTGCGACCAAGATTTTTTGTTGTGTTTGAAGTCAGCAGCAACATCCTACCTTGCCCGCAGTAGCATAATGGAGTGGGTTGCTCCATTAACATGGAAGACTACTCTTCTTAATTGCATCCGCCCATGATTTAAACAAGGATAACACAACTGCACCAAATTGACAACTCATCAATCACAACGGTGACTCAAATATGGAGATCTACAATACTAACCCCTTTCTTAAGTCAAAGTTTGATGATCAACTATGTCGAAACAAAACAAAACAAATATGATCAAACAATACAAACTGCCAAACATCATCGAAAGTCTTCAACCAATACCCTTAAATTAGTGCAATGATACAGATAATATAATGCCTCCCTTCCCCACCACAAGTCACAAAATACTAATCCATACATGCTTATAGGAACTTATATTTTTAATTCAAAAACCATTCCCCACCACAAGTATGTACAAACCATAGAATCAGATTATATATATCATATTGAATGGCCCCTACACTCACATAGGCCTGACCAACTTTGGATTTAACATAAAGCTCCAATTATTATAACAACATTATCTCCTGACTGTGCACGAAACCATTTAATTTAAACATGGACGAAATGTTTTAATAAGCCAATGCTAAAACAACACCATATTAAATGCAAAAAAACATGTCATAGGAAACCAACAAATTAAAATCGATAAATATTTCAATTATAAAAAGAGTGAAGCTTCAGTCAAATAATACTTCACTCATGATAGAGCAAATAGACACAGCAACAGAAGTATTATCCCACTGTTCTCCATCATATTTTACCTGAAAGTGAAATCAAATTCCAATTTCAAAGTACAATGTCAGGATTATAATCTGAAAGCGCATTTCAACTTTTCATTCACATGACTCGAGCCGTTGGAGCTTACAAAAGACACCAAAAAAAATGTAAATTTTCAAAGAGGGAGTGCTCAACCATAGTTTTGAACACTACTACCAAAATATCACACTACTTGGAACAAGTTTACTAAATTCCAAATTATAGGATAGAACAGTAGAACTAGTGGCAGAAATAATATTCCATCTACTTGATTCTCTAATCTCTTCCTCAATCGATATCTTCTCAGCCTCTCAGCCTCTTCCTCTAACAAAACTTGCATTTCAGATTTTAATACATATCTAGGAGGAACAGCATGTCTGTAATTACACTCTTTACCACCATTAGGACAAACCTACAACCAACCATATTGTTTCTTGTACACTACTTCCAGAAAGTTTATACAAACTATGCATATAACCATGACTTTGAGAATAGAGATAATGCTTTCTACTTACAACCAACTACTATCACCATTGAAAGAACTACTAATGATGGGGGGGGGGAAATATCAAAAGCCTGAAATGTTGAACAAGTATATGGCACTAGGTTAGCATGCTTTAGGAGGTTATAGGCTCAACTAAAAAGAAGGAAACAGGCGAATGATGTATAACATATTAATAAACAAACAATGGTGTTGATTACTCACCTCTTGTATAGTTGTACAATGGAACTGCTTCAAACAAATTTTCTTCTCACTTATGTTTTGGTTGTTTAACAGTATCATAGAAATCCAACTGAGACCACAAGTCTAAGAGATGAAATCAAAATGGACTAAGCCATAGAATTTGAGCAACATACGAAATTTAGATAAGGCAAGCGGGGTTTTTTTTTTTTTTTTTTTCTGAATCAAGGAGATCATGAAATGCAAAGTTTGTCTTTGAAGATGCATAGGTAACAAAAAAATGGAAACGTCATTAAATTCCAAAAATATGAAACAGCGTATTCTCTATTAGTAAAATAAAAAGCCCGAGTGAAGCTATTATGTTCAACAAAACCAACCTGTACAATAGACTTTGGGAACAAATCCAATCACCTTTGCCAAAAAATCTGTACCCAATCTAATCAGAAACCAAATGGAAAGCTATAAATTCAACACTTAAGCAAAAATATTAAAAATCAGATGTCATTACAGAAAACCCACCGGTAAATCTTACTTTCACACAGAAGCTCCCCACTCAATGAAAACTCAACCGCGTACAGCTCGATTCCAACCTTACTCCCATCGTTGTCTTCCTCTTCTTCTTCTTCACCTTCACAGCGTCTCTTGAAATTAGGGTAAATGAAAAAATGAGCAAGAAGTGATGTCAATAATGTAAACCAGGAGCATTTTAGGAGAGAATAATGGCACCATTTTGTGTTTCTTCTTTAAGAGCAGAACGCTGGAACGAGAACCCAAACTACTTCAACCCACTGCTTCAAGCTACTTTATCTTCTTCAAGAACGCTGTAACCTATCAAACTAGGAAATGCTACTCCGCAACTTCTTCTTCAACAACGCTGCAACTTCTTCTCAAACTGGGAAATGCTCCTCTGCAACTTCTTCTTCAACAACGTTGGAACCTTCCAATTCGTCTTCGTCTTCCAATTCTCCTCTGCAACATTAAAAATGGATTTGGGGCTTTTGATTTTGAAATGAAACACGAGATGTAGAAAACCAATGGGTTTTGTGTATTTCAAAATATTTTGAAATTCAAAATTTACCCGCGCATGGGTTTGAAATCACTTCGTATCGTATACAAATGTATTTTGTTAAAGGTATAAAACAATTGTATGTACGTTGTGTTTTATAAAACGTATTTATAACATATAGTACAACTCAAAAGAGAAAGTCGAACCGCCCAACTCAATCCGGTTTAGCGTTATTGGACCGACCCGTTCCCAAAAAGCTGCTTTAACAGGTTGTTTATATTATTTTAATGGAAGGATGATGCGATTCGGACGGCTCGCTTGACGGTCCTGCGCATTAATTACGTAGGACCTCAGCAAAATTGCAGTCAGATGCTCAACTAGGGGTGTCAATGGGTCTGATTGGGTCTGGCAGCCTAAATCCAACCTTATTCTAGGGACCCATACCTAAAGCCCAAATTCTACCTTGTTAAGTTATGCTAAGCCTAACCCACACTGGTTTACCCAAATAGGGTTGGGCTAGCGCTCAACGAGCTCAAGTTTATCTTTGACATCCAACCGGTGGCTTTATTTGCATCCCTCCCGACATGATCAAAACCAAGTGTTAGGAATGCAAGTTTGCCCTTGAAGGTTCTATCCCTCCCTAAGTTTGAATAGGGCTTGGGCTCAAGATTGTGAGGACATTTCAAGGCCAAAATATTCTGATCAGGGTTAAAGGCGGCCTACGATCAGTGTTTATCCCTCCCCCCTCGCGTGTCCATCTTGCCCATTCTTGATTTTGGCCCTAATCATGACCTTGATTTTGGCCCTGATCATGACCTTAATATGGCCCAAATTTTTGTGGTCAACAATATGAATTTAATATATTTTTCTCATCAATTTGTCTAAGATATTTTGATGTTAGATAAGTAGTATTTCAGATAATCTATTACTTCTTCATTTTTTTTTAATATATCGGATAATTCAAATTTAACAATAGGTTAGACTATAAGAGGTTTTTTTTTTTTTTTGGGGGGGGGGGGTATTGTTCATATAATTGGGATATTATAGGTATCAAATTTTATCAAAGATATAGAAAGACTTAGAAGTTATGTTGTTTATTTATATGAAATACTTTAGATTTGATAAAATGTTAGATTAAAGAAGTTCTGTATTTCTATTATACATCCAATTAAGATATTATCATATTATATTTAATAATAATAGTTTTGAATTTTTTTAATTATATTTTAAAATTAATAAAAATATGGATTTTTGAAGTGTTAGTGTTCGATTTGGCATATAATTTTTTACTTAGTTAAGATAATTCTTATATTAGAGTTGCTAGTGTATGTGGATGTTCTTTTAGAAAGTGCCTCTATATTTGGAGGAAATCCTTAGGCAGACAAGGAAAATTGCTCCAGCAATTCTGTTTAGTTTCTATTTTTTGGGTCTCTGATCCTGTGCTTTGTACCAGGAAAAGAAAAATGAGAATGTCAAGACTGGTAAGTAGCTTCCATGAATGATAATTTAGGGAGTTGGCTGATTGTTGCAATCAATGTCATTTTTATTTTCTTCCCAGGGAGTTGAACAAGACTTTATTTTCATGAAAATTTTGCCACGGTACAGAAAAGACGATTCAAGGTTTGAGATTTTGGGATGCGATGAGATGGAGGAGATGGAAGCTCTAGGAAATTCGGAGGTACCTAGGGAATCGGTCTTCCTGCGTTTGAAGCCTCCAGAGGTGCCTACCAATGGGGATAAATCTTATGCGGGAGTAGTGGGGAGTTCGTTGTTGCCTGAGATCGATTCCCTCCCTTCTCCTATACAAGCGGGTAAGTTTCGCAAGATTGTAATCCCGCAACAGGAATACGAGCTGCAACGAAATCAGTTCCGTTTTTCGTTGATTGGGCGAGCTAATTTTCGCATCACTACTATGGATGAATTGCGAGAGCTAGCTAAGGGTGCTTGGAAATTGTCTCAAGGGGTGATCTTACATTCATTGGGGAAAGGGTTTATCATCTTTCAGTTTCATAGTGAGGCAGATATGACTGAGGTGTGGCGCAGAGGTTTTTGGAATGTTGGAAAGCAATACATTCGTTTTCAACGATGGAGGCCGGATTTTAATATCCACTCTCCTCAACCAGCAGGTAAGTTGGTGTGGGTTCGTTTCCCTGATTTACCTCTTGAGTATTGGCATGAGAAAATGCTTCTTTCTATAACAAAATCTGTTGGGAGACCTGTTTCTATTGATAGACGAACTCGTCTTGGTTCTATTGGTCATTATGCTCGAATTTTGGTTGAATTGGAGGTCGATGATGTTCGAGTGAATGAGGTTCAGATTGAGCGCCTTGAACCAGGAACTCTTCGAGTTTTTAGTTTTCTTCAGAAGGTAATTTTTGAGGATGATATTTTGCGGTGCTCACGGTGTAATCGAGAAGGCCACCTGGGTCTTCATTGTAGGTTTGCTTCAAACGATTCTGTGGATGGTTTGCAGGTTCAGCCCTCTATCGTTCTTGCGAGAAAACCTCCCATGCAGATAATCCTATTGTGGATGGGATTCCTACTGACGGTGTGAGAGTGCAGACTCCAAGCTCACTCCAACATCAGATTCGTGTGGCTCTAGAGGTGGCGGGTTTGGAGGACTCTATTTCATCCAATGAGGGTGCAGCAAATTCAATTTCAAATTTCAATTCAAATTTCAAATCTACAAGGTTGGTTCCCTCTGATGTGGTGATCGCGTCTAGCGAGAACTCTTCTCTTGATCTTTCTCTTTCTCAAAGTGATCCTTTTCAACTTCAAAAAATTATAGATAAAAGCAAGAGTTCGATGTTGGTTGGTAATCTTTCAAAGATCGTAGTTACCTCTGTTGGTCCCATGACTAACCAACTTACACCTAATTCGGCCACTAAGGATATTGGCTATTTTGAACGGTTTGAAAAGCTTCATGAGAGGCCTTGTGGGGCCCTGCTGAATTCGGTTAGAGTGGAAGACTCTTCTATGGAACAGAATTCGATTTATGTGGAAGACTTTTCTACGCAACAAAATTCGATTAGATTGGAAGAAACTGCATTGGACGTGACCTCTAGTTTGGAGCTTCAAGTGGGGTCATGCGGGGCCCAACAAAATTTGAATAATTTTGAAGCAGCTTCTTTGGCCGTGGACTCTAGTTTTGAAATTCAAATGCGGCAAAGTGTTTTAATCCAATTGGTAAACTTCCTTTGGGGAGTTCACTAGTGGGACCTACTGATAAGCTCGAAAGTGGTTCGGCCACTCCTTTTGAATTTCAAAAAGTGCTTGTTGCAGGTAAGAGTTCTATGCAAATTGGAAACCCTTCTTTGGAGTGTTCATTGGTGGGACTTGAAGTTGCAAATATTATTAGAAGTTCAGCCATTGAAGGAACTACGGAGGATGATTTGGACTATTGTGGGGCCGATCAGAATTCGGCCAGGCTGGAGAGTTCGGCCAATGATGAAACTATGCAATTGAAAGTAGTTCTTCCACTTTCGTCTTCGTCTATATTAGTGCGGGCTGAAGGTTCTCCTCGCCGGAAACCTGGTCGTCCAAAGAAGAAGGCTCACGGAGTGAAGAAAGTAGTAACAAGTAAAAAGGTTTCTATAGCAGAGGAATTCAAGAAGGTAGATGCTGCTTTAGCGAAAGTATCCACAATGCATCAGAGCCTCCCATTGGGAGAGGATAGTGCTGCTATGTAACTATTATTATGAAGCTTTTCTTAAAGATCTTGATTTGGATGCATCTAGACGTTCGACATTTCGTTTCTGATGACTTAGTTGTTGTCAATTATGAGTAGGAATCAGTGAGGAAGGGTGTATTGGGGGCAATTGTTGTTGCGGGTGAGCAAGGTAGGTACTAATTGCTATATTTCTTTTCTTTTTCATATTTTCGTTATAAAATGACCCTTTTAGCGAAAAAATATATCCTCTGTCATTTGGACTTGATAAATGAAAGTGAATTACCCAAAAAAAAAAGATGAATGACAATCTACAAGAAAGTCGCCACATTCGACAAAGGCCTTTAAATACATTACAACCCTAGCAGGAGGCAGCCGGATTTTTGTTCACTGCAGAGCAGATATCCTCCGTGCATTGCCGCGAATGTGACACTTGTTTTTTTAATATCCGACAGCCATAAATGAAAAACGGGGATATGAACGTAAATATAAATTTTTTTTAATACTTAACCCTCAAAACTGGGGAAAAAATTATCAAATAAGTCTACAGAAGCCAAAAAAAAAAACAGTAGGAAGGGGAGGGAACCCCCACCTTAAATATATATGGCCCAAGCATATACAACTCGTTATATACAACACCATTCATTTCTCTTTCTTTCTATTTTCCATAGTACATATTGGGACTAAAGGGACATGGAAAAAAGTGTTAGGGACGGAAAGGAAAAGAAGAAGGGGGGGGGGGGGGGGAGAGGAAGGGAAAGGAACTGAGCAGTACATATAACATCACCAATTTTCTGTGACGACCTGACCAAACAGACAGGATCCCAGTACAACACACTTGCTATATAAGGCAGTTCCACGCCTCACAAATGTCAACAGAACAGTGTCATATTATAAATATAGCCTTCCTCAAGAGAACCTGATATGAGAAAACTGCAATGCAGACAAATCATGTAAAGTGTCCTGAAGAGATATTAGTTAGCAGATATCCTAAGCAAGTTAGCAACAACGGACAAGCATTTGAACTCAATTTTCTCACAGATAAAGAACATTCTTCATATCGATCCAACAGACAAGCATTCAATGTGTATGAAATTTACCATTATACTCCTCCCGGATCATATAACAGAACTTGTCAATGACAGTTCATGAAGCTCACTCAGCATCCACTCCTCATCTCCCATTTGTCCTTCAAGAACAATAGCCCTCGTTCCTCCAACAATGCATGTACTGCGTCCCCAAGCAAATCTTGGAGGTAGTCCGGGTACATTTAAAATTCTCCAGGTTGGCTTCTCATCACTAAGATCCAAGAGATAAAGCTGAGAAGCAGAATGAAGACTGGCCACAGACCCACCAAAGATCAGGATCCTTCCACCAGGAAGGCTCACAGCCACATGCTCAAGCCGAGGCGGTGGAGCTATACCACCTGGATTTCCAGCACCTGGCATTCCGTTCCCAGTTACACATCTCCAACATGGCTCTTCCTCGCTAAGATCCATGGTGAAGACGTCACTTGATCGGAACCGAAGTGGCCCACTCTTTGCAAAACCACCGAACATCAATATCTTCCCACCACCATAGACTGAAAGTGTATGACCAAACCTACACGGAGGAGTCCATGCTACAGGAATCTCCCTCCACACAGGATTCTCCAATGACAAATCCAGTAAGAACGTGTCACCGAGAAGTACCCCAGAATCATCACAACCTCCAGATACTATCAACTTGGTGCCATCAAGGGTGCATGAGCTATGCCATGATCTAGGGAGTGGTGGGGCCAAACCAGCAATTTCACGCCAAGCAGGATCTTGTGCATCTAAATCCAATATGAAAACATCATTAAGCAAACCCTGCGTTCCACAGCCTCCAAACACAACCAAATTAGATCCATTGACACAGGAAAGCGTGTGACCCCATCTGCCAGGGGGTGGGGAGCTCACTTTGACACGTTGCCACCCTGGGTTACGAGAATTTAAGTCCAACACAAATGTATCATTCATTGGCTGCATGTTGACCCCCTCTCCCCCAAAAAGAACAATCCGATTCCCAACAGCACAGGCACTGAAATTGCTGCGAGAAGGCTCTACAGGACCTCGAACAGTCAACTTTCTCCATGCAACAGCTTCAAGCGTAGTTAGCTCCCTGGCTAATCGCCCCCATCCCAATCTTCTAGCTCCAGGCACTGCCTCCAACATGCGAGTGGTCTCCCTACCCCATGCATTTTGACAAACCATTTTCCACAGATCCTCATTTCTTGTCAAATAGTAAAGCCAATTGCACGTTGAACCAACAGAATTAATATCCCTTAGTGTTAGCCGTGAAAGTATGACAAAAAGAACGTCATCACACAGTTGAACTATGTAACAAAAATCACGAGGACCAATTCCCTGCCCAGCTGGAACATGCCTGTAAGAGGAAAGATCAGAATGAAACCCATCAAATGATCTTGTTGATTCTTTCCCTGAAGACCCAGATGATCTTGTTGATTCTTTTCCTGAAGAACAAGGCAGTGGACCCAGATCAAGATTTGCTTCTGTAAAGAATTGGATGCCAATAACATGAGTTATTGTATCATCATCACCAAGTATAGGGGTCAGCCTCAATGCATTCATTAAGGGAGTGCCATCTTTTTTAAAATTCAACAATTCGCCCTGGAAATCAACCCCGTCTTCAAGGCATCTTCGTATTTCTGAAACAACAGTAGAGTCCACTAGTGGATGCCTCCTTTTAGCAAATGGTCCTCTGCATTGTAAAAAGCGGCTGCAACAGATGCCACAGTATCAGTACCAATATATCTTTACATACAAAAAGTTCAGAAAAAATCAAGAGCACCCGGAGTCAGCAGGATTTGAGAAGGAAAAAATAGATCTCAGCAACCAGTTATCAGATAACAGACTTTCAGGAAATGACCGATGCAAATAGATAAGAGTGGAACGGAAGAACAGCTTGAATTCCATCATTTCAGAAATATGAATAATAATATGATTAATAGATTTCAAAGAACAGAAGTATGGCAATTGAACAGAATTAGCCCATTGCAAATTGGTAGACAAACACCTTATCCAATAGCAGCCCCATGTATCAACATTAAATCAGCCAAATCCCATAGCATCTAGATGTGGCTCAAAACAAGAGCAATCAAGCTATCCCATTTAGTTGGTAAAATACTTTGAGATTCACTGAATGACACAGCATAAATCCCATGTGAATTTAAGTATTTGGTTATGTGAATACAGCATAGTGAACATGCTCTATTTTACTTATACCTTGTGCCTATTGCACAAAATCTTCAGTTTGTGCCTATTGCCTCTATTGCGCCTATCTTTTTGTTTCAAATCAACAAAATTTTGGGAAAAAAACCAAATGCCAGTAACTTATGCACTCAGTTGTTGGAGAGAAACCTGCTCTCCTACAAACAACTTTTTCCCTTTGGATTAACAACTTTATTGATGAAACCGAAAAGGTATAATAGAACATCAGGAAAAATAAATACATAAATAGAAATTAAATAACTTAACCAGTAATCCTCAGAAGGACCAATAATCCCTAGACACCATCTCCATCCCATTTACTCGAAGACCAACAAGTTCTCTCTACGCCCAAAGAAGATGAAAAGAAACAGGAGATGGAAAAAGCACAGAGGAACACTTTTTTCCTTTTGTTTTTGGTTACTTGTGGGTATTTCAGCTTTCAATTTGAATCTCAGAATAAAAACTCAGGAGTCTCGAAGTAACGTCTTGGTCATTGACCTCTTTCTTCCTTTTTAAGCTGGATTAATACATATCGGTGGTATCAACATGTATCGCTTTGTATTGACCCTTATCGGTTCGTCATGCATCAATACAATCGATACTACAGATATCAATAGATATAAGTATACAATTTAAAAAGAGACTTATCGGCATAATGTATCGTACCAGCCGATAAATTAAGAGATGAGAGAAACAAGATGGAAAAAAACCAAAAGGTAGAGACATATTGCAAGCTTGTGATACCAATACGCATCGGCAAATACGATACAAACAGATTGACACTATAAACGCTGATCATGTCTTCATGTTATTACCTTATTGACACTATAAACGCTGATCATGTCTTCATGTTATTACCTACATTACATCCTAGTTTTGCCCCATTCCTATAACATTTCACCCAATAACATGTTCCACCCCACCATTCTAAGTATCTCCAAAATTAGCGCACCACCATCCTTGATACTATTTCATTCCAATTAATCCAACCAAAGAATTCAGAGGTCACTGACCGCATCCACCCATACTAACAAAATCATCCCATCACAGCCCATATCACAAAGGATCCCTCATATCCCATTGCCAAAATTTCAAGGAACCCTTCATGGTCATATATGAGAAGATTTTTTTAAATGGGCTCTAATATGGTTATGCCTTACCTTAAGTTTTTGTAGTGCTGCCACACGTAAACGATAACATCTTTATCTCTACTACACTTAGTTAATCTATTTGATGTTTCTTCGGTTATTTAGTTTATCCATTTGATCTTCTCAGTGGCCAACATTCCACATCATACATCATAGCTAGCTGAATGACAGTCCTACAAAATTTTCCTTTAAGCTTGAAAATTGCCAAAATCTTTTGGAGGACTAAAAGCGTTTACATATATCTATAGCTTATACTTAGTGCTCTAATCCAATTAGTATTGATTTAAACAATGTAGAAAACAAATTTTATCAGATTAGGATAGGAAACTATACAGAAATTGAATCCAACTGTTTTCCAATACCAAACAGGGAAGAAATACAAATTGACCCAAAAAAGAAAAAAAAGAATTAATAAAGTATTACTGCAAAACAAGGCCTGGAATTAACAACCTAGCTAGCCAGGCTAATAGCATGCACTGTGCACATGCTCCCACCACCGTATGGCTTGGGCAGTGTCAAAATGTCTGCAGCCTTAACCTGGTTACCAGAGAAATAACAATTCAACCTAGCCTTATCCCAGTTACATGGATCCTAGCCTTGCAATCAGCTCTAGTCAAGGTCAAACTGTATATACAAGGCCTAAGCCATACATGTCTTTTCCCACTTCTCCTAAGGTTATTCTAGGGGCAGACCAGCTTTTTACTTCTAGATTAAGTCACTCCTCCTTACTGAAGCTTTTAAAGGCCTCCGTGGCTGTGCCACTTCAAATGACTTTCTCGTAGCTTATTATGTGCCAAAGCTACTCCAACACCAGCTTTGATATGATCATTCCTTACTTTAACCTTCCTAGCTTTCCCATCCATCCATCTCAACATCCTCATTTCTGACACACCAAGTAGATAACTGCCCAACATTCTATGCCATACATAAAAGTCAATCATATGAAAATCCTAAAAACTTTTCCTCAAGTTATTCATAAGATCTATTTGAATTTGTTCTTCACTCCAGATTCTATTACAAATTGTCAGATCTGTTCATGTCTGTTAATTGACATCATGTTAGCTCATATAATTTCATATCTCACTTATGCAAAGCATCTTTTTTTCTTCTCTTGATCTAATAATCAATTAATGTAGTGGTATTTGCTTTATTTCAACTTCTAATGGCATTATGATTGTTTTAGATTTCATAAACCAGCCATCGTAGTTTGCTAAGGTTCAGCAGACATAATGATGGAACCCCAAAATCGAGGGCCAGTCTTCAGGAAATAATTCAAGTGAACCAGCAGCAATATTAAGTCTTAGTAACCCTGCGGGTACAGTGTACAGCTGCCTTTGATTCAAGGGTTGGGAATAGGTAAACAAGAGTCGGGTATGGTTGTAGAAGCTTGGGTTTGACAAATCTCAAATCTGAATCTTTTGTATTTTAAATTCAGAATTGAAATTGTAGGTCTAGGGATTTAGGTTCTCTTTAGAATCTAGGGTTTATAGGGTTTAGGGTATATGGGATCCTTTATAATATGGTTTGTGAAGGATGACTTCTTATGAAGAATTGTTAGGTTAATTATTTGTGGTCAATATGATATGCTCTGACTAGGATGACATTGAGGGTCTCAAGGATACATAACCTAACCCATAGGAGATATGGGATAAATTCCTTGAGATGAGAAATTGGGGTCTATAGGGGTCAAAATAGGTTGAAATTTGGTGGGAATGTAAGTAAGAATATAGGGATATGCTCCCTCAAGTTTGGTGGGGTTAGGATGGCTAAATTAAAAGATATTAAGGTTCTTGTTTTTAGGGTTTTCGGAACTATGAAAAGTCAAGAAAATAACTATATCTTGAAATCGGACTGTCAAAATGGGGTTAAAATGGGATCTAAGGTCACTAGGGTTGAGGGAATGAGATTCCTAAAGTTTGGGCCAAGTCTAACGGTTAGATTGGCATAAAGCAGACCTTGAATTTTGGGCCTCTGGAAAAGTCTGATTTATAGCCTTTACATGAAGGATGTTAGGGATGATAACTTACTGATTTTGCCGAGAGAATACCAAAGCAAAGCTTCCGCAGGTTTCCTTGGAAACCATGTCTTCACTCGATATCTCCTTCAATCAAATTTGATTAATCATCAATCCAATTTGTTTACAAGTGAATAGCTCTATTTTTAGCCTTCATATGAAGGTTCTCCTAATAAGACTCAACAAAACAAGGAGATCTATTTGGAATAGAACTCAAACTCACACTATGATTCAACTAGGAAACTACTTATTGAAAGAATTCTGTTGCAAGGACTCCTAAATAAATAATAATTGCAGAATTTACAGAAATTCTTAACTTAAGAAGGAATCTAATTTAAAATAGGATCCCAGCTTGACACTCCAACTTGAACTGGAAGAATATCATAACTTGACAAACAAGGACTGAAATAACAAAGTAGATACCGACTCAATAAAGTATTCTATACACAACTAGACTTATTAAAATTCCAAAGAGGAAGGCAAAATGACAAATTTGACCCTCACCAGGCTTGGCCTCCCTGGAGGGCCCGTAGGAAAAGAACTTCTCCAGAAAGGGGAGTCTCCCTGGTTACATCACATTGATGTAAACCCAGATTTAGGGTTAAGGGTAGTATTGGAATTTCCCTAAATCTAAGTGCTGCCCACGAATTTTCAGGAAAAGAAAATGGGTATCCTAGGGTTTATAGGGAATTTTATTACTCTAAAACCCTGCTGTAATGTGAACTCAGATCTGAAATTTTAACAAATCAGAAAACTAGGGGTTCCTTTTTTTTTTTTTTTTTTTTTTTTGGGGGGGGGGGGGGGGGGTTTGGCTAGGGTTAAAAAAGGGGTGCCCTTGTTACTTCTGCATATCAGAACTTATTTTTAATGATTCTGGGACTTGGGGAAGGTTTGAATTGCATAAGCTTTAGGTTTTCAGAAGTTTGAGAAAAGTTTCAGAAATTAGAAGAAGAAGATGGGAGTGCAGAATTTTCTTAAAGCTAGGGAAAGTAGATGAAGTGCAGAATTTTCTAAAAGCTAGGGAAAGAGGGTTTAATGAAAGGAATAACAGTGGGACTGTTCTCTATGGGGTGGTGCGAATGCGTGCTCTTAATGGGAGGAAACAGGAAGCTAAAGGGGCTGGGAAAGAGGAATTGGCAGAGGGGTGGGGTCTGCTGCTATCGCAGGGAAGAAAAGGAGTGGATAGGGACCTGCAAATGTAAGGGGAGAGGTGGGACTGGCATGCATGAGAGGGAGGAGAGGATAAGGAAGCTGTGATGGGGTTGGGGGACTAGACTAACCTAGGATTGATCTGGAGCTGTCGTTTGATGGTGGTAGCCTGTGGAAACTTGCTGGAAATTGCAAACAGAATTCAAAAGCATGAAGAAACCTGCTGAAAACTTAAATGATGCTGAGTATTGAAGAAGATCTTCAAAAATCTGCCAAGGCCCCCTCAAAACAGGACCCCAGTCCTCTATAACTTTTCATTCAATCCAACTTAAGAATTATAATGAGCAATGAAGGCTTATTTATAGCCTTCACAAAGAAAGAAGAACTTGACTCAAACTCAACTAAGACTTAGAAGACCAACTTGACTGCCACCTAAAATAAAAGACGACTTCTTAAAGACTAACTTGTCTATAAGAGTCCCCTTGAGGAAAAGACTTTCTAACAAAATAAACCACAACCACTTAATGAAGATAAATTTTAATCAAAGGCAAACTCCTAAAAGATAGGAACCCTTCCTATAAAAGAGTTTTATCTTATCCACAACTTAACTAGTGGAAACACACTCAAACACAACTCAGATAAGAATATGAAATGGACTGGGACTCTTTCATAACTCACAAAACACTAACCCAAATAACAAAATAAAGATAGATCCTAAACCCTTGGATAGTGAGGGTTCCAATCAGACCCTTCTTGAGCTCTAAAAGGGCTAGAAAATTACCAAAATACCCCTGGAATGGGGTTCTGCCAGCATGTTTAGATGGGCCTTGGGGCCAACATTGGGTTCGGCCAAGGGGGGTCTTTGCATTCACATCACACAGTCTATAAACCTAATCTATCCTTTAAATAAAATGCGTGCCTAGTTTTAAGTCTTTAACACTATCTGTGGAATTATCTGTTTTTCTAACTTTGCAATGCTACAATAGTGATATTTTGTAATTATTATTCTGCTAAAAGTATCGTACTAGAACACTATGGCCTACAACAATATAAAAACCACAGTATGGAGAATATGCAAAATTTCATTAACCAGCTGGCTGAATCAATCAGACAACCATGTGAGGATGCTGTACTGAAAAGCAAAGGCGAGTCTACTACCCAGATCTGACCACCCTAAGTTTCATAGAAAAATAGGAAGCATTGGCTTCTCATTTTACTGCTAATAACCATAGTTGTCACAGCGACAAGGCGATGCAAGGCGGTTTAGGCTAATTGAGGCGATGAGTCGACAAGGCGCCCTCCAAGGCGCTTTTGAGGCGTTTTAAGTGAAATTTTTAGTGTACATCTCATTCACTCTAAATCTATCATATCTTATATAATAAAAAAACTAATGTCAGACTACTTCAAGTCATCCAACATACTACAAACCACACGAAATAGTTTTTAAACTCCTCTCTCCTTTTTCTTTTTTTTTTTTACTTTCTTTCCCCTAACGTCGATTAAATTTTTCTCGTTCCTAATGCTATACAACTACCTTTCACCGTATCGTCGCTAATGGTTTTTTTGATTATTTTTTTTTTTTTTTTTTTTTTTTTTTTTTCGTTTGACTACCCCCATACCACCCTATCCTCTCCTAATACAATTTTTCTTTTTTTTTTTTTTTTTTTTTTTTTCCCAACTCCTTTTTTTTTTTTTTTTTTTTTTTTTTATTTAAAAAGAAGAACAAGAACACCACCACCCCCCCAACAAACATCTTTCCCTCCTCTATTCTTTTTTTTTTTCTTCTTTATTTTTTTTTTTTATAACACCCCACCCCCCCCTTTAATTAGTTGTTTTTTTTTTTTTTTTTTTTTTTTTTTTTTTTTTTTGTGGAATGCGTTTTGATATTTTTCAAAAAGTTGCGGACCCTATGAAATCTTGAATTATATAAACAAGTGGTGTCAAGAACTACGGTTGCACCCACCGGGAAAGACATTGTAATCTCGGACCTCAATTATAGGGGCCGGGGAAACTATTTCTCTAGATTAAGAAAGGAAGAGGCAAGAAGAGAATCTGCTTGTTGCTGGGGGGGGGGGGGGGGGGGGGCATTGAAGGCTTATTGATTCTTGCGCCCACTAGGGGGGGGGGGAAAAAAAAAAGAGGGGAAATGAAAAGGCGCAGATGAGACAACCCCATGGGACTGGAAGAATGTAATGTGTAATGTACCAAAATAGTTGTATTTTATTGTTTCGTATCAAAAAAAAAAAAAAAATACTACAAACCACACAAAATAGGTCCTAAATAAAAGAGGGGGGAGGGGAGGGGGGGGGGGGGGGTGGCTGGTCCCGGCCCCCTCCTGCCGGGGGGGCGTCGCGGGAATGGAAGAGAAGAAGAGAGAAAGAGATTAGGGATTAGAGTGAGAGTGAGAGTGTGAGACTTGAGTCAAGAACTTATTCTCTTTCGATTTTGTTTGTTTTTATTTTTATTTTAACATTTGATCACATGAAGCGTCATTATACATATGCATATAGGTTTAAACAATAGATACTTTACAATCAGAATCTAATAAGTATTTCAATATATGCCTTCAATTAGGCATCTTTCTCATGATTTAAAAAAGAAAAGAAATAAAAAATAAGCAGACACCTTATTGCCTAAAAATAAGGCGACGCCAATTTGCGGCGCTCTGAAGGAGCCCAAACGCTGAGGCGACCTAGGCGACGCTTAGGCGACGCCTTGACAACTATGCTAATAACAACTCCCATTCTCATTTTAGTATTCTACTGCTAATAAACTCCATATAACATCACTCTAGAAAAATCCGCGCTCACTATTTATAAAGAAGTACTTGTGAGTTGTGACAGGACTGATGACTCACTGATGCAGCCAATCAATGCCAAATTAGGAATCAAGTATAAGATCTGCTGCTCCAAATGACGGTAAATGCTTTCCCAATAAATAAAGTTAGAAAAAGCTTGCCGATCCGCTGGTTTTAATGGTTTGCATCACGGGTAGAAAGAGGTTAGAAAGAAGGAAATAAAGAGAAGAGGTAGAGGCTGTCCTGGGAACATAACATGTGAACAGTGACCAAAGAAAAGGATCAGAAAGAAAAGAAGAAGCATTCTTGGATACACAAATCAAATCCAAATTCCATGTATCACTTCAGTGCTGGAGCTCCTCTTAGTCTGGATAGATTCAGCACAGTATTAGGAGTCCAAATCTACTTCTACATTGTTATTTGAGTCGTTGTTTAGAGTCCCAGTCCAAATAGGAGTGTCAAGCTAGAATACAATTTCAAATTAGATTTCTTGAGTTCTATTCCAATTAGGATTCTTTGAGTCCTCGTCTTGTTGATTCCTGGTAGGAAATCATTCACTGCAGAGGGTTATATAAACAGAGCCATTCACTTGTAAACAAGTCAGTTGATGAATAATAAAATTTGTGATTGAAGGATATTGAGGAGTGGAGTCATGGGTTTTCCCTTGAAGGGAAGACCTGTGGCAGTGTGCACTATAACTTTCTGTATATTTCAAATCTTGAAGCCCCCATCTTCTCCTACAGAAAATAACACTGCCCCTGCTCCTACCCCTTTTCTTCCCCCCTTCCCAACGCAGCCACTGCTCCCCAACCCCTAACCCTAATTCTGCAACTCCAGCCCCCTTCCCCGTCGCAATTCATCTTACCCTCACTGCCTTTCCATCCCCTTTATCTACCATTCCCTCACCTCCCCCACCCCCCCCCCCCCCAAAAAAAAAAAAAAAAAAAAAAAAAAAAAATTCCTTCCCAGCCCCTTTCCTTTCTATTCCTTCTTCTTTTTCTTCTTTTCTCCTAGCGGCAGTATAAAAATTCTTAGATTTCTAAAACCCAGAATCTCCCAAACCCTAACCCCATAGACCTCCAAACCCTTTACTCAATACGAACCCCCTTTAGGAACCAAATTCCCCTTTCCCTTCCCTATCTTTGACCCCCCATCTCAGCCCTATCCATTCCCCCTCAACCCTTGTAAAACCTAATTTCCTTTTCTTCTCTTAAACCCTGGAAACCCTAACCTCACTTTCAATCATACTATTCAACCCCTCATCCCAACCCCATTCCGCTTTAGGATCATCTTCAATTCCAACCCTAACCCTAGTCTTCCTATAGAAACCCTAATTGTTTAAAGTCTACTCTTCTGGAATTGAGTTTGAACACTAAAACAGAAAAATTCAGGTCTGATTTCATCAAAACCCAAACCCTAAGCCTACTGGCCAAACCCTGTACTTCTTCCCCATCAATCCTAATTCCCCTTAGACCTCTAGAAAGTCCAGATGCAGGATATACTTTGCCCTAATAGCTGCTTCCCACCTGTTGTTGCCCTAAGAAGTCATAATTGCAGGGGTTTAAGAACCCTAAATTACCGCTGATTTCAACTTAATGGATCCTGAAGAATTGCCCTCAATTTGGGGGTTACATCAACCTTTAGGTTTGATTCAACCCAACCAGAAACTCCCAAATTCTGGAAAAGTACCTACCAATTAGGGTCAACCAAGTTTCACAAGGATCTGAAACCTAGAAGTCCCCCATCTACATCATTTAGAGGTATCACATTTTCTGTTCCATTTCAAGAGATCACTTCTTGCCTAGAAACATAACCTAATCTCTTTGAAGCCTAACCTAACCATACCAGAGATCTCCAAAACGATTATACATGAACCGTCTCCATTAGTCATCAAAGAATGAATCCCATTCTAGCCCAAATCACAAAACCCTTCTCTAAATCCAACCTATTTTATCCTAAGAGTTAGTTCTGATCATGATCATAGAAGAACTTGCCCTCGGTTGATCATCTACCAAATGTGGGAGTATGACCACATCACCACTACCCAAGAAAGAACCACATTATAAAATGTTTTATCAACGGCATAGTGCGTGTAAAGAAAGTTATGTTCACTACCAACAAGAAGATGACAACAGCATAATAACACCAAGAAATCCACCAAACTGTATCAGATTTTGCTCAACATAAGTTCGAGATGATAAAAAGAGAATCAGGCTAAACAGGATACCCAACTACGAAATTAGTCTGACACATCAATAACCCAATATCAACGCCCAAACCCATCAAATTGCAGATTTCGTTCTATCAAGAACCTCGATTGCAAATCAAACCTGTGAAGGATAACACAAGAAAACTTACCAATTTCGCCCAACAACTTCCTCTGCTCTATACCCAGTAGCCGACTTGAACCCAGTATTAACATATATAATTGGATGGTCAGGCTCCAAAGCATCCGTGACCGCAAGTCCCCAAGGAGATTCCTGACGCAAACTCCCAATTGAAAATGACAGAGGTCCTACATCGTTCTGCAAGAACGCCTCCTCATCACTACTTCCGTCTGTACCACTATCCCGTGCCATAATTCCCCTTCGCTCAATCTCAGAATCCTTCCTTCAACCCTTCAACACAGACCAAATCAATACAACCGAAGCTTTTCACTTGCCAATCCAAGAAAACCCAATAACTTAAAACAAGAACTTTTCAAATAAGAGGAGATGAAGAACAGTAGAAAGAGAATCACAGTGAAACCATAAAATTTGGAAATAAATAAATGAAAAATCTAGATAAGACTATAAGAGTTAGTTAGTTTTGATGGTCTGGGGAACTCTCTGCGGACTGCTTTTTTTTTTTTTTGGTAGGGAATAAAAACTTTATATATGTAACTGATATCCCGCGCCCGAGGGATATTACACATTACAGAGTTAAAAAGTAAAATCCAAGATAAGAAAGGGGGGTGGGAGAAGTGGTACAAGAAACGGTCCTGTGAGATAGCCGTTGATTTAGCAAGTGCGTCAGCTGCAAAATTGGCTTCGCGTGGGATGTAGGTGAAGGAACAGTCTGGAAAGGAAGCTGCAAGCCTGAGGATATCGGTGATGAGGTGTGAGGTTTTCCAGCTATTGCATGATGAAGGCTGCAAAAGAGTGAAAATCAGCGATTGGTTGTCACTCTCCACTTGGATATGGGAGATCCGAAGGTCGAGGGCAAGATGAAGACCATGACGAATGGCAAGTGCCTCGGCAATGAAGGAGTCCTGACAGCCCGTGCCCTAGCCAAAAGCAAACACAACCTAATTAGAAAAGTTGCGTGTGAGACCACCAATGCCCGAGCGTTTCGGATTGATAAAAGATGAGCCGTCCACGTTTAGTTTGATCCTGCTTGGAGGTGGAGGTTCCCATCTGAACAGTGGGGAAGTGTTCCTAGGTGAATGAGAGGCGGAGGGAGGGGTGAATTCATGGATCGCATGATATAAACGTGTCATGACATCCTGAAGCTTGGGAGGTTCAGAAGAGTGTATAACCGTGGTATAATAGCCCCAAAGAGCCCACAGAGCGATAAGGGAATGAACAAACTGCAGTCGGTTAGGGGAAGGGCAAACAGAATGGATGACAAGGTCTCGAAGTTGGAGATCAAAAGGATGTGAGTGATCCCATTGATGAAGGTTAAGGGTATGCTAGAGATGGGATGTGAATGGGCACAGGATAAAGAGATGATGTGCTGAGAAAGGATGATACCCACAAAGTCCACAATGGAGCGGAACGTTACAGCCTCTCGCATGGAGCAAATCCGCCGTGGGTAATTTGCCTAGAAGAGATTTCCAGAGGAAAAGGAGGATTCTAGGGGGAAGGGGGAGATGCCAGAACTGAAGCCAATTAAGGCGGGGTATTGAGGAGGTGGGGGTCATTTGGTTTCGGTGGAAGTTAGGCGATTGAACCGGATCCGGTTAAGCCGGACTCTTTTTAAACCTAGTCCAGTATTCAAGCTCCAACCTCCAATTAAATATCTCAGAATTCGTTTCAACCCGGCCAAACCACAAGCGGTCTACTATACCTCAACTCAGAGCCCATTTTACAGGGTCCAGGGCCGGAAAAGGCCAGGCTCTGTTTCTGTATGTTTTTGTCATTTTCAAGTTGGTTTTTAACCAAAAGAAAGTATCTTAAATTTGTGAGAGAATTAACTGAACATAAACTGTTTCTTAGCCCATAGATAGGTCCAACAAAAATTAATATATTTTCTTAAGTGTTAATGTGTTAATTAAGGGTATTAATGGATAATCGGAATCCGCTTTCGAATTCGCATCCACATCCATTTAAAGATATCAGAATTTATTATCGATTATTATCCATCCGATTAAGTTACTTATTTAGATTTATTTTTCTTATTTTTATAAATTTTTTACTTGTGATATGTGACTTTTTTCTAGATTCTTTACTAAAATAATTATCAAAGTTGCTAAATTCTTAAATTTCAAATTTAGCCTTCACAAATAAAATTGTAAGGATGTAAACAAGAATCAAAAACTTGTAATCAATATGTATTTTTATACCCATTTGTAAGAATCTACTTAAGAAAATAACAATCCGATTATCATCCGAATCTGACTGAATCTGTCCGAAAACCGATAGGATATTATCCGAATCTGTCTAGATATAATAGGATGCAGATATGGTATTACTACTATCCGATACGAATTTGATTCGTTTACACCCCTAGTGTTAATGCTTGAGGCAAAATCACCATTATATTCTCAATTAAAAAAAAAATTACATGTGCACGGTGGCGTTGCCACAAATCCACTGACCTCCCAATCTACTACCATAATCCATAGATAGGTCCAAAAAAGTTAAACTCCTTTCTTAAGGCTGCATTTGTTTGTAAATGTATGGTGAAAAAAAAAATATGTAAGCCCCATATATAATGGAGTGAGAGAGAGGAAAATAAAATGAATGAATTTCATGAAAAAGTGTTAAACGTGAGTCCACACTTTTTTGTTTTTTCACAAAATTTTATAAAATTTTGTAAAGTTTTGAAAAGACATAAAATGAAAAAGTTAAAATATCACCTCACTAGACAAGCTTCATTCTCCAACTTTCTTATCCATATCAACTAAACAATCACACTTTTGGATTTTAAGAAAAGTTTATTTTTTCAAAATTTTTTCCATCCCTTTTTACCCACCCTACCTTTATTCCAGCAAACAAACGCAACTTAAGTATTACTGCTTGAGACAAACTGACCATTGTATCCTTAACTAAAAAAATCAATCCCCTTCATCTCAACCATACATGGTCGTCCACCAATGTTCTTGCTCGACTTGCCAGATTACTAGAAGGAATCGACTATCACCAGGTTCCAAAAACCACCCAAGGTTGTAGAAAAATAAAGGGTGAAAAGGAATAAAAAGAAACACAATGGAATGGTTAGACTCATCCTTCCATTGTTAATTCATCCTTTTTGTTTTATATATAGAGGTTTGTATACAATATGTTCGATGTTTTTCATAGACACTTGTTTATCTCTCTCATTCTATAATCTTATTTAGTTCTTGTTTGATTGTTTAATCTACTAGTACTTTTAGGGTTTCTATTCTCTCGTCTACTAGTTTCAATAGATACAATTTTTGTTTCTTTGAAAAAAAATTTCCCTTCTTGAGCTTCGTGTAGATTGCATTTTAGGAAGCCTTCTTACATCCCAAAAATCTTTCTTGTGCTTCTAATTTTCTATTATGAAGAAAATAAAAATAAAAATAAAAACCCTCTCTGGAGGTGCTCAAGAGCCTTTCATCTTGGTATGGAAGTGCAAAAAGGTGTCAAGGCATTTAAGGGTCTCAAATGTTGCAACAAGGTTGTCCCCTTAGGCCCTATCTTTTTTCTCCTATTAATGGAAGTGTTGTCCAAGCTTATGCAAAGTATAGATCACTTTTTGTTTGTTGGTATCAAGATTGCTAGGCATGCATTGGAAACTTCACATTTGTTTTTTCCTGATGATACTTTTTTATTTTGTCAAGCTTCTGTTGATGATGTTCTATCTATTAAGGCTATTTTTTAGTTTTTAGTTTATTTTACGAGCCAAATAATTAACTTTGACGAAAGTAAAGCCTTTCTTCAGTAGGATTGTTTTTGTGGATGAAAGGGTATGATCAATAGCAATGTTAATTTTTGTTATTGGGGACTAAGCTCTTTTTTTTTTTTTTTGTGTGTGTGTGAAAGATTGAACTCTAAATTTTCCTCGTGGACAGCTAAACTTCTATATATGTTGGTAGAATTGTACTTGTTAATTATGTTCTTCATGTTGTGCCTAGTTATCAATGCAATGTTTTCTGACCCCTACAGTTGTCTGTTGAAAATTGGACTATGTCTACCAAAGGTTTTGGCTAGGGCATGGGAGTGTAGGGAAACATCTAATTAAACCTTATTGCATGGGATAAATGTTGTTGTTACCTAAACATGTAGGGGGATTGGGCTTTAGAAGGTTTGAAGATGTTAACAATGCTTTGCTTCTTCATCAAGGGTGGCGGCTACTAGCTCAGCCTAATGTTCTATAAACCCTTAATGCCAAATATTTCAACAATAAATCTATTTTTTTATCACAAGGTGCTAAGTAAAAACGGCTCTTGGACCTTGAACAAGTTACACAATATTTTACCTATTTTAAGCAATACTAATCATTGATCTATATATGTACATGTTATTATTTAATGAATTCCTTTTTTTCTATCCTCCCACACACCAAAAAAAAAAAAGGAAGAAGAACTCTTCATCCCTCTTTCTCAGCCTCATTGATTGTTCTAGTTAAGATGGACTTGTGAAACCCACAACAACATCAAATGTTGGTACGATGGTTCACACATTTGCAAAAGTTTTTTATTTCATCCAACTCATATTAAAAAAGTCTAGCTATTCAACTGTTCATCTCTCCATGGTTGAAGCAAGTTTAGTTGTGATTTTGCAAATAACCCTAAAAATCCAATGAACCCTAATCAATGCACAAATAACGCCAATCAATCAATGTAGAGGAGGTGGTGGTGGGTGATTTCTAGCATCTCAATTTAACCAATGAAGAAGATGGGTGAAGCTTGGCCAACAAAAGAAGATGGGTGAAGGGAAATCCCTTCACCTGGCCTTCTTTATGTGTAAGGTTCAGCTTTGAAAATAGGGTTTAAGGGGCATTTGAGTTATTTTAACACATAAGGGGTATTTTAGATTTGAAAATTTATTTGAAAATTTATTTTAGATTTGAAAATTTATTTGAGTAATTGAGTTCCAATCATTAACTAGTAATGGTCTTAAACGGTGACTACCAGAATAGACCTATTTGTAGTTTTGGCAAACTAGGGGGTCGTGAGTTTCATGGCATAGTTAGGGGTGTGCATGTAAAAGCTCCCTTTTTTTTTTCACTTCCCCGTTCATTAGTGTTATATGTTCATAGAAAAGTAAAATATGATACCATGAGGAAGCATAGGATATGCCTTTACATTCTATTAGACTTCCTCCTAATATTCATCAACAACAAATGATTGTCCAATCTTATAATCTTCTGTAAATACCAAGTTAGACACAACTATCTTCAGGTGTCTTGAGAAGCCAACTTTTACATGGGGTGAGATAGTTATTTCTAGGAGTTTAGTTATTTATAGGAGTCCTAAGACAGTTACGCATCAAAGCCTAATTGTCGTGAAAAGTGCACAACCAAGATGTTCATCTTCCTAATAGTTATATATGGTTTTTTTTTTTTTTTTTTAAGGGTTTTAAAAGGTAAAAAAAAAAAAAAAAATTTTTATTTTTTTGAACTCGCTCTCAAACTAGATGGGTTGATATCACAATAATGGTCAAGGGTCAATCAATGTTGTACGTTTACCCCCAAAAAAAAATCAATGTCGTACGGCTCCAAATAAACTTCACAAAAGAATGGGATCATAGGGTTGGTTGATGCACAATGAAGTAAAAGAATTGGACAACATAATGATATGCTATCAGGATAGTCTCACACAGAGAGAGGACTTATAGGCAGGGGGCAACAAGGAGACCATATGAATGAATGACAGGGAAAAGAAAGAAGGGGATGAGATAGGTGAGGCCTCCCAAGAGGCTTTTGAAACATAAGGCATCATTTGTTTGCATAAGTGGGGTGAGACAAATAAAAATGTGAGAACCATATGTAGTGGGGGTGGGGGACAACGGAAAGAAGAGGAAATGGTTTTGTGAAAAAGTTTCAAATGTAAGTCTTACTTTTGTTGTATTCTTCACTTTTCCACAAAGTCCCACTAAATAGGTGAGATTTTCAAAATGGATGGGGTGAGAAAAGTAACATGCCACATTAACAGACTAGCTTCGTTAAACTAAGGAGGTTTTTCTGCCTATTTTTCCACCTCATTGAACCAAATAAGCCATATTTTGAGATTTTATAGAAAAGTTTATGTTTTTCCAACCCCTTTCTTCCCAACCCATCAAATTCAACTAACAAATGATGCCTAAATGAGAAGAGAAAATGAGGAAGAGACTTTAAGAGGTTGACAAGATTGAGATGAGTTGGTTTTCTTCTCTAAGCAAAATATGCCAACGGACTTCAAGTGGAAGTTAGATAAATTCAATGCAATAGGATATTTAGAGTCTCATCTTTAACAATGTGGTCAAAATTTGGGATCTAGTAAAAGAAATCAAATGGAATGTGCTTTCTTCTATTCTTTTGGAGGATCGGCACCGGTGATGGGTGACACAACTTGATGAAATCAAATTAGAATTTATCAAGCCTTATGACGACATTCACCTGAAAGACCATAACGGATCTGTTATGGTTTGAATTTGATTTTTGAATTCAAATTTTTGAATTCAACTTTTGAATTCAAGTTTTAAATTTGAATTCAAGTTTTTAATTCTTTCATCACCAAACAAATAATACTGATGTTGACATTACTCATTGAAAATTGGAGACCTTAAGATAAGAGCCCATTAAAGAAATTTCTAATATAATCATGAAGTTCAAGAAAGAAAGCTAAAAAGATTTGGAATTGACCACCAGAGTTGAAGTGAGTAAAAATGATCCTGGATAATCTATATGGAGTAAGGGTGTCAAATGGTGATCAAAGTACGATAAATGGCATGGGTTCAATTTGCTGTCATAACATGTTAGAAAAACAGAGCAAAATACGCAAGCATACAAGACAAAGAATTTATGTGGTTCACCTAAAGGCTACGTCTATGACTAGGTTAGATACTATGTTCACTATGAAAGAAGATGAACATTATTCCACCCTAGCCAATTTTTCTCTACCTACTCCCTGCACCTCTCGGCCCCTATTAAGAGACCATAAACAGTTACAAGAAAAATGAAAATGATAGAAATGTTGGGTTGTGGGCTTAATTAACACTGGTCCTTTTATCTGGGCTCATATTCATTCACATATAGTCAAGGGTATTACTACTTTTACCATTGTGGGAGTGGTTAAATGATTAATGTTTTACATTATAAATAGCTTTTTGGGTCCCCGTAGTCGTCACACAGTCATATTTGGGTTTGAGGTTGTTTCCACACACTCTCAAACTAAGGATTCCAAAAGGTGAAAGGCTTCAGAAGATTCAAGGAGAATAAAGAAGGCTGATCTACAACAAGAACACACTACAAGTATTTAATCATCTACGCTTCCATTGATTATATTCATAAGACATGTTTTAATTATTATAGGAATAATATAAATCATTGTAGATCCAACATTTAGTATCAAAACCATTTTCTATAATAATTAAGGTTATGAATTCTTGATTTTTATCGCATGATTAAGTAGGTGTTCTATTGATTTAATTTCGGATTGGATCCAATGGGAGGATCTAGGGGTTTAATTGGAACCCTGGATCATCTATTGATTTAATTTATTATTGGAATAAAAATCGGAGGATTGTAAATATGCATGATTTGTTAATCCATGAAAATTCTTTTTTATTTTTATTTCTATTTTATTGTTATTATGTTTCTTGGATCTTTCATGAAATTTTATGATTTGGAATGATGAGATCTTTAATCATGTCCTTGTGGGTGTTTTTGGGTTCGACTTTTTTAAAGAAAACGGATATATTTTTTTGTCCAGATCGAGCGCCGTCTCATACGAGATGAACGTCCGTTTGGTCAAAGTAAATCTTGTATCCTTTGGTCAAATAGGCTAGACGGATGACCGTTTGATTAGACACGTCCGTTTAATCATAAAGGACTAGATAGAAATTCCGTTTGACCAAATTGAATTCTATCTGGTCAAAGAGGACCAGATGGACGTCCGTTTGGGTTTTGTGCAAAAAAAAAATTTTGTATACTATTTACATTTTATGTGTATAGTTTTTTCTCATTTGAAAGAATCTCACTCTAAATTATTGCAAATAGGATTATATAATGTTATGATAGAATTATATGGAACCCACCAAAGTAGTAACATATAATTTTTATCCTGATATTTTGTGATCGAAAGTATATATAATTACTGCAATAGATTGATGGTGTTCATCCAAAAGTGTCATCATCAAGGTATGATAATGCATATGTTTTTAAGGGAATATGATGACTTAGAAGTACCATTTACCCAAAGGTGATGGCACCTTCGAAGTCGAATATCCCGAGGTAATTGAAAATTGTAAGGGGACTAGTGCATTCTCAACCCAAATGTTGAAATGTAGTAACAGTCGGTAACTCTTACTAGTATGATGGTAATTTTCCTTCTTTAACAATGTATATTTTTTTTGTCATTATTATTAAATGCATGCCTAAGATTGATGTTTTTATAATTTATATATATCATTTACAGTTCCATAAAGATGTCTTCTGTTTTCTCCAATATCCCAAAGCTCACTGGAGATAATTTCAAAAGGTGGGAAGAGGATTTGGAAGTCTATTATGTTTAAGAGAATGGGATATATGCTTCACAGACCTAAGCCTGTTGAAACTAAGAATCACAGTCCAACACAAAAACACGAATTGATCATTTGGAATAAGACAAACAAAAAAGCTCTAGTAGTAATGAAGCCAGCTATCCTAGAAAGCACTAGGAATAGTGTAGGATAAAATGAAACTGCCAAAGAATATCTAGAGGCCATCAAGGTCAAGTTTTGACTCTTCCAAGAAAGCTCAGTCGGGAGACTTGATTTCTACTCTTACCACTACCAAGTTCACTGGGGAAGGTAATGTTAGAGATCATATTCTAGGTTTGATATCTTTGGGCAATCAAATAAGGCCTAGGTATTAATTTTGATGATGATTTTCTAGTGAACATTATCTTGGATTCTCTCTCTCAACCTTTTAGTCATTTGAAATATATTGATAATGTCCTGTCTGATCACAAATGGAGCTTGGATCAGGTGGTTACTATAGTAACTCAAAAGCAGAATAACCTTAATAGGAACAAGGTAGAGACTACCAATCTTGTCTACAAGAAGGATTTATCCACTAAGACCAACAAGAAGTTCTTCAACCCAAAGGCAAAGGATTTCAAGAAAGGAAAGGATTTCAACAAAAGCAAGGATTTCAAGAGAGCAAACTTCCAGAAAAAGGATAATGAGTTCATCTGTCATTGGTGTAAGAAACCGGGTCATTTCAAGAAGGATTGTTTCAAGAGGAAGGCTTACCTTGAGAAGGGAAAATCTGGTATGAAATTTTCACTATTTTGTTTTGAATCTTGCTTAATAGATGTTCTTGTAAACTCATGGTGGTTGGATTTTGGTTCTTCAATTCACATCTCTCATTCCTTGTAGGGGTTGCTAAGAAGACGGAGACCCAACAAGGATGAAGTGAACATGTTTGTGGGAAATGGAGAGCGAGTAGCAGTAGAAGCCATTGGAGATACTATGATAGTTTTGAATTCAAAAAAATTTACCATGTTTCAATGTAGTTTGTATACCCACCATGAGAAGGAATCTTATCTCTGTAGCCAAATTGGGCCAAGACGGTTTTTCTATCAATTTTAATGGCAATGATTTTTCAAAGATTCAGTAGTTTATGGTTCTAGCTGTATAATTGATAATATATATAGACTTGATTGCTAAGAGTCTTGGGTGGTGAAGGTTGGAATAAAAAAAATGCTAGATAATGGGAATTCAACAACTCTTTGGCATAGAAGGTTAGGCCACATTGCAAAGAAGATGATTGATAGACTAGTGAAATAAGGGGTTACTAGACATTCCTGACACAGATGAATTGGGAGCCTACATTGACTGCAACAACAGCAAGATGACCATTAGTAGAAAGAAAGAAGCCACTCGTAGCCCATCAGTGTTGGATCTAATTCATATCAATATTTGTGGTCCTTTTTCTATACCCACTCTAAGTGGCAAGCAATATATTTCTTAACTTTTATAGATGATTGGTTGAGGTATGAGTACATTTACCTTCTTTCTAAAAAGTCTAGTGTTTTGGACTGTTTTAAAAATTTCAAGGTTGAAGTAGAACTCTTCCACTTGAAGAAAATAAAAGCTGTCAGATCTTATAGGGGTGGAGAATATTATGGAAGGAGTGGAGACACTGAACAACAACTAGGATCCTTTGCCCTTTTTCTTCAAGAACATGGAATAATTTGTCAGTATTCTATGTCAAGTTTTCCTCAACAAAATGTTGTTGTAGAAAGGAGAAATAAAACTCTAAAGGACATGGTCAAATCTATAATGAGCAACTCTACCTTACCAGAGTCCTTATTGTGAAACCCGGTCCTAACCTTAATCCGGATACTCTTTTGTCTGTAGGTCCGAAGACCCAAAGTAGAAGTGAAAGTCAACTATGGGCCATATCAGTAGAAGATATAGTGTTCAACTCCGAACCTATGGAGATTGAAGATGATACCTCATACTTGAAGATAGTGTTGGATATAGAGAAGAGACTACGCCTTGATGAAAAGAAGATTGGTTGATGACCATAGAGCTTAGTGGGATATTATTTAAAGCCATTTTTCCATGCTAGGTATGTTATAGAATATGTGTTTAAAGTTTCGTTTGATTCCGAGTAGTGGAAGACCCTCAAATCCCTGACCTTGTCTTTGCTGTTTGCCTGGGTCGACTGCTTGGGTCCACTGGGCCAGGCTACCCAGCCAATCGACCTAGAGATGCTGAACTCGAGCAGAATCTTCTGTTTAGGTTATGTTGCTATATATACCCCATGACTTCGTGATTTTAGTATCCCTAGCCTCCAAAACACTTAGAGAATGAAGGGAAACCATCTCCAAGCCTCCAAAAGTGTAGAAGAAGACTAACCTTGCAAACTTGCAAGTTCTCTCTCTTGTTCTTCAATCAAAGGTTAGTATTCAATCTTTTGTATTCTTGATTCATTCTTTCCATGATCACTCTCATCTTTGAACTGAGATTATGATGAAGATGTTGCAACCTTGTAGTCATATCTTTACAATCTCTTTTCATTCTCTTATGCCATGATCAACTCATTCATTCTTAATATGATTCTTATGATTTCTTCTTAAACTATGATCATATTCCTATTTTGATTTATTCTAGCATTGTAGATGCTTCTCTATGATTAATCATACCTCTGATCAACTGTGTTCTTGTACTAGAATGAAACCTTATCATCTCTAGTTCATCTCTTTCATTCATAGCATGTTTCCAATGAAAACCATGATTTTTACCAAAATAGAAACTATGATTTCAAATTAGTAAGTAATGGTTTTAATGGTTGTTTGATGTCTAAATTATGCTTTTTAGTCTTAGACTACTGTGTTAGACATTCCCTCCAAGTTTCGTCACATTCCGGATTGTGTAGCATAGGTTTCGGATCAAGATTCTCTTTTGGATTTGGATTTGCTCTTGGGCAGACTGCCTGGGTCGACTGACTCAGTCAACCCAGCCAATCAACTAGCAACAACAGAATTTGATTTCTTCGTCTGATTCGATTCGATTGATGCTTATTCTTTTAGGACTACTTCCTAATGATTGTGATGCTATTCTAGGGTTTATTTGCAAACTTTGGATTCATCCTCTTGTCCGTCCGGAATATATTCGAATATATTTAAGGTAAGGAAAGTTGTTACCATATTAACATAGATTGCATAGATTTAGTTTCTAATTTGGGAACTACTTAGATTTGCTACTGATATGTTAGTTTCTATTATGATATGAATGCTGCAAGTACATTAGGATCTTATTTCCTTATTTACTTTATGTACTTGGATCATGTATGAATACTTATTCATGTATGTTTCTTATTTATTTGATTTTGTCTTATTATACTCTTTCATATGATGAGATATCTGTCGTGGATGATATGACTGAATTATGAATGTGATTGTTTAGGTATGATTTGGGATTGGGGAATGTCCTTTTGACATTTCTGTCCTTGGACCTCATTGGGAGTAGTATGGGATATTTCCAATGTTGCCCTTTGACACTTTCCCGAATTATTGATTATCATACCTAGGACTTGTCTAGCAGTGTTTGGTTAGGTTATACCCCTGTTATATCAGACTCGATTCGGAAGGGTATTGAGACCGAACGACACGTGGAAGCTATGGCGATTCATGGGTGCTCAAGACCGGTGAGTTATATCCGTGAGGGGACATGAATCACATTGTGGGGGCCATTTATGGGTAGAGTTGCATATGGATAGACTTGGGCTCATGGGCGGTCAAGACCGGTAATCAACCCGTGAGAGGACATGAGAGCTTCTGTTTACTATATGTGGATGACCTATAGGGTTGATGAATCCGTATTTGAGAGAGTTGGAAACGCTGACTCTAGTGTGAAGGATACCGGAAAGGATCCCGAGAGGGGAGGAATGGACGTATCTGGATCTGAGTTGATGTAACTAAGTAGAAGACTTGCATTGGGCTAGGCTTTACCCTTACATGCACCAATACTTAGACCAAACGGTGATGTGAGAGAGACGTGACTTAACCCTCAGCCATGGATTGTCCAAGATGGATGAAGGACCCTTTGCCAACCGAGGATGAGTGAATTGAGACCTACCCAAAGAAGTATGGTGCTATGACTTAAAGCATGTCTGCCTATAGAGACCAGCATACATAAAGTTAGACTCATACATGCATTGTCTGTCTCATATCATATCACATTATGTTTTGCTTATGTTATCATGTTATTTATGCTATTATGGAATAACTTGCCTTGCTAAGTTTCTTTTAAAACTCACTCCTTTTTGTACAACATCTTTTGTTAGATTATTCTGCAAGCCTTGATGACTATGAAGCGCAATATGAAGAAGCGCAAGATGAAGAAGCACACAATATGCAAAGTGTTGGCAACTATGAGGATTACGTTGAGGATTCCTCGAGTGGTCTCACTTGTTACCAAGATTAGCCCTACTGTGGAGTGGGAGCGTCTGAGCGTTATTGATGAAGTCTATGTTTACGAAGACGTTCTTTACAAATTAGAATAGACTCTAGCTTAGTTAGATTATATCTTTCTTTCTTGTCTTTAGAATTAGTTGTAATCTCCTTTGACTTTCGATCTACATTCCACTGTACTCGTGGAGTGAGATTCCGCCTCACTCTATATTTGATTTTATATATCTATTGGTATCATTTCTGCACTCTGATGATTATCTCGTTACTTTACTTTGATTCATTGGAATAATATTGTTAACCTTGATTTAGTCTTGTTCTTGATTATATTGTTGTGAATGTGGGAGGTTGATTTTACTAAATACTGGATCTTGTGGAATGTGGATCACACACTCGAGTATGCCAGATAGGGTACCAGCTGGGTGGATGTGACACTTATGGGGTGAGGCACTCAAAATTGCTACTTATGTTTTGAATAGGGTGCCAAGTAAAATAGTATGTAAGACTCCACATGAACTCTGGACTAGAAGAAAGCCAAGCCTCCGACACTTGCAAATTTGGAGCTGTCAAGTAGAAGCCAAAATCTTTAATCCTCATAAGAAGGTTTGGGATCCAAGGACAGTGAGCTACCATTTTGTAGGGTACCCAGAAAGATCGAAAGGTTACATATTCTACTGCCCAGGTTCTGGAAGGAATATTATTGAAACCATCCATGCTAAATTTTTCGAGTCTTGTGGAGATTCTTCTAATCCTCGAAATCTTGTTTTTGATGAGCAAATCATTGCCCCTACTTCAACCCCAATTGCATACGTATCACCACCTCTTGAAGACATAACTTGTGAATCCTCTCCAACTATTGAAGATAATCCTTTTGAGGCTGAGACTGCTAAAGAAGTGGAGGTGAATGTAGAAGTTCTTGTAGCTCAACCACTTAGAAGGTCCACCATGACACTCAAAACTCCATTAAGTTCAGATTATTTGGTCTATCTGAATGAATGCGAGTATGATATAGGAGAAGAAGAGGACCCAGTCAATTCCCAACAGACAATGAATCATTGTATAGCAGACAAATGGGTGGAAGCAATGAAAGAGGAATTGAAGTTCATTAGTCATAATGGTGTGTGGGATCTTGTAGAACTACCACAACATTGTAAGCCTATTGCTTGCAAATGGGTGTTTAAGACCAAGATAGACTTATAGGGCAGGGTGGAGCTTTACAAGGCAATGTTAGCAGCAAAGGGATTTACATAACGAGAAGGAGTTGACTACAATGAAACCTTCTCACCTATTTTTTCAAAAGATTCCTTTAGAGTCATCATGGCCATCATCACCCATTACAATTTGGAGTTGTACCAGATAGATGTGAAAATAGCTTTTTTGAATGGTGATCTTACAGAGAAAGTTTTTATGAAGCAACTAGTGGGTTTTGAGGAGAAGGGCAAAGAACATCTAGCCTATAAGTTGAGGAAGTCTCTCTATGGCTTAAAACAAGCCTCTAGACAATGGTATCTAAAGTTTGATCAGTAATTATATCTTTTGGTTTCATGGAGAACCCCATTGATCAATATATCTACCTAAAAATCAATGGGGGCAGTTTCATTATTTTGGTGCTATATGTTGATGGTATTCTTCTGTCAAGTAGTAGCAAAAACTTACTTTATGAAACCAATAAATTCCTATCACAAAATCTAGAAATGAAAGACATGGGTGAAACAAAGTATGTCCTTGGTATTGAGATCAGTCGAGACAAGAATTGAGGACTTCTTGGACTGTCTCAATGGGCTTATATTGATAGGGCTCTTAAGATGTTTAGTATGTCGAAGTGCTCAGGAGGTGATGCACCCATTAGCAAAGGGGACAAGCTAAATAAGGGTCAATGTCCAAAGAATGACTTGGAAAGGACACAGATGAATGACAAATCCTATGCTTCTACAGTAGGGAGCTTGATGTATGCACAAGTATGTACTCATTCAGATATTGCTTTTGTAGCCAATGTACTTGGAAGGTTTTAGTCGAATGCTGGTGTGGCTCACTGGACTGCAACAAAAAAGGTCATGCAATATTTGCAGAGAACAAAAGACTTCAAGCTTATTTATAGTGCCAGTGAAAAGCTAGACATGATAGGATATTCTGATTTAGATTTTTGTGGTTGCACTGATAATCTAAAGTCCACTTCAGGATATATATTTATGATGGGAGGTGGAACTGTTTCATGGAGGAGTGCAAACAAACTATACTAGCATCTTTCACCATGCAAGAAGATGTGGTGGAAGAAATTTGATGAAGCAACCAAGTAGGCTATGTGGCTTAGAATTTTGATTACTAAGGTCAAGGTAGTTGATTCGATTTTAAGGCCTTTAAAAATGTGGTGTGACAACAATTCTGCTGTGTTCTTTTCAAAGAACAATAAGAGATTTGGGAACTCCATGAACATTGACATTAAATATCTACTTATGAGGGAAAAGGTCATGACTGAGGAAATTGATATTCAACATATTACTACTGATAAGAGGTTGGCAGATCCACTTACTAAGGCACTTTTAATGGGAGTTTTTAATCATGTTTTCAGTATGGATGTTTTAGAATCTTTTGATACTTTCATTTAGTGGGAGTTATTGTTCCTTTTTATTCAACATTTTTCATTATTAAATTTATTCATTAATAAGATGGTTCTTTCATTTTCATCTTGTGTTAATAATTAAGGTAAATGATGTAGATTTATATTTGCTACATTTTTTGTTTGATTATAATGCCTATATTTAGCAAAGGTTCTAATGATAATATCGGTATTTATCCAAGGTTCCAATTTATAGCGATATTTAGCCTAAATCCTGGTTAGCAATTTTGCCACAGGCAGTTATGCCAATAGGTGGTTTTGTTACAGGCGGTTATGCCAATGAGCGGTTTTTCCGAGTCAAATATTAATGTTAGATCGATCATGGCGGTTTGTCAAATTATAATTAATATTTGAGTATTCTACTTATGAGGTAATTCGAGGTAAGTTGATCATTGATCAGGAAAGGACTCACAAGAGGGATGCTTTTGTGATCACATAAATTTTTGCATTCTTTACCTCTTGTATGCACCCCAAGGATTTATATCAACAAGTTGTTAATGACTGTAATAGCAGATAGTTGTGTTCCGTATATTGAGGAGCATCTCCTACTATCGTTCACATTAATTGTTTGTTGGTTGAATAGGTTTTTTGAGTGATGAAGGATTATGGCAGTTATGGCTAAATACCTACGTAAAGGTACCCGTGTTAGTGTATCCCAAGTGGGAGATTGTTGGGTTGTGGGCTTAACTAACACTAGTCCTTTTATTTGGGCCCATATCATTCAGTTTAGTTGGGGGTATTATTAACCTTTACCATTGTGGGAGTGGTTAAAGGTTAGGGTTTTACATTATAAATAACTTCTTGGGTTCCGTAACAGTTACACATAATATTTGGGTTTGAGGTTGTTTTTACACACTCTCAAGCGAAAGATTCAAAAAGGTGAAAGGCTTTGGAAGATTCAAGAAGAGTAAAGAAGGTGGATCTACAACAACAACATAATACATGTATTTATTCATCTATGCTTCCGTTGATTATATTCATAATACGTGCTTTAATTATTATAGGAATAATATAAATCATTGTGGATCCAACAAGAAGTACCCCTATACCCCATGAAATCTAAAATCTCCAAGACGCATTGTAACAATTTGCTTGTATGCATCGTCTATATATAGAATCCAAAGTCCACAAAATCTTGCCTTTTGTGTTTAGGCCCTCAAAATGAATCCAAGTTTATTTCATCATGTGTAATCAACCTTGACTAGGGTAGACTTTTCAAAATTCTATCTTGCCAAAATCATACTTTCATTCTACCAAAAAAAAAAAAAAAAAAAAAAAAAAAAAAAAAAAAAAAATCATACTTCCTTCAATTTGTTGAGACACCTCAACACCTTCCATCTTTAACGAACAATTCAAAATTGAATTCTTATCACACATCAATTTGCACACGTGACGAAAATTGTCTTATCCACAACAAAGCACCTTATAGTCTTATACCTTTACCCTACCATATCAATACAATACTATTTTCTCATATGGATATCATATTACAATGTACTAAGGGGATTTAATCCTCTGCGGCCTAAAATCCATCCAGGGCCACTCTAGATGGCCGCCACGTGTCTGTGGCTAAAATCCCAACCACTGGCTTTAGGCCAATATTTCTCAAATATTCAGTTATGGTCTGAATAATGGACTGGTTTGATTAAACCAAACTGGTCATTATTTCTTCAATTTTTCAAAATAAAATAAAATATAATTATAAACCTAAACTAAAGAGATGTCTTCATCTTCTATCCATCTCGACGGAAGAGAGAAACACCTTCTCCGGCGAACGATTGCGACCAAGACGATGAATGATTACCCTGAAAAATTGTTGAAGCCAATCATTTGTGCCAATGGTGTCGATGTAGCAGAGTTCACACTTCCCCGCTGAATAAAAACTAAGGATATTCCTCATTTTATCAATGAATTTAGAATTTCTGCAAGGAATGCTATGGAAGTAGGTCAGAATTGGGTGAACTTGATCTAATATTAGCAAGAAATCCAGATACAAATTAAAGTTGCAATTATAAATATTTTTATTCACAAAGAATAACTTTTGGCTGTAGGGTTTGATGGAGTTGAAATCCATGGGGCACATGGATACTTGAATAGATCATGAAGGATGGAGTAAATGATAGAACCAATCAATATGGTGGAAGCCTTAAAAATTGTTGCAGGTTCCCACTAGAAGTAGTTGAAGCAGCAATGAATGAAATTGGAGCTGAGATAGTTGGAATAAGGCTTTCTCCCTTTGTTGGTTGCAAGGAGTGTGGAGGCTCAAACCCATAAGCTTTAGGTCTTTACATGGCTCAACAACTAAGCAAATTTGGGCTTGCTTATTGCCATGATGTGGTTGAGCCAAGGATGATAACTTATGGAGAAAAACAAGTAGTTCCTCACAGTCTTCTACCCATGAGAAAGGCTTTCAATGGTACTTTTATTGTTGCTGGTGGTTATGATAGAGAAGAGGGTAACAAAGCTATTGCCACAGGATATACAGATCTTGTTGCTTATGGTCATTTGTTCCTGGCAAATCCTGATTTGCTGAAGAGATTCGCGCTTAATGTTCCACTCAACAAGTTTATTTGAGAGACATCTTATATACAAGACCCTGTTCTTGGTTATGTTGATTATCCTTTTCTCGACGATACCACTTCCAATGGAGAAGCTTGATTCACTGCCTTGGATATCTTTGGAAATTGGTTCTTCAATATTAATTTTCTTCTATGTATTTGTTATAATGCTTGGATTTTATTTTGGTAGAAGTTTTTGATGCCTTCTTATCAATAACTGTTATAGTGTTATGGTATTCTTTTAAATAAAGAGTTCATTTTTCCCTTTGAAGTTGGGGATTATCAAGAGGTTTTTATTGTTGCGTTTGTAGCAATTGGAACTGGATGGAAGGTCTTTTTGGCCCTGGACCACTTGGGATTTCCAAGAGAGCAGCCATATAGCTTTCAAGTCACTTCCCTTAATCTTCATGGACTTGGAGTAGTTGTTTTAATTGATTCTGGACAGAAATAAGAAATCTTCAATCTCTATTACCATTGCCTTTATCACCATCGATTGTCATGCTTCCAATTTCTTTCACACCACATTGAAGAGTTATGAGAAGGATCAAAGCTCACCAAGCTTGCCACAGATTAACTAACCAAAGATTTTCTTTTCCACAAAGAGAAGAGTTCCTTAATAGAAGGAGTCCTCCACTAGACTTCAAACCACAAAACATGTTGGGAAAAATACCGAAAGATGGTTCTCTCTTTTCCCGCCTGTGTAAAAGATCAATAGAGAAAAACAACACAAAAAAAGTATTTGTGAATAGTGCTCATGTGAATAGTGTTGTAAATAGTGCCGTGTGGGGGCCCACGTGAATAGTACTTGTGTGGGACCCACGTGAAATAACAAAATATATAATCACAATAGAAGCACATACACAACAATATACGTGGTTTAGCTTTGCCTACATTAACGGGTGTAATGTGACCTTTCACTATGAGAAGTAGAAATACAACACTTGTACAATGCTTGGATTTATAACCAAATACAACCCTGTATCCAAAATTGGATACTCCCTGTACACCCCTCTCTCAACTCACACTCTCAACCCTAAAAGAGTTTCAAACCCACTACTCCAACATAGATACACTTCACTCAACTCTTAGAACTCAGAACTTGATGAGTTCACTCGTGAGATCTCTCACCTCACTTACCTTTTGTATTGTCCTCAAGCAAATCCACCCCTCTATTTATAAAGGGGGAAAAGAGGTTGAGAAAGAAAACATGAAGCTTTTCTTTCTCACCTCAATTGTGTGCATTTAAGACACTTTGACATTCATGTCATTTTGAATTCAATGTTTGCAACTTTAGAATTCAAAATGGAATTCTCTTCTTTGTATTTAGCATGATCTTCATGTTGCACATGTTGTCAACAAACAACATTATCCTCCCATTAATGAGGAGGACCCCACAAATTCCCCCTCCGACTCATAAGGAGGGACAGATCATGCCTGCCATGTTTCTACAGTAGTCATGTTTGCCCTTTGGTAGAGCCTTTGTCATCATATTTACTCCATCTTTGTCAGTATGGATTTTCTCAAAGTTGCAACTGCTTCCATTCCAGTACATCTCGTATCCAATGATACCTTACATGGATGTGTTTGGATTTATAATGGAAACTTAGATTCTTACTTATATGAATTGCACTTTGGCTGTCACAATGAACGACATACTTTTCTTGTTTCAAACTGAGTTCTTGAGTGAATTGCTTCATTCACAACATCTCTTTACATGCTTCAACAACAACGATGTACTCTGCTTCAGTGGATGACAAAGCCACACATTTTTGTAGCTTAGATTGCCATGATATTGCTCCCCTTGCAAAAGTAACTAGATATCCTGATGTGGATTTTCTGGAGTCAATGTCTCCAGCCAAATCAACATGTGTATATGTTTGTAACATAAGTTGTTGGATAGAGAAATGTTAGTAATATCTTTAAGATATCTCATTATCCACTTCACTACTTCCTAGTGTTCCTTTCCAGGATTGGATAGAAATCTACTAACAACTCCTATTGCATGTGCAATATCAAGTCTAGTACAGACCATGTCATACATTAGGTTTCCCACTACTGAAGAGTAGGGAATGCGCTTCATTTCATCCCTTTCTTCTTCAGTTGAGGGACTTTGTCCACTACTCAACTTGAAATGACTACCAAGGGGTACTTATAGATTTTGCTTTGCTCATATTAAATCTTTCAAGTACCATCTGCACATACCTTTCTTGTGATAGCCATAACTTTCTAATTGCTCAGTCATGATAAATCTTTACGCCTAAGATTAATTGTGCAGCTCCCAAATCCTTCATAGAAAAGGACTTGCTCAGTTGTTTCTTCAACCTGTCAATTCTATTGACATCTTGGCCAACAATCAACATGTCATCAACATAAAAGAAAAGAATAATGAAATCTTCAATAGAAAATTTCTTAACAAACACACAATGATCTGATGATGTTCTATTATACCCATGATCCTTCATAAATGAATCAAACTTCTTGTACCATTGGTGCTTGTTTCAAGCCATACAAACTCTTTCTTAACTTGGAGACCATGTGTTCTTTACCTTTGACTTCAAAACCTTCTGGCTGCTCCATGTAAATTTCTTCCTCCAAATCTCCATGGAGAAAAGGCCGCCTTTACATCTAGTTAATGGATTTCCAAATCCAAACTAGCAGCTAAACCTAACACCATCCGTGTGGAAGATATTTTTACTATAGGTGAAAAAATTTCATCGAAGTCAATACCGTTCTTTTGCCTAAATCTCTTCACAACCAATCTTGCCTTGTACCTTGGTTGTGAGCTTTTCTCTTGGGCTTTTAGCTTATAAACCCATTTGTTCTCGAGTGCTTTCTTACCTTCAGGTAACTTTACTAGGTCATATGTGTGGTTCTTATGCAGAGAATCCGTCTCTTCTTGCATGGCTTTCAACCACTCGTCTTTACACTTGTTGTCATTTGCTTCATCAAAGCATTCTGGTTCACTTGCATTTGTTAGCATAACAAATTGATTAGGTGAATACCTAGTAGATTGACTCTAAAGCCAGGTGGATCTTCTTAACTCAAGCTCAACTAGTGGTTCGTGAGCTGGTTGCTCCATTTGTCCACCATTGGTGGGAGTGTTGTTGTTGTCACTATCACTATCGCCTTGTTGAACATCTCCCCCTTCACCTCGCCGGTGAAGTGTTTGGACCAAGGTCAATAAGATCATCATTATATGGTTGAGGCTTCTCGATCTTATGAAAGTCTTGGATCTTTTGGTCTTCTAGAAAGACCACATCTCTACTTCTAATCACCTTCTTATCAATTGGATCCCATAACCTGAAACCAAACTTGTTAGTAGCATAACCCAAGAAAATAAATTGTTTTTCTTTTTTCATCAAGTTTGGTTCGTTCGTCTTTTGGGATGTGCATGAACGCTCTGCAACCGAACACCTTCAAGTACTTATAGGATTCCTCCTTTTCACTCTACACTCACTGAGGAACATCTCCATTTAGAGGGGCTGATGGGGATAAGTTGATTAGGTGAACGGTGGTGTGCATTGCTTCTCCCCAATAACACTGTGCCAACTTTGCATGTGAAAGCATACATTTTATTCTTTCAATGATGGTGTGGTTCATCCTTTCAGCTACACCATTATGTTGTGGGGTCTTTGGAACAGTCTGTTCATGGCGAATTCCACGCTCCTTATAATACTCTTCAAATGCTCCACTGTACTCACCTCCATTGTTAGTACGGACACATTTAAGAGTTTTATTTATTTTTCTTTCAACAAAGGCATGAAAAGTTTTAAATACATCAAAAACTTTATCCTTAGTTTTTAATGCATATGCCCACACTTTTCTGGATGCATCATCTATAAAAGTTACAAAATACAAAGCTCCCCCAAGAGTTTTTACCTTTCATAGGACCACATACATCCGAATGCACTAATTCCAAATTTTTTCTTTTTCTTTGGGAAGAGGTCTATCAAAGGTAACATGATGTTGTTTTCCCTTTAAACAATGAACACATTTTTTTAGGTGCGTACGTTTAATGTTTGGCAGAAGATTCCCTTTTGTGAGAATTTGCATACCTTTCTCACTCAAGTGGCCAAGTCTTTGATGCCACAATTCTGCAGTAGACTCTTCCTCTGCTGCAATTACCTCTGCTTTGCATATTTGCACTTGTGTTTTGTACAAAGTGCAACATTTTCTACCTCTTGCTATCACTAGAAATCCTTTGGTAAGTTTTCATTGACCATTATCAAAATGGTTATGGTATCCCTCTTCATCTAGCTTTCCTGACAGAGATTAGATTTAAATGGATATCTGATACATACCTCACTTCCTTGAGAACCAATTGGCATCCGACATTTGTCTTGATGCACACATTACCTTTTCCCACAATTTTTGAAGTGCCACTGTTGCCCATCTTTACTGTACCAAAATCACTTGATTCAAAAGTGGTAAATAATTCTTTGTAAAGGGTAACATGGAAGGATGCACATCAATCAATGACCCAATCTGAGTCATGGCATTTTGAAGTGAGGAAAAATTTGTCATTGGTTGAGACGATGATAATATCTCCATCTAAGCTAATGGCAGTGGTTTCTTGGTCTTCTTTGTCCTCACCTTGGTTCTCCATTCGTGCCTTAAGCTTTCTGCAATCTTTTTTCATGTGCCTTACCCTTATGCCTTACCTTTTTACAGTAGTAGCATGTGATCCTGTTTCTTGACTTGGATCTTTCATGTGATTTCTCATGAAGATGAGGCGGTCTAGTTTTACTTCTCCCCCGCTTCTCAGTGACAAGGGCTTCATTGTGAGATGAGATTGAGGATTTTCTCCTTGTCTCTTCATTCAGTAGGCTTCTAGCCACTATATCCATTGTCATTGTAAGCTTCCCTTTAGGAGCCGAGTTGCCAAGGGATACAACTAAGGTCTCCCAGCTTTCTAGCAATGAACTTAGCAATAACAAAGCCTGCAACTCATCATCAAGTGTCATTTTCATAGAACTGAGTTGGTTAACAATACTTTGTACCTCATTTAAGTGTACTGCCATAGAGCTCCCTTCCTTGTATTTGAGATTTACAAGTCTCCTGATAAGGAATGCTTTGTTGCAAGCGGATTTTCTCTCATACAGACCTTTTAGCTTTTGCCAAAGTGAATATGCCGAACTCTCTGTGGAAACATGATGATAAATAGAATCATTTAACCATTGGCAAATGAAGCCAATAGCTTTTCAATCTAGGACTTTCCATTCCGCTTCAGACATCTGCTTTGGTTTTGACGATGCACCTTATATGGGAGCATACAAGTCTTTGCAATATATCAAATCTTCCATCTTAGATTTCCATATCATTTAGTTGCTCCCATTCAAACTAATCATCTGTCCTACGGTGCTTGCCTCCATCGACATCTTTTACAAACAGTCACACGAACCTAGCTTTGATAACACTTGTTGGGAAAAAAATACCGAAAGTTTGTTCTCTCTTTTCCTGCCTGTGTAAAAAAAAAAAAAAAAAGAAGTATTTGTGAATATTGCCCGTGTGAATAGTGGTGTGGGCTCCACGTGAATAGTACTTGTGTGAGACCCACGTGAAAGATAACAAAATAAATAATCACAATAGAAGTATAGACACAACAAAATGCATTGTTTGGCTTTGGCTACATCCACAGGCTAATGGGACCTTTCATTGTGAGAAGTAAAAATACAACACTTGTACAGTTCTTGGATTTATAGAGGGGGAAAAGAAAGTTGAGAAAGAAAACGTGAAGCTTTTCTTTCTCACCTCAATTGTGTGCATTTAAGGCACTTTGACATTCATGTCATTTTGAATTCAATGCTTGCAACTTTAGAATTCCAAATGGAATTCTCTTCTTTATATTTAACATGATCTTCATGTTGCACATGTTGTCAACATACAACTTTATCCTCCCATTAATGAGGAGGACCCCACAAAAATATCTCCTTCCACTCTTGAACACTGACTTGCTTTCAGTGGCTGTGGCACCCTGTTTCACTCAAGGTACTAAGAATGTTGTTCATCACATATCTCTCTAGTTTCTGCTTTGTTATGGTTCAAACAGAGTGGTAATCAGAGGTGTAATTTATCATAGAATTAGACTTGCAATTTCTTGGGTTACAAATTCATTATAGACTTGCAATCAGAGGTATAATTTATCATAGAATTAGACTTGCAATTTCTTGGGTTACAAATTCATTATACAGTAAGGCCCTACATTGTTTTCCATTCTGTGCCTATACACGAGCATTGAATGCTTAATTATCAACATGGGCAGCTAGATGTTTGGCTTTCACAGTTCACATTCACGTCACAACTTACTGCTGAAGTGCATGACTATGCTGCCATCTCATCGTGTTGAAACCAGGAGAACGTTCTACTAACCATATACCCTTGGGAAGAATAAGTACAACTACTATTTCTTTTTTACAGATGGGTGAATCGTAGAACTGAATTTAAATGCCTTTAGTTCTATCTAGTTGATGAGTCCCAAAATCTAACCTGACAAGCCATTCACCATGCCTCTTTCTTAATTGGAAAAAATGCTGCAAGATTAGAAGAGGAAAAGCTTTGTAAACTGAACACATATGTGCACTTCTTGATGACCTTTATCTTCATACACATAACCATAGGTTCTCAAAAGTACAAGATGAAACTCACTAAGCTGGATAATGCTTGCTCTTGGACATTCTATCAAAACAAACAACTTGCTCTTGCATATATATTGAAAAAATAAAACTTGCTCCTGCGTATTTCCTCATGAAGAGAGAAATGCTGGGTTTCTCTCTTCCATCGAGATGAATGGAAGACAAAGATGTCTCTTCAGTTTAGGTTTATAATTATATTTTATTTGTTTTTGAAAAAGATGAAGAAATAATGACCGGTTTGGTTAAACCCAACCCGTCCATATTCAGACCGTAATTGAATATTTGAGAAATATTGACCTAAAGCCAGCGGCTGAAACCAATGGCTGGGATTTCAGCCGATGGCCGTTGGGTTTCAGGCCACATAAGATTAAATTCCACCTTGTTTCAATTACATATACAACTAAAACTACAATTACATGGACCCACATAATATAAGACATCCGTCCACTCACCAGAGAGCGGGACCCCCATGTTGGTCTACAACATATTGTGAAGCACGAGCCACAGTCAACAATCTCCCACTTGGTGAATGCTTCACATGCTTCCTCAAACCCAAAGCATTTGTACACCATTCAAACTTCTCAGAACTCACTGCCTTGGTAAGGAAATCAGCACTATTTACTTTTGTGTCAATTTTCTCCAGCATCACAACCTTTTGTTCTATCTTCTCTCTAATAAGATGGTATTAGATGTTGACATGCATGCTTGGTCCTTGCATGAAAACTTGGGTTTTTGGCCAAGAATATTGCACTCTGACTATCACAACCAATTGTTACTCCACCTTGTGTAAAACCAAGCTCTTTACACAACCTACGCAGCCAAATTACTTCCTTGGCAACATGTGTCAAGGCCATGTACTCTACCTCTATAGTAGATACGGCAACTGTGCATTGCCTCTTGCTCATCCAACCAATAGCTCCACCAAATAAGGAAACGACATATCCACTAGTAGATCTTCTACTATTAATGTCACCTCCCCAGTCAGCAGCCACAAATCATTGTAGCTCTAATGGTGGCTGACCCTTTGAGCTCTTCATGCCTTCATAGCATAATTCAAAATTAGATGTACTGCAAAGATAGCGAAACACAAGCTTCATTGCTGTAACAACCCCCATAATTATAACCCGGAGTCCATATTGCAGGTCCGATAACCCGAAGGTCAAGGCAGAATAAATTGTGGAGTATCCGGATTGAAGTCCATGATCCATATCCTGAGTCCATGGATCTGGATTCTCTTGATGAAGTACCTACTCTGCTAGGAAATTGGATCCCTAGTAGAAGTCAAGAGTTGTTTGAAGATGTCCGGATTGAAGGTAAGACCTCCCTCATGTGTTGTTTAGGGTTAGGTTGAGGTTGGGAATCAACCCCTTGAGCAAAGCACCCATGTACTAAAAAGTACTAGGGGGTGGTTTCTTAAGGTGGTTGATTGGGCCAATCAACCACCACAAGCGACCGTCATGGTCTGCTTGAGGGAAATTGCCCTAATTTGCCCTCTGTCCTCTATAAATAGAAAATCTCGTCTTTTTAACTCATTATTATAATCGGGATTGCTGCTGTGGATTGTTAGGAGGCATAAGACATGTACTGGAAGGTGAGAGAAGCGTGGATTGCGAATTGGATCCATTGCCCCGTCTGTTTTGCGAATCTAGAAGAGGTAAGTGATCTCCCTTCACTCCACCCTCAGCTTTTGGAATGGATTAGATCCATCTCCTTTATGTTGGGGTGACCTAATTGTGATTGGTTATATTCCCTAATCAATGATTTTGAGAAGATCCTGTCCGAAAACAAATCCCTGCATTCGAATAAATGATGGATCTAATCAAGGGGGATGAATGGGATAGTGGATTTGTATTAATTTTACGTTACTGATTTGTACCTTTGTTATAAACTTATTAAGATTAAATTCGGACTAAAATCATCCCAAAATCAGATTGAAATTGGATGATTAAAAGTGTCACATCCACCCAGCCGGTACCCCATTGGGCATACCCGGGTATGTGATCCACAATCCCGAAGATCAAGTATCGAGCAACCATGCCTCCCACATATGCGATAACACAATCATGAACAATAATAATCAAGGTAAAAGCATTTAATAAAAGAATCAAGGATAAGATAAATAGATAATCAGAGTGCGGAATGAAATGATACCATAATATATATAATCTAAATGAGAGAGAGAGAGAGAGAGAGAGAGAGAGAGAGAGAGAGAGAGAGAGAGAGAGAGAGAGAGTGGGCGAAAAGTCACTCCCTCAATGGTAGCGGAAAGTAGATAATTCAAGTTAAGGTTACAAGTCCAAAATTTAAAGAGTATATCATTTAAAGTTAAATTAAAAATCCAAGTTCCAGCATAACAACATAAAACCTAGGCTAAGGTTTTCTCAGTTTTATACAATGTGTCCTCATAAACATAAATATAAGAAACCCAGCACTGGTTGCTCCCACACCAGTACTGGACTAATCCTGGTATGAAGCATGATCCTCTTTGGTACCCTCACTATGATCTTCATAGTAGCCACTACCCTGAGGGTAGTGTGACTCATCATAGGGTGCCTCGTAGGATGTGCCATCAATCTCTTCAAAACCTGCAGAATAGTCTAACAAAACAATTGCACAAAAAGGAATGAGTTCAAAAGAACTCAGCAAGGCAGTTATTCCATAATACATAAATCATATGATACAAAACGTAACATGATGCGAAATGATATGAGACAGATGATGCAAATATGATTGTAACTCTACATATGCTAGTCTCTATGGTAGACATGCTTTAAGTTATAGCACCATACTTCTTTGGGTAGGTCTCAATCACTCAAGCCGGGAAATTGGGTCCTGCATCCCTCGGGACAAATCCATGTCTGGGGTTGAAGTCACCGCTCTCTCACATCACCATTTGGTCTAAGTATTGGCGCATGTCACGGTAAAGCCTAGCCCAATGCAAGTCATCTACTCAATCATATCATGTCAGATCCAGATACGTCCATTCCTCGCCCCTGGCGATCCTTTCAGGTATCCTTCACACTAGAGTCAGCATAGTCCTGGACTATGGACTCATCAACCCTATTGGTCATCCAAAAATAGTAAAAGGGAAGCTTTCACGTCCTCTCACGGGTTGGTTACCGGTCTCGAGCGCCCATGAGCCCAAGTCTAGCTATTTGCAACCCTACCAATAAATGACCCCTTTTAGGTATCCGTTGTATGATTTATGTCCTCTCATGGGTTGGTTACTGGTCTTGAGCGCCCATCAAACCACACTACTATCACGGGTTGTTCGGTCTCAATACCCTTCCAATTCGGGTCCGATACAACAAGGACATCCTAGCCATACATCTAGACAAGTCCAATGTATGTCATCCAATAATTCGGGAATGTGTCGATGGGCACCTTCGGAGAACATCCCATACTATTCCCTCCGATGTCCATGGACAGAAATGTTGGAAGGACATTCCCCAATCCCAAATCATACTTAATCAGTCACATGTTCAATTCCATCATATCATAAATGATTGACATTTCATCATATAAAAAGAGATACAATGTAATACCGTAAAACCCAGCCCTAACCTTGACCCGACCTTGTTACCGTGGTCCGCCGTAGTAATCCTTTGCCCCCGGGCTGGTGTGCTTGAACCGATTGATGATCTATTTAGGACGACTTGTAGACGTATTGTGACTTGGGCCCACTGGTTTGCTTTCACCTTAGTATCCTTCTTGTGTCACCCCTTTTGGTTGTCCGGCCTTCTTCCGTTTGTTTCTTGGTTGTACCTCGACCATCCACTCGACCAATGGTGCGTCTTTGGCTTAGTTTTTCTTGCTCTATTTAAGTCCAATCTCAGTCCACTTCGTATTTGCTGCCTCCAAACTCTCGGAACGAACCAAGACCTCCAGTCATCTCCCTTGCATCCTTGGTGTTTTCTTGACGATCTTCGTCGAAACTCTTCTTTTGCATCAAAAGGTATGTCTACTCTCTCTTCTTCTCCTCCATCTTTGTTTTTCTTTCCTTTTGAGTTGAGACAGTAGAAGAGATGCTGCATTCTCTGTTGCAAACATCTCTGAACATGTTCTCATGATCATCCTAAGGATTTGAGGCTAGAACAATGATCTTAACCATGATCTTGCAGCTTTTGAAGGAATCATGATCAAACCATGATCTAATCTTGTTAAACTTCGATTTGAATTCGATCTCTTTGGATCTTCGATATTGATCATGTTAGTAGTTAATTCCGTGTTTTCTTTCCATGATCCATAATCTATCAATTTCTGTTGTTCTCTTCTACCATACTATGTGTTCTTCATGAAGCATGGTAGTTACATATATGAAGCATGGTAGTTACATATATGGTAGGTTTTATTTCCTTATTTAGATTTATGTTTCTAAGCCTTGTTCCTTGAAGATCTAAGTATGTTTTCATGATACCATTACCTGAAGCAATGATCCATCCTTCTATTGTTCTTGTCTTTGTTTTCTATTTCGAATTCATCAAGATCCATGGTTGATCTAATTATGGTAACTTTTTGTTTCCTAATTTGGATCTTGATATCTTGATTTGATTGGTGTTTTGAGGTCCCCTATATGTTAGAATACTGCTGATGTAGTTTACCCTTGATTAGTACCCTTTTGAACCACCAAATTCGGATTTCATATCTTAAACTCTTTTTTTTAGGCTATCGTCGCATTGGTCGATCGATTGGTCGATCGCCTCACCAATCCACTCGACCAATGAGTCCTCCGGTTGGTCTCCTTTTCTGTTAGGGATCTTTCCTAATATGTTGTATATACTTGTTTAGGACCTTCTTCTCAAGTTTCCAAGATCTTACTTGATTTCTTAGGATTCCTTTGCAGTTATAGGTGGATGTTATTTCCTTAATTACATAGATAGCATGAATCTAGTTTCTATATTTGAATATCATTAATATGATTCCTAAATTAGATTCTTACAATGATATACTACTTTGCATAACTTTGATTACTAGCATTACTTATTCATATTGAATTGATTCATGTATGATTTACTTACCAATGTTATACAAGTGATTGTAATTATTGATTTCTTTCCATATATGAAGTTACCATATATGTGATGATATGAATTGATGCATGTGTATGCTTAAGTATGGTTTGGAAAGGAGAGGTGTCCTTTTGACATTTCTGTCCTTGGACTACTACGGGAATATTATGGGATGTTTCCGAGATGCCCTCTGGACACCTTCCTAACCGTTGGATGACATATCTAGGATTGTCTAGTAGTGTTTGGCTAGGATGTCCTGTTATGTCGACCCTAATCGGAGGGGTATTGAGACCACGCCCGTGGTAGCAATGGGGATTCATGGGCGCTCAAGACCGGTAACCAACCCGTGAGAGGACGGGAATCACATTGTGGGGGCCATTTATTGGTAGGGTTGCATATGGTTAGACTTGGGCTCACGGGCCTTAAGACCGGTAACCAACCCGTGAGAGGCGTGAGAGCTTCCCGTTTACCATATGTGGATAACCAATAGGGTTGATGAGTCCGTGTCGTGGACTATGAGGACTCTAGTGTGAAGGATACCGGAAAGGATCGTCGGCGAGGAATGGAAGTATCTCGGATCCGACTTGATGTAACTAGTAGAAGACTTGCATTTGGCTAGGTTTTCCCCCATGCCCGATTTATACCAAATGGTTGTGGAGAGTGTGTTGACTTAACCCCCGCCGGTTTGTCCCGAGGGATGAAGGACCCATTCCTCGGCTGCTCGCCGGTGAATGTCCGTGAGAGAATCCAGATATCTTAAATGGTTGGGATGTGAGTGGACTTTCCTAAAGAGTCGGTGCTTGACTTAAAGCATGTCCGCATAGAGACCGTACATGGTTAGATTCATTCTTCTTGCTTGTCTCATATCATATTGCTTTATGTTTGTTCGAATCCCGCCATCTTGTTATTATGGTTTACGCCTTGGTTTCTTTGAAACTCTTCCTTTATTGTACAATGTTTGTTGACTATCCCGCGTGCCGGTATTATGCGGTCCCTATGAAGAGCGCGGCAGGGCATTCTCCGGGGTGATTGCGGTTCCCTTACTCGAAGATCCCCGGTGGTTTGCTCCGTCGTGCTTAGTCCGCCTCGTGGGCGTCCTTGTGCTTTTTGGTTTCACTTTGGTGTTGTCATAAGTGGAGAACTTTGTTCCCTGTACTTCTCGGGTTGTTTTGTCTGTTTTTCTTTTAGAGCTACTTTTCGCTGGTTGTGTGGGATTTTGCCTCACTTTACTTATCTGTTTGCCTCGATTATATCTATTATTCGTTCATTTATGATTCATTCTTTCTTTATGATCTTGGTTTATCTTCCGCACTTTTATTATGTTGTTCTGATTATGTTTTGTTTTGTGGGAGGTTGTCCTCGTCCGTCTTGGCGTGGTCCCTCTCGGTATGCGTGGGTCCGTGGGGGCGTGCTCGATTGATCACATATGTCATTATCAAAATAAGTAAGCATGGTAACTCAAAATGATATATAGCATGGTACTACTGTTATGAAATTTAAACAATAGTCATAAGATGTCTAAAATATTACTAGGAAAGTAAATCTACTACATTTAAAACATAGTGGAAAGATTCACATTATTCATGTAATTATGACCATAACCGTCCTTACCTTAATCGAATCAGAAAATAATACCAAGTGTCACTAGAATAGTCTCCCAACTCAGTGCTTGTACCCTAGACAACATATGTGCAACATTAGAGAAGGAAACAATCAAATCGGAGATCAAATGGAGCAAATCGAGAAAAGATAGAGTTGCTGTTCTCAGCTGGTCGACTGGCTGGTTGACTGACTCAGTTGACCAAGATGAACAGTAATGGACAGCATAGTGATTTTGGTCCAAAACCGATTTTCCAGGGCTCGGATCGATCCGAAACTTGGAGGGAATGATTGTAACAGTATAAGAACACTATACAACAAGTATTAACATGATTTAATGGTCCAATTAGGAATACCCAAATCAAAACCCTATGTTCTATATGCTAAACATCAAGAATTGAATTAGAATTTGTTGCAATGGCAAGGAATGATGGGGAATTAGCTAAGGAAGTGATAAGAACTAGATTATAATCATAAACCAATAATATATCAGACCTAGCATACATCTGCACATCAGTTTAGATCAATAAGACAAGATGGAATGAAAAGAATCATAGAAATGCAATGCTAGTGATTGAAATGGAAGCATAGCATAGCAAGAATGGAAGGAAACTAATGGAGATGAAAGGGGAAACACATGACCAAGTGTTTACAAGGTTGCAACACTTTAGTCATGGCCTCAATAGCAAGAAAGAGTAGAGGAATGAGTAGAATAGAGGATGAGAGAGAGAAATCATACCTTGAGGAAGCAATGGAGGTAGAATGCAATGACTAAGACCAAGAATCTTCACCAACTTCAAGAGATAGCCTAGGGAAGCTCACTCCTCATTCTCTGGAGTCCAAATGATTAGAAAGGGTTCTATTCACGAGGTCCCAATAAGTAGGCTTAAAATAATCAAGAAATTTGTGATTTTCGTATTTAATAATCTACTGGTCAACTAGGCCAGTCGACCAAGCCATGACAACAACTTCAGATAGGGAAATGGAAGGCCAGATTGATCCAAATTGAGTTGGGTTTTCTCCTACAAGTCAATCAACAAGTCTAGATTAGAGAAATACCTTCGAAACAAGATCGGAAGTGCATCAAGTACTTCAACTACGCTTCCCCTCTTCTAGGTGCAGTTTCTCACCGAACACTAACAGTGTATCCAAGTAAGGGGCATCATTATCAATATCCATAGGCCTTGAGTCATACACCAAATCTTCAACTACAAGGGCCCACAAGTCTCTTGTTCCACCACTTCGGGTCTTCGGACCTACAAACATCAAAGGATCTAGGTTGGGTCGGGTCAGGGTTAGGATAGGGTTGGGTTTCACAAAAAGTTAGAATTTTGGATCTTGCAGAGTATCTGTAATAGGGGTGGTCGCTTATAGAGGACGCTTGACCCAAGCGACCGGCTGGGTCATAGTGGCTATGTGAGATTTGTTTTTGCTTTGATTTAACTCATGTCCTTAATATATTCTTGTAACCTTATGTTTAGGTGTTCTCTTATTTTATTGGAAATCTTGTAATTGTGGTTTGATTGCATTCTAGTCAGCTTTTACTTAATTATAGGTAAGGACACACTTTCTTGTTTATATGCAATTACATGCTATATGATGAATTAGTTGTTTCTTACATTGTTCATTAATCATGTAAGTTGTTGTAGCTGTATAAGTCATTGTTATACTATTGAATACCTGCTATATGTAATGTTTCAATATACTTTATCACTTTTTGATATTGAACAACTGATTATGTTATGATGGTGAATGATGTGATGTATTTGTGATGGAAAGGTATCCAATTGGGTATCTTTGCTTGAGATATTAGAGGGCTGTGGTATGGGACACATGCTCACTGATGCCTCCGGCACTATCATGATTGCTGGATGACATACCTAGGGAGTTTAGAATTGCATGGCTAGAAACTTTTACATGCTACTACCCTTTCGGTAGGGGAATTGAAGCTGAATGACCCATGATAATAATGACGTGACTCTATTTCATCCTACAACGGTAATTAGTCCTTGTGGAGCCTCAGTGTTTCACTGTTGATCATGCAATGGAAGGTTGCATATGTTAGGGTTTGGGCTTATAGACGTGCAAGGAGCGGCTAGGGTGTCATGAGAACATCCGCCCCAATAATATGTGGATGACCATAGGGTTAGGGAGTGGAGTCCAACAGCGATAGCCAGTCCATGAGGGTTCTCATTCCTAGGTTGTGAAGGATACGGAACCGAGTTGGTTGATGCCATGGGGGAAGTATCTGACTTCATGTAGTATGTTATTTGTATGACCTTGCATTGGATTAGAAACCCCGACATGCGCCAGTACTTATGCCAATGGTCGTGGTAAAAGAGTGTTGACTTAAACCCCAACCATGGATGCCTGATGAGGACTTAACCCCTTTACCCAGGATCCCAATAGAGGTAACCAGTCCGTGAGAGATCAGAGTGACTAGACCTACCCAGAGGAGGGCTGGTGTTATATCTTAAAGCATGTCAACTGTCTAGAGACTTGCATAGCTAGATCTTAGTAGCATTCATATTATTGCCTATCATTCATTTCATATATGTATTGCTGATTATGTTGACATATGTATAAGAAATGTGTTATCCTTACTGAGTTCGTCAGAACTCATTCCTTTCTTTGTATATTATATTATATTGTACAGATGGTAGTGCAATGGAAACTGGAAAATGTTCGTATGATCGATACATCATTTATGAAGAAAATGTGGTACCGTTAGTGGGAGATGGAGATGTAGTCCACGAAGCCTCCTGTGGATGCTTGGAGTGTGCTTATAGAATCCATTGATGGTTGGAGGAGGTAGATCGTCAAGCATTTTGAGAAGTCCCTGGAGAAGAACTGGAGAACCTCCTTTCTTGCTAATCTAAAAAAGCAGACTTTAGCTTTAGAAAAGAAAACTGGAAAGAAACTCATTTAGTTTATTTGATTGTTTCCGCTGAACTCATTAACTTTTGATGCATGATTTCTTTCATTTGATTCCTTCTTTGGATAATTATTGGAGTATTTGGACTCCTGTAATTCTTTTGATTAATTATTTGAACTTGCTCTTGCTCTTGATTATATATTTCTTGCATTTATTATTAATGATGGGTAAGACCGTGGATCCTATGACTGATCTTACCCACGAGTTGTCGGGTGGGTAACCGAGACCGGCGAGTGGGGTGTGACAACTGCGATCCGATGCTCTTTCCCTGGCTTGGACATATATTTGCTCAATACTCCAACTGCTTGGGCAATATCTGGACGAGTACAAATCATGGTGTACATCAAACTCCCAATAGCACTTGCATAGGGAATTGATGCCATCTCTTCTTCCTCCTTTTCAGTCTTGAGGCACTGGAGAGCTAATAACTTACAACCTATAGGCATGGGAGTTTTTACTGGCTTGCAATTTGACATATTGAATTTCTTTAGAACATTTTCAATATATTGCTTTTGACTTACCCACAACCTTCCTTTTTCACGGTCCCTCTAAATCTGCATCCCCAAAATTAGATTTGTTGGGCCTAAATCTTTCATCTCAAAGTGCTTTACTAGCAGTCCTTTAACTATGCCAATAATCTTCATATTATTCCCAACAAGCAACATAGCATCTACATACAAGGTTAGAATAACAAAGTTACTTCTAACCTTTTTACATAGACACAATGATCAACATCATACCGATCAAATCCAAGCTCCAAGACATATGAGTCAAATTTCTGGTACCACATCCTGAAAGACTATTTCAAGCCATACAAAGACTTATTTAACTTGCACACTAAGTCTTCATTTCCTCTGACCACAAACCCATCTGGCTGCTTCATATAGATATCCTCCAAATCTCATGGAGGAATGCAGTCTTTACATCCAGCTGCTCCACCTCCAAATTATATCTAGCTGCTATAGACAGAACAAGTCATATACAATTTAATTTTGCAACAAGTGAAAATACCTCACCATAACCAACCCCTTTATCTGAGAGTATCCCTTTGCAACCAACCAAGCTTTGTAGCATTCTATCTCCCCATTTGCACCAACCTTTTTCTTAAACACCCTCTTACATCAAGTCGCCTTGCAATCTGTAGATAGTATCACCAAACTCCAAGCTTTGTTTCTATTCAAGGAGTTCATCTAATCTTTCATAGCCTCCTCCCACTGTTTGGAATCATCAGTGCTTCTATCTTGCTTTACTGTGCTTGGATCGTCACCTCTCTGATGGTCTTCTCTCCCTCGTGGATCTCCTTAACCCTGGACCAGCTGCTGCTTCAACCTCAACCTCAATCTCTGTTTAAGAATCTATATCCTCTATCTCATCAGGTTAGACAGATTCAAAATTTGAATTTTCTGCTCCACTTTGTGTGCTAACTGAGTGTTCTTCAAAACCCACATCTAAAATTGATGTCTGTGGCCTTTCTAGAGCATCTGGAAAATCTTATTCAAATTTTATTCTCTGAACACAACATCTCTGCTGTAAGAGATATGTCTAGTTTCTGGATTCCACAACTTATATCCCTTCATACCATCCCTGTACCCAATAAAGATGCATTTCTTTGACTTCATATCAAACTTGTTTCTTTTCTCCTTTGGCACGTGCACATATGCCTCACAACCAAACACTTTGAGATGAGAAATATCTGGCTTCCCAAACAATGCTTCAAACGGGGTCTAATCCTCCAAAGCTGATGTAGGAGACCTATTTTTGAGGTAACATGTAGTAGCTACTACTTTTGGCCCAAATTCAGCTACTAAACCAGCACTACTTAGCAAACATTGCTTTCTCCATGAGTGTCCGATTCAACCTCTTTGCCACTCCATTCTGCTGGGGTGTATATATTTGTGTATTTTGCCTTGTAATCCCATTGTCCACACAAAATTTGTTAAACTTTGTTGAACAAAATTCTTTTCCATTGTCAGTCCTCAGTACTTTGATTTTTCTATCAAATTGATTTTCGACCAAGGTTTTGAACTCTTAAAAATTTTCAAAGCTCTACAAGAAGTATAACCATACATATCTTGAAAAATCATCAAGTAAAAGAAACATAATACCTCGATTTTCCAACTGATGCATTAGCATTGGTGGAATTTTCTTCTAATGACAGTTATTAATTGATAATTGGAATGGCTCCATTTAAAGCTCTGTATTGGCATACTTGCATAACTCCTCTTTACTAGGATGAAGTTGGAGGAAGACGTGTTCTTGGTCCAAATTTGATTTAGACTACTAGTGGTATTATTGATGTGATTAGAGAAAAATCAAGATTGCATAGTCCACACGAAGTCCTCTGAGGACAAAAGGACATATTTGGAATTTAAGGTTGGTGAACGGGCTTTCTTTAGGGTGTCACCAATGAAGGGTGTCATAAGATTTAACATTAAAGGGAAACTTAACCATAGGTATATTGGACCCTATGACATCATTGAGAAGGTTGGGCCAGTTGCATATTGTCACATCCACCCAGCCAGTACCCTACCTAGCATACCCGGGTATGTGATCCACAATCCCGAAGATCAAGTATCGAGGAACCATGCCTCCCACATACGCGATAACACAATTATGAACAATATAATTAAAATAATGTCATATAAAAATAAGATCAAGACAAGATTAAATATAATCAAAGTGCGGAAGTAAAAGATACCAATGTATATATAATCGAAAAGAAGAGAGTGAGCGGAAATCACTCCCTAAGTTGCAGTGGAAAGTAGTTCGAAAATCATAAGGGTTTACAAACCAAGTCTCAAAAGATAGACTAAAGAGTTAAACATCTAAACTAAGGTTTCTTCAGTTTTATACAAAATATCCTCATAAGTGTAAACAAAAGACACTAGGCACAGCCGCTCCCACTCTAGGGTAGAGCTAATCCTGAAATGTAGCTTTCAGAGTAATCTTCGTAGTAGCCAACACCTGGAGGGTAGTATGCTTCATCAGTGGTCTCCTCATAGTGGGGGCCATCAAGTTCTTCAACACCTGTAGGATAGTCTAACAAAACATTGCACAAAAGGAGTGAGTTCAAAAGAACTCAGCAAGGCAAGTTATTCCATAATAACACAGATATATGATACAAAACATAGCATGATGCAAGATGATATGAAACAGATGATGCAAATATGATTGTAACTCTATGTATGATAGTTTCTATGGTAGACATGCTTTAAGTCATAGCACCATACTTTTCTTGGGTAGGTCCGGTCACTCGGCTCCGGTAGGCAATGAGTCCTGCATCCCTCGGGACAATCCATGGCTGGGGTTTAAGTCACCACTCTCTCACATCACCATTTGGTATAAGTATTGGTGCATGTCATAGTAAAGCCTAGCCCAATGCAAGTCATCTACTCAGTCATATCAAGTCAGATCCGGATACTTCCATTCCTCGCCACTGGCGATCCTTTCCAGTATCCTTCACACTAGAGTCAGCATAGTCCTTGACTACGGACTCATCAACCCTATTGGTCATCCACAAATAATAGACAGGAAGCTCTCACGGTCACGGGTTGGTTACCGGTCTTGAGCGCCCGTGAGCCCAAGTCTAGCTATTTGCAACCCTACCAATAAATGGCCTCTAACGAGTATCCGCAGTGTGATCTATGTCCTCTCACGGGTTGGTTACCAGTCTTGACCACCCACAAATCCACATTACTACCATAGGTCGTTCGGTCTCAATGCCCTTCCAATTCGGGTTTGATACAACAAGGACAACCTAGCCAACACCACTAGACAAGTCCTACATATGACAACCAATATAATATAGAATGGTCAATCACATATGTAATTAACAAGAATGACTAATCATGATAATCAAAATGATATATAACATGGTACTATTGTCTTGAAGTACATAAAACAATCATATGATGTTAAGAATACAACAAGTAAGGTGAATCTACCAAGTTTCTAACATAGAGGCAAGATTCACATAATCCGTATAATTATGATAATAACCGTCCTTACCTTAACTTGAATCGAAGATGATCCAAAGATCAGTTAGAATAGTTCCAAGTTCAGTACTTGCACCCTAGACAATCATATGTGCAATATCAGAAGAAGAATCAAGCAAATCGGAGGTCAAACGGATCAAATCGAGCAAAATCCTCAATTCTGGGTTTAGCTGGTCGATTGGCTTGGTTGACTGACTTAGTTGGCCAAGCAGTCGACCAAGTGAACAGTGTCGGGGTTGAATAGTGATTTTTGGTTCGAAACCTATCTTCCGAAGCTCGGATCACTCCGAAATCTGGAGGGAATGTTAGGAACAATAAATGAAGACTATCTGGCAAAGAATTATCATCAATCAATGGTCTAATTAAGAATCCCCAATTTGAAACCCTAACATCTACATGCTAAACATCATGTTCTATAATGAAATCGATTGCAATTGCAAGGAACATTAGGGAATCAGCTAAGGGGATGATAAGAAATAGATTAGAATCATATACTAATAAGAAATCAGACTTAGCATACTATACAAATCAGTTTAGGATAAGAAATCAAGTTGCTATGAAGAGAATCATGGAAATGCAAGGTTGAGAATCAAAATGGGAGCATAGCATAGCTTGATTGAAAGGGGTTTGAGCAAATGAAAAGGGGGAAACACATGAAGAGGTGGTTGCAAGGTTGCAGCACCATATTCATGGTTTCAACAGCAAGAAAGAGAAGATGTGAGAGTATAATAGAGAAAGAATGAGAGAATACATACCTTAGAGAAGAGATTTGAGTAAAATGACAATGATTCTTGAAGGAATGCTTCACAACTACAAAGGAGATGTCTTGGGAGGCTCTCTTCACATTCTCAGGAGGCTAAATGAATATAATAGGGTTCTAACTACGAGGTGCTCTTATGTAGGCATAAAATAATCAAGAAAAATGCAATTTTCGCATTTAATAAACTGCTGGTCGACTAGCCCAGTTGACCAAGCAAGAATAGCAACTTGGATCAAGGAATTGGTAGGCCAGATCAACTCAAATTCACTTGGGCTTTCTCCTACAACTCAATCAACAAGTCTAGGTTAGAGTATTACCTTTGGATCAAGTTTGGAAGTGCATTAGATACTTCAACTAATCTTCCCCTCTTCTAGGTGCAGCTTCTCACGAAACACTAACAATGCATCCGAGTAAGGGGCACCACCATCAATGTCCATAGGTTTGGAATCAAACACCATGTCTTCTACTGAGAGGGCCCACAACTGTCTTCTTCCACCACTTCGGGTCTTTGGACCTACAAACATCAAGGATTCCAGGTCAGGGTTAGGGCTGGATTTCACATATATAGATTAGCTCTTCCTCTTTCATCAGCTGGTGTACATGATGTATTCCACATTTTAATGCTAAGACAATGCTTAGCAAAACCAGAGCATCTTCTCAAGCAAGAACCTGAAGGCCAAAGTGTAGATTTGACTTATGAAGAAGAGCCTATGGATATCTTAGACCACAAGGACAAGTAGTTAAGAAATCAGACCATACCATTGATGAAGATCCGGTGGAAGAATCACACTACTGAAGAAGCATCTTGGGAAAAAGAAGATGAGATGCAAGTTAAATACACCCATCTTTTTGGAAACCTAGGTACGTTGCAATTTCGAGAACGACATTTCTTTTTAGGAGGGGAGGATGTAATAACCCCCATGATCTTAACCCATAACTTGAATTCTAAGTTAGCAGACTTGAGCCTTGAGTCGGAAGAAGTTGTGGGGCATCTGAATTGAAACCCATGTTTCAGCCCCATAACCCATGGATCAAGCTAAAGATGGTGAAGAATCTACCTTATTTGGAACCAGAAGAAGATCTAGTCGGAACCCAAATGGTTTAGGCAGTGGATATCCAATGTAAGAAAGTTAAGGTTGGAAGATGGTCAACAAGCAAGGTGAGAGTATTCTATATGACATTTAAGTTTGTGGCAGTGTTAGGGATCAACCAAGAGCACTAAGCTCCCAAGTACTGAAAAGTACTAGGGTTGGTTGATTGGCCAAGTGACTGCCAACCCTGGATGTTGATTGGACCTATACGGCTAGAAATATCTGTTTTACCCTTGACACCTTTTTTCGCATTATTTTGATGCTTTTAACTATTGGGGACAGCTGCAAGGTCAAAGAACACATGTTGGAGAGGAATACCCCTTTCGTAGAGAATCTCATGGAGACTTTGTTGACTTTTGGATCCTAGAAAAAGGTAAACTAAACAACAACAACAACAATAATAAGCCTTATCCCAACTAAATGGGGTCGGCTACATGGATTCTTGCCCTCCAATCAGTTCTGTTCGAGGCCATGCTAGATAAAAGGTAAACTAACTACTCTCTTATTCTATTAATTTTCTTTTCTTTAAGGAATTGTTTTTCTTACAAATCTCTGCTGGAAGAATATGTGGAAGTAATTTTTATTTTTTCAATTAAACCATGCCGGAAGAATAGATCACATATTTATTTTAATGGCATATACTTTTAGAAAGAGATAAATTTCTAGTTCCATATTGTAGCTAGTTTTCATTTTCTGGTGGTTGGAGAGGCTTGTGTAGTACCTCTAGAACGTTATTTAGGCCTAAGATATCGCAAAGATCTATCGAAAATGGGTGATCAAATGTCTAAATTTTGGACTTGGAATTCTACCATAAGACCTGGCAGTTGCTTAAGGAGATTGCTTACACCAACCGGTTGAAGCAATCGGTTGGTTTCCATAATTTATTTCGATGTTGATTTTGCTCCGTTTGATTCCTAAACCTAAATGTAACTTCATGAACATAACTTTAGGGTTTACTGAGATCTACTAAAGTGTTGACTGCAAAGATCTAAATCGTTTATCCGTATTATTTTGCTAAGTCAGGTAAGGACATAATTACATATTATGCTAGATTGTTTGATGTGCTAATTTGTTGATTATTCTAAGCATGTCTATAATCTTTTATTATTTTTTTTTACTGTTTATGCACGATTAATTATTTATTGGGATTGAATGATAATTGTTGTGCTTCACTTTAGTATTTTATATAAGATGATGTTTGGTGTGATTTTGACTTGGGGAAATACTAAAATTGGTATCCTCATCCTTGAACATCAGGGTTGTGGTCTAGACCATTGTCCTTGGTGCTCATTTTACTTTCCTTAGTTGCTGTCCTTCATGACTAGAAAGTCTGGAATCTGGATGCATGATTAGGTTACCCGTTACATGCTACTATCTTTTCGGCAAGGGTATTGAACTAGAGTAACCGATGATGGCAGTGGCTGGATCTTGTGGGCATCTAACAAACACATGCCCATGTTATATATCATGCATTGGTAGGGTTGCATATGTTGAGGGTTGGGCTCATGGGCCTCCAAAATATGGCTTGAGTGTTGTGAGGAGGCATGAGAGACATTATCCTAGCATATGTGGATGACCATAGGATTAAGGAATGTTGCCAATAAACGTAACTAGACTAGGAGGTTTAACATTCCAAGGTGGAGAAGGATATTGGACTAACAAGGCATTGGGCATGAGGAAATGCGTTTGGACCACATGTAGTGTGTTACTATATGACATTGCATTGGGTTTAGAATCTCTGACATGTGCTAGTACTCATACCAATGGTTGTGGTGAGAGAGTGTGGACCTATAACCCAACCATGGTGGATAATGTGGACCATACCCCTTACCTAGGATCCCAGTAGAGGTAACTAGTCCGTGAGGGATCAGAGTGACAAGACCTACCTAGAGGAAAGTTGGTGTATATCTATTCCTAGATAGAGACTTGCATAGTTAGATTCATAGTTGCATATTTAGCATATTATTCATCACTCTTTTCCTTATATTTATGTAATTGTGGTATGTATGTGATTGTTGTCTTACTGAGTTTTTTAGAAGTCATCCCCATGGATTTCTTGTTTTCTTCAGATGGTTATGCAGGTGCAGAAGAAGCCCTGTATCTTTGGGAGAACCCCACTGAAGATTTACTGAAGATGCCAGTGGGAACTGGTTATGTTAAGCACAAAGCTTCGTGTGGATGCCTAGAGCGTTCTTATGGCACCCATTGACAAGAATAGGACCTTGGTTGTTTGTCGTTGGGATAAAGGGATGAAAGAGGGACTTATGAACTCCTTCCATAGAACAACTGAAAGAGAAAACCCGTAAATTGCTTAAAGAGACTAGTAAACTATAAGGAAACCATTTTTTATTTTTCTTCCACTTGTATATTCTTATTTCAGATACTCTTAGTTTTACTTTGGGGTTTTTGGAACTGTTTACTTTTATTAATTGATGAACTGTTTATTCCTTGCTCTTGATTATGGGATTTGTGTGGTTTATTTATTACTGATAGCATAACATGATCTTGTGGTTGTGGATCACCCCATGGGTTGTAGAGGCGGATCTGATATCATCGAGTGTGGTGTGACAAGATGGCAGATATCTTCACTAAGTCCTTATCTCATCTGCTCTCTCCAACGTCAAGGTCTCATCTCCGAGTTTGAGGGGGCATGTTAAAGATATTTATGGCAATGCACATAAAATCATGAAGGAAATAAGAATTGCCCCAATTGCCACTTGTCTTCAACCAATTAAAGGTATTTTTGGAAGACCCTCTAGAGCCCTAGTGGAACTTGGAAGTCTCCCTACAGTGTTGGCCGAACCAAATAAGAAGTGTGATCCTGTTTCATCTCAAACATCTCAAGAGGCTGCATCATCTCAACAATTGATAAACACTTAGAGTTGTATTTTATCTTAAATATACAAGAGACCAAGATTTTGTAAAACCCTAACAGCTACTTTGTGTAAATAGAACTCTAGAGTGTGAGACTCCTAGACTTATGGTGAACAAGGACTCTCGTATATACATAACTATCATTCCCATGGATGTAGGTCACACTAACCAAACCATGTAAGTCCTAGCCTCTCTCTCTCTCTCTCTCTCTCTCTCTCTCTCTCTCTCTCTCTCTCTCTCTCTCTCTCTCTCTCCAATTGTCTCTCTCTATCTCTATACACACACAAACGATGGCCTCTAATAAAAACCACTTTAAGTGAGTGTTCTTGATGGATTCAAACTATATATAAAGTTTAATCATGACTTTAAACTTATTAATTTACGTTGTCCAAGATTTCATACAATACATTGTAGAAAATATACACTAGGTAGATTAATAAGTTCATTTTTTAAAAAATGTAACTATATATTTGGAAATTTTTATTTAATCATATATTGAAACATCACAAAACACGTGCATTTGCACGTACGGTTTATTAGTGTATGTATATATCAATTTTATTGGATGACAAATAATTAGTCTACTTCATTCTTTTCATAAAAAATAAAAAATAAAAAATAAAAAATAAAAAATAAAAAATAAAAATAAAAAATAAAAAATAAAAAATAAAAAATAAAAAATAAAAAATAAAAAATAAAAAAATTCTAACTTCATTCACCACAGTTGTATAAACTTCAATGCATTAATGATAGGTGATTACTTTTATTTTTTCTTTATTTTTTAAGTAATTTCTAATTTTGTTAGTTAATACATAATTCTTGCATTAAAATCAAAGAAAATTGATTTATCTTGACCAGTTTGACAAAATAGAACTGTAAGAGTTTTCGATGAATAAACTTTGCCAAAAAACACACCTGAAACTGTCAACTAAGACTTCTTTTTTTCGTCAATAAACTAAGACTTCCACCACACAATTCGGTGGGACCTCCACGTCTAAAAGCTAATATGACTTTCAATAGTATTGAAGACCATTTAATAGTTTCTACCAAAAAAAAAAAAAAATTTATCATTGACGTTTTGGAATATGAAATTAAATCCAATACTTATCTGGCCGACATTTGCTTGGGTCCTGCACAATAAATGCGCAGGACCATCAAGCCATACACTTTTGGCAGTGGGATTGGAATTTCAGTCGAAATTTCGGCTTGATGATCCTGCGCATTTATTGCGCAGGATCCAAGCTTTTTCATTATCCAGCATTCTTATTTATTGCCATTGGCGGTAGAAAAAAGCTAGAGGATGCTAGGATGGATAAATATACTCTTACACATGTCTAGATAATAAAATATTGTTAAAGTCAACCATTGGTTTAGAATCCAATTGGATTATCTGCCTGCTACCAAAAAAGAAAAAGCATTATCCGCAAAAGTTGGTTTTCACCCAAAATATCTTTTTGGGTTTCATGGAGTATTTTAGAAGGCAGAAACACCATTTGCGAAAATTGATGTGCAAAGGGGAGTTGGCATTTCTAAATTTCAGAGGATGTTGGATTCTTTACCTATTAGATCCTATGAAATGAAAACCAATTCCATGCATGTAATGTGAATGCATGGGTGTTCAAGGTCATACATAACCAATTCACGTTCGTACAAGAATAACTCGTCATGCATCGAGTTCAGTCTGCAATCTTGCCTTGTTATTTCAAATCTATCAATTACTTTGCGTTTAATTTACAAAAAGACTTAGAGAACCTGGGATTGGTGACACCTTTGTCAAAGATGTTGCGTAGAGGTAAATCCTACATCATACAAATTGATTGTCATGCTTTGTTACGTAGACAGTTTGGTTTGTCTCTTCCTGTCAAATTGAGAATTTAACACGTACCATTCAATTATTCGTAAGAATATTAGTCAATAATTAATATATATATATATATATATATATATATATACAAATTTTATCATTCGGTGTTTATGCATGGATATTCATTGATATGATCATCAAACAAATGTTGTGTTTCATGAAACTTAAAACCTAGAAACTCCACAAAGTTAAGTTGTGGTCTATATTCTATTATTACTTGAAATGGTTTAAATCATATTACGAATTAAACCTTCAAATTTATGGTTTTCACAAAGTAGAAAATTTAAGGGTCGGCAAGTTCTTAGCCAGCATACAGGTAGCCATGAACTTGTGTACTCACACACACATGCGCTGTAGGTTTGACAAGAAATAGGAAGAAGAGGTGACTCAATGACATCTGGGAACCTATTGTGGTGTCAAAGGAAAGTAGCTACTTGGCAGCAACTGCCCTTGGAATTACCACCAAGATATCAAGGAGAATCAGATTCGAATTTAAAACTTCACATACATTGAACATATTTATTGAGCTTTCACATTGATGAGTTAGCAAAAAGGAAGATATTACTTTGGATTTCTACCCAGATATTATAAATCTCTGTAAATCTTGGATTCTTCTAGATTATACAAAACAAAGATAAGACTCTCAAACTTTCATCTATATATATATATCCATTTACTTTTAAAGCTAAATCACATTTTTGTAGCCATACATCTCTATAATCCTTGGACTTTGAATAGTTCAACATGAGTTATCGTTGTGCAGCCTGCACCAACTTTAGGAGGAAATGCCAAGAAGACTGTATTTTCGCTCCTTACTTTCCTTCTGAAGAACAAGAGAAATTTGATCTACTTCACAAATATTTTGGTGGCAGAAATATTGCGAAAGTCCTTCAGGTAACTAAAATTTTCATAGAAGATACTTTATCACAAATGTGATTAGTGATGCTAACAAATCTTAATTCTATCGTCTCCATTTAATTCTTTAGGACCTCGAAGTAAATCAGAGAGCTACAGCAATATCAACGATGTACTTTGAGGCTCAAGCAAGGAATGCTGATCCAGTTCAAGGGTGCACGAAGATCATCAATGAATTGAGAAAGCAAGTATATGACACACAAGCTGAACTTGAGAGGACGCGTGCAACAATCGCCCTCTGTGCCAACCTAGCAGGCATGGCAGGAAACCAGCCTCAGCCACCATCCAATGCTTCTGGCAACTCAAAGAACCATTCATGAGCACCACCAATGCTGATCAAAGGAGAGTCTTCTATTTTTGTATCCAATAAACTCATCAATTGTATGACTCTTTTGTGTATGCAAAAGGGGTTTAGTTTTGGCTACATCTTTAGAAAGAGTTTAATGGTATTCGGCCTTTGGGTCTTTTGTGATGATAGGTATTCTTTCATCCACCTCTATAAGATAAATGATGTACTTATAAAGGTGAGGAAGTTCATAACTGTTGAATCTCAAAGAAAATATGTCACTTTTCCTTAGTTGCGCAAGAGGCACCTGAATTTACAAACAAAAAGAGGTCACCCAAGTAAAATCCAGATTCTAGAAAATCTAATCAAGAGTTGTCTAGATTATATCATGTCAAAAAGTCAAAAATTCAAATTTCAAATAATCTAAATTATATCATGTTAAAAATCCAAATAAATATTCCTGATTTGCACTTGAATCATACAAACTTTACTGCATGGCCTACAAAAATTGGCTCACGGGATATAAAATTACAACGGTGATAAGTATTTGGTAGAATTTACTTTGTAAGTTCCTCAATTTACAAAGAAAAGGCTATTTTATAAATCAAATCCTATTACATTCACTCTTCCATTTGCCTTCTCTCTTCTGCTACCACCATTAGATCCATCATTGTCTCCATTTTTATCCCTCCAGTGTCTCTCCAAAATCATAACCAAATTTTTAGTTCTCAATCTCAAACCCTCACTTTAGGGTTTTGCGAATTGAGAAAAGCAAAGGTTGATAAGAATTGAGAAAACAAGGTCGATGGATGAGAATTGAGAAAAGCGAGGTCGATGTCAGTTCCTGAAACAAATGGACAGAAAGGGGATCCTTTTAAATACATATGGGTCATCCACGATCATGGTTTGGAGATAGGATCATCTCTTGATTTGTTTCATTAGATGCAAATAGATATTGTCAGCCAAATAAGCTAGGTTTTAAACTTTTCGTCTCCCTCTGTCAATTGGTTGTATAAACTTAAAACGCATGCGTTAATGATAGGTGATTACTTTTATTTATTTTTTTATATTATTTTTTTCTTTCGATTTTATGATTTTATTAGCTTATACCTATTATTTTCCGCTAAAAGGTCATGTGTATTCAAAGCAAAAGGGTAACAAAATAGTGACAATAATTCTTACATAACATGGAACAAACTCTCAAACCTGCAATTGCACCCAATACCCCTTTGTCACTGGTCTCCACTTGCATAAATGACAATGACCAATTTTGTCAGCACTAAAATCTTTGTCCATCTTTAAAGTCCATCATTCAAGTTGCATCTTCTTCCAAAATCACTCAGGGTTTCTAACTAGGATCTTCATCCTTAACATCCATTGGTTCTAGTCCAAACCTAATGGGTTCAATTTCGATGGTCAACAGCTGTCTTCTACCTTCACTTTGGGTTTTCGAATCTACGCTATGGATTTCTAGATTAGGGTTTTACAGGATTCCACACTAAGAGTGAATAATATGTACAACAACGAATTAGCATATGGAGCAATAAACTAAAATGAACTCTGAATCTATATAAGTCACCATAAATGAAGTGTACATATATCACAATAATGTATAGCAAAAAAGAACATAATAGACAATAATTCAAAGTGAAACAAGCATAATGGGAATTTTCTTTAATATAGTAAATTAAGTTTCTTTACATGAGTTAGAGCATGCTAAACTCACACTCTACAAAAATCATCTAGGAAACTATATATGTAATAAAAGTCAAATTGTCTAGGTTATAAATAAAAAAGAGCAAATAAGCAACAAGTTGAATCTAGTCCTTTGGTGGTGGTGGCAGTGGCGGTGTTGGCCTTAGCTGTCGGAGAATGCTAATGCACTCAGCTAGCTGCTCGCTCATCTCTATCTGTCGCTGCTCTATATGCTCAACATGAGTCAACAACTCACCCAATGGTGCATCCCCTTCTCGATTTGGTACTTCCACAACACGTACTAATGCTTGTGGTCTTACTTTAGGACCACATGCCAAGTTAATGGAGCATTTCCTAAAGCTCTAGGTTCTTGCATTTACTGGAGTTACTAAAGATGCACTACAACCTAACAAGTGGATAAGAGAAATGAAGAAAGCTTTTAGGTACCTCCAATGTACCGAAGCTCAAGTGATCATTTGCGTGAAACAGAAGCCTCAACATGAAATGGATGCTTGGTGGAATGCCACCTGACCTGTATTGGAAGGTTAGCATTGATTGTTGCCTAGAACACTTTTAAGGATGCTTTTTGCAAGAACTATTTGTTGGATCAGTGAAGAATGCTAAAGAATCGAAATTTATGGCTCTCACTCGAGGTTCCATTTTAGTTTTGGAGTATCAACAAAAATTTGAGGAACTTTTTTTCTTTGCTCCTGAATCAATGAAAGTTGACTTGAAAAAGGAAAATAATTTCTTCAAGGGACTGAGACCTTTGATCAGGACTTATCTTTCTGTATAGCCAGTGGAGAGCTATGCTTAGATAGTACAAAATGCTAAGAAAGTTGAGGAAGGTGGAAAAGAAAGCTATCATTTGTAGAGGTTTGTTGCGAATAGAAATAGCTTTGCATATCAGAACAATAGAAGATTTACAAGGCCTACTCCTTACCCCACTCCCAACTATCAGCCTAGAGGTGTGAGTTTGATGGATTGAGCTACGGGTCGAGTAATGGACCAACGCGTCCAGCCATAAGCAATCCGACTATTGAATTGGCGTATGCAAATCCTCATCCAATAGTTGATAACAGGAGGCCTTTGGCTCCGGCTCCTGCAACATCAGTAGGTCTGAAAGACATTACATGTTTTGCTTGTGGTAGGACAGACCATGTTTCCCCCAAATGTCCTCAGAGGCCAACCTAGTAGCAAACACCATTGGCAAGACCAGTACAGATTCCTCCTACAGGATAAGTCTATAGTATTATCGGAACTAAATATGAACCTGAGCATGATGTAGTAATAGGTATTGTTCCAATGGAATATGTTTCTAATTTTGTACTATTTAATGCTGGTGCATCTCATTCATTCATAGTATCATCATTTGCGAGGCGCATCATTATTGTTCCTAAAAACTTGGAAATGACTTGTCATTTGTACTCCTACTAGATCTATAGTAAATTAGAAGTGGTGTCGGAATCTTGTTCGATATCCATCGTCAATAGAGAGTTGAAAGCTCAATTGGTGAATTTGGACATGAGAGACTTCAATGTTATAATTGGAATGGACGGTTGTCAGAACATCGAGCCGTGATTTTGTGTTCTAAAAGGAAGGTGCAATTCCATCCTAAAGATGCTACTTCTTTTGAATTCCAAGATAATCAAGGAAGCCCAACAAGAAGGTCATTGCAGCAGCTGTAAGAATCAAAGCATTGACTAGATATGTTGGATTACTTGCCTCTTTCGTAGATGCCTTGAATGGTGAGAAGCAGTTGGTGGATATTGAAGTAGTCAGAGATTTTGAGGATGTATTACCAAAAGATTTGTCGAGTTTGCTTCCTAAAAGGGAATTTGAGTTCACCATTGACTTAATTCCAGGAGCAACTCTAGTGTCGAAAGCTCCATATCGAATGACTCGAGCAGTTGAAGGAAATTTACTTGACAAGGGTTTCATCCAACTCAATGTTTTACCATGGGGTGCCCTAGTTCTTTTTGTGAAGAAGGATGGCAGTATGCGGTTGTGTATAAACTACTGAGAGTTGAACAAGGTGACGATTAAGAAAAAAGTATCTCCTTCCTAGAATTAATGACTTGTTTGAACAATTGAAAGGTGTAGTAGTGCTCTCAAAGATTGACCTGAGATCTGGATATCACCAATTGAGAGTGAAGGTTAGTGACACTTGTAAGACGGCATTTAGGACCATATATGGTCATTATGAGTTCAATGTCATGCCATTCGGTCTCACTAATGCTTCTACATCAATCATTGATTTAATGAAACAAGTATTTCAGGATGTGTTGGATAAGTTTATCATCTTGTTTCTTGATGACATCCTAATCTATTCGAAAGATGAAAAGGAACATGCTGAACTTTCAAAATTTGCTTTGTAGTGGTTAAAAGAGAAGAAGTTGTTTGCAAAATTCAGCAAATGTGAATTCTGGTTGTCAGGAGTAGTGTTCTTGGGGCATATAGTGTCAAATGAAGGGATTAGAGTTGACCTTGAGAAAGTTAAGGTTGTGGCAGATTGCGATAAACCTAAGACAGTCATAGGGATCAGAAGTTTTCTGGGTATGGCTAGATATTTTAGGGTTTTCATTGAGAATTTCTCGTGATTATCAGCTTTTATGACAAAGCTTACTAGGAAAGGAGTTATGTTCGTATGGGACGAAGCTTGTGAGAAGAGTTTGAGGAACTCAAGAAAAGATTGACTAATGCTTCAATGTTGATTATACCAGATGATTTTGGAGGTTTGATAGTGTATACAGATGCATCTCAGATCGGTTTAGGATGTGTCTTGATGCATTATCTTAAGGTAGTGGTGTATGCTTCTAGACAGTTGAAAGAGTATAAACATAAATACCTATGCATGACTTGGAACTTGCAGCTTTAGTGTTAGCTTTGAAGATATGACGCCATTTGTTGTACGGTGAAAGAATAGCAATATACACTAATCATAAGAGTTTGAAGTATTTCTTCACCCATAAAGAACTGAATATGAGATAGCATGAAAGATTATGCCTATGATTTCTAGTATAACCCAGCGAAGGAAAATGTGGTTGCAAATGCTTTAAGTAGGAATAGGAATCAGCAAAATGTGGATCTTCCATCTATGAGTAAACCTTCGTACTCTATCATCTTTGAGTAAACCTTCGTTACTAAAAGCTTCTAAATCTATTTTAGTAGCTATATCAAGTTCAATCAAACCAAAGGGATAGAATTATAAAATTGCAGTCAACTGATCTAAATTTGAAGAAGAAGAATTAGTTGATTTCTTCAGATTCACACGAAATACCAGATTTCTCCCTAGCCTCTAATGGTGCGTCGATGTTCAAAAGAAGAATAAGTGTACCAGCAGTGGAAGATTTTAGGAAGGAGATCCTGTGTAAAGCTCGTCAGTCAATTTTCACAATTCATCTTGTTGGTATGAAGATGTATAGGGATTTGATGGAACGTTATTGGTAGTCTGGAAAGAAAAATGATGTTGAAGACTTTGTTGTCAGGTGTAGTACTTGTCAGCGGGTGAATGCTATTCTAAAACCATCATTAGGTCTTTTACAACCACTCCCGGTACCCAATTGGAAGTAGGAAGATATTTCTATGGACTTTGTCACATGCTTGCATTGCACAAGCAAAGGAAATGACACGGTATTTGTGATCTTGAATAGATTGAAAAAATTAGCTCACTTCATACCATTGAAGATTACTTATACCATGGATAGATTGGCAAGGCTATATGTGTATAATGTGGTAAGATTGCATGGCATGCTAGTAAGCATTGTACCTGATAGAGATCTGAGGTTTACCTCTCGTTTCCACAACTTATAGATAGCACTAGGAACTCAGTTGAATTTGAGTAATGCCCATCATCCTTATACCGATGGATAGTCAGAAAGGACCATTCAGACCTTAGAGAATATGCTTCGAGCTTGTGTTGTAGACATGAGCGGTAACTAGGATGACCATCTCGCATTGGTGGAATTTTCTTCAAAAAACTGGTGAGGTTATATGACAATTGGAATGGCTCCATTTAAAGCTATGTATCAGTGTACTTCCAGAACTCCTCTTTACTAGGATGAAGTTGGAGGAAGACGTGTTCTTGGTCCAAATTTGATTGAGACTACTAGTGCTATTATTGATGTGATTAGAGAAAAAAATCAAGATTGCACATCCAGAACAGAAGTCCTATGTGGACAAAATAATGACATATTTAAAATTTCATGTTGGTGAACAGGCTTTCTTAAAGGTGTCACCAATGAAAGGTATCATAAGATTTAACATTAAAGAGAAACTCAGCCATAGGTATATTGGACCCTTTGAGATCATTGAGAAGGTAGGGCCAGCTGCATATAGATTAGCTCTTCCTCCTTCATCAGCTGGTGTACATGATGTATTCCACGTTTCAATGCTAAAACATTGCCTAGCAAACACAGAGCATCTCCTCTAGCAAGAACCTGAAGGTCTAAGTGTAGATTTGACTTATGAAGAAGATCTTATAGAGATCTTAGTCCACAAGGACAAGTAGTTAAGAAATCAGACCATACCATTGATAAGATTGGGTGGAAGAATCACACTCCTGAAGAAGCATCTTGGGAAAAAGAAGACAAGATGCAAGCTAAATAAACCCATCGTTTTGGAACCCTAGGTATGCTACAATTTCGAGGACGAAATTTATTTTTAGATGGGGAGGATGTAATAACCCCCATGATCTTAAGCCAAAACCCAAATTGTAGGTCAGCAGACCCGAACCTTGAGTCGGAAGAAGTTGTCGGCCATTTGAATTGAAGCCCATGTTTTGGCCCTAGAACCCATGGATCTAGCTGAAGATGATGAAGAATCTGCCTTATTTGGAACCGGAAGAAGATCTAGTGGGAACCCAGATGGTTTAGGCACATGGATATCCAATGTAAGAGTTAAGGTTTGAAGATGGTCAACGGGCAAGGTAAGAGTCTTCTAAATGATGTTTCAACATGTAGGAGTGTTAGGGATAAACCAAGAGCACTAAGCTCCCAAGTACTGAAAAGTACTAGGGTCGGTTGATTGGCCAAGCGACCGCCACCCCTAGATGTTGATTGGACCTATATGGCTAGAAATGCCTGTTTTGCCCTCGACAACCATTTTTTGCATTATTTTGATGCTTTTAACTATTGGGGACAGCTGCAAGGTCAAAGAGCAGATGTTGGAGGGGAATACCCCTTTCGTAAAGAATCTCATGGAGACTTTGTTGACTTTTGGATCCTAGAGAAAGGTAAACTAACTATTGTCTTATTCTATTAATTTTCTTCTCTTTAGGGAATTATTTTTTGTACAAATCTCAACTATAAGAAATGGGAAATAATTTTTTTTTTCAATTAAACCATGCCGGGAGAATATATCACATATCTATTTTAGTGGAAGATACTTTCAGAAAGAGATAAATTTCTAAATCCATATTGTAGCTATTTTTCATTTGCCGGGAGAGGCTTGTGTAGTATCTCTAGAATGTGATTTAGGCCTAAGATCATCCCAAAGATCTATCGAAAATGGGTAATCAAAGGTTTGAATTTTGGACTTGGAATTCTACCAGACTTGGCGATTGCTTAAGGACATCGCTTGGACCAACCGCTTGAAGCAATCGGTTTGTTTCTAAAATTTATTTCGATATTGATTTTGCTCCATTTGATTCCTAAACCTAAATGTATCTTCATGAACATAACTTTAGGGTTTACTGGGATCTAATAGAGTGTTGACTATGAAGATCTAGGTTGTTTATCCGTATTATTTTGCTAAGTCAGGTAAGGACATAATTACATATTATGCTGGATTATTTAATGTTCTAATTTGTTGATTATTCTAAGCATGTGTATAATCTTTTATTATGTTATTAATGTTTATGCATGATTAATTAGTTATTGTGATTCATGAATGATAATTGTTGTGCGTTACTTTAATATTTGATAAGATGATGTTTGGTGTGATTTTGACTTGGGTAAATACTTAAAATGGTATGCTCATCCTTAAACATCAAGGGTTGTGGTCTAGACCATTGTCCTTGGTGCTCGTTGCACTTTCCTTAGTTGTTGTCCTTCATGACTAGAAAATCTGGATGCATGATTAGGTTACCCATTACATGCTACTTTATTTTCAGCAAGGGTATTGACCTGTAATGGCAGTGGTTGGATCCTGGGCATCTAACAGAGGTAACTAGTCCGTGAGGAGACACATGCCCATGTTATCATGCATTGGTAGGGTTGCATATGTTGAGAGTTGGGTTCATGGGCATCCAAAAGACAGCTTGGGTGTTGTGAGGAGACGTGAGAGGCATTGCCTTGGCATATGTGGATGACCATAGGATTAAGGAATGTTGCCAATAGAGATAACTAGACTGGAAGGATTAGCATTCCAAGGTGGAGAAGGATACTGGACTAACAAGGCATTATGCATGAGAAATGTATCTGGACCACATGTAGTGTATTACTATATGACATTGCATTGGGTTTAGAATCTCCGACATGCACTAGTACTCATACCAATGGTTGTGGTGAGAGAGTGTGGACCTATAGTTCAGCCATGGTGGATGATTTGGACCATACCCCTTATCTAGGATCCCAATAGAGGTAGCTAGTCCATGAGGGATCAGAGTGACGAGACCTACCCAGATGAGAGTTGGTGTATATTTTAATGCCTGGATAGAGACTTGCATAGTTAGATTCATAAATGCATACTTGGCATATCATTCATCATTCTTTTCCTTATATTTATGTAATTGTGGTATATATGTGGTTGTTGCCTTACTATGTTCTTTAGAACTCATCCTTTTGGATTTCTTGTTTTTTTTTCCAGATGGTTATGCAGGTGCAGAAGAAGTATCTATGAGAGAACCCCACTAAAGATTTACTGAAGATGCTAGTGGGAACTGGTTATGTTGAGCATGAAGCTTTGTGTGGATGTCTGGAGTGTTCTTATGGCACCCATTGACAAGAATAGGACCTTGGTTGTTTATCGTTGGGATAAAGGGATGAAAGAGGGACTTATGACTCCTTTCATAGAACAATTGAAAGAGAAACCCTGTAAAATGCTTAAAGAGAATAGTAAACAATAATGAGACCATTTTTTTTTTCTTCTTCTGCTCGCATATTCTTATTTCAGATACTCTAAGTATTTACTTTGGGATTTTTAGAACTTTTTACTTTTATTAATTGTTGAACTGTCTATTCCTTGCTCTTGATTATGGGATTTGTGTGGCTTATTTATTACGGATAGCATAACCTGATCTTGTGGTTGTGGATAGCTCCCATGGATTGTCGAGGGAGATCCAATATCGTCGGGTGGCGTGTAACAAACTGGTAGATTTCTTCACTAAGACCTTATCTCATATGCAATTCAGCTTTCTTCTCTCCAACGTCAAGGTCTCATCTCCACCCTTGAGTTTGAGGGGGCATGTTAAAGATATTTATGGCAATGCACATAGAATCATGAAGGAAATAAGAATTTCCCCAACTGCCACTTGTCTTCAACCAATTAAAGGTATTTTTGGAAGATCCTCTACAGCCCTAGTGGAACTTGGAAGTCTCCCTACAGTGTTGGCCAAACCAAATAAGAAGTGTGATTCCACTTCATCTCAAACACCTCAAGAGGCTGCATCATCTCAACAATTGATAAACACTCAGAGTTGTATTTTATCTGCAATATACAAGAGATCAAGATTATTTAAAACCCTAACAGCTACCTTGGTGTAAATAGAACTCTAGAGTGTGAGAGTCCTAGACTTGTGGTGAACAAGGACTCTCGTATATACATAACTATCATTCCCATGGATGTAGGTCACACTAACCAAACCACGTAAGTCCTTGCCTCTCTCTCTCTCTCTCTCTCTCTCTCTCTCTCTCTCTCTCTCTCTCTCTCTCTCTCTCTCTCTCTCTCTCTCATCTTCCTCTCCAAATTTCTCTCTATCTTTATACACACACAAACGATGGCCTCTAATAAAAACCACTTTAAGTGGGTGTTCTTGATGGATTCAAACTTTATATATAGTTTAATCATGACTCTTAAACTTATTAATTTACATTGTCCAATATTTCATAAAATACATTGTAAAAATATACACTAGGTAGATTAATAAGTTTATTTTTTTTAAAAAAAAAATTAACTAAATATTTGGAAAAAAATTTTATTTAATCACATATTGAAACATCACAAAACACGTGGATTTGCACATACGGTTTTATTAGTGTATGTATATATCAATTTTATTGGATAACAAATAATTTGTCTACTTCATTCTTTTCATAAAAAATAAAAATAAAAAAATTCTAACTTCATGCACCACAATTGTATAAACTTCAATGCATTAATGATAGGTGATTCCTTTTATTTTTTTTTTTCTTTATTTCATTAGTAATTTCTAATTTTGTTAGTTAATACATAATTCTTGCATTAAAATCCAAAGAAAATTGATTTATCTTGACCAGTTTGACAAGATAGAACTGCAAGAGTTTTCGATGGATAAACTTCGCCAAAAAAAACCTAAAACTGTCAACTAAGATTTTTTTTTTTCATCAATAAACTAAGACTTCCACCACACAATTCGGTGGGACCTCTACGTCTAAAAGCTAAAAAGACTTTCAATAGTACTTAAGACCATTTAATAGTTTCTACCAAAAAATTTATATATTTAATAGCCTTGAAGTTTTGGAATATGAAATTAAATACTTATCCGACCGACCTTGCTTGGGTCTTGCGCAAATCAAGCCATACACTTTTGGCGGTGGGATCGGAATTTCGGTCGAAATTTTGGATCCTACAGCTGAAATTTCGGCTTGATGATCCTGCGCATTTATTGCGCAGGATCCAAGCTTTTTCGTTATCCGACATTCTTATTTATTGGCGTTGGCGGTAGAAAAAGCTAGAGGATGCTGGTATGGATAGATATATTCTTACACACGACTAGATAATAAAATATTGTTAAAGTCAACCCATATGTTTAGAATCCAATTGGATTATCTGCCTGCTACCAAAAAGGAAAAAGGATTATCCGCAAAAGTTGGTTTTCACCCAAAAAATCATTTTGGGTTTCGTGGAGTACTTTAGAAGGCAAAAACACCGTTTGTGAAAATTGATGTGCAAAGGGGAGTTAGCATATCTAAATTTAAGAGGATGTTAGACTCTTAACCTACCAGATCCTATAAAACGAAAACCAATTCCATGCATGTAATGTGAATGCATGGGTGTTCAAGGTCACACATAACCAATTCACGTTCGTACAAGAATAACTCGTCAGGCATCGAGTTCAGTCTGCAGTCTTTAGCCTCTCTTTATCTTTATTTCCTCGACCATGTCAATTGGATTAAAGCATCTTGCCTTGTTCTTTCAAAATTATCCATTACTTTGGGTTTAATTTACAAAGAGACTTAGAGAACCTGGGATTGGCGACACCTTTGTCAAAAATGTTGCGTAGAGGTAAATCTTACATTGTACGAATTAACTTTCATGCTTTGTTACATAGACAGTTTGGTTTGTCTCTACCCGTCAAATTGAGAATCTAACAGGTATGTCTATTCAATTATTCGTAAGAATATTAGTCAATAATTAATATTTTTATGTATTCTAATGAATCTGTACAAATTTTATCATTTGGTGTTTATGCATGGTTATTCATTGATATGATCATCAAACAAATATTGTGTTTCATGACACTTAAAACTTAAAAACTCCACAGAGTAAGTTGTGGTCTATATTCTATTATTACTTGAAATGGTTTAAATCGTATTACGAATTAAACCTTCAAATTTATGGTTTTCACAAAGTAGAAAATTTAAGGGTACTCACGCACACTGCACACATGCACTGTAGGTTTGATAAGAAATAGAAAGAAGAGGTGACTCAATGACATATCGGAACCTGTTGTGGTGTCAAAGGAAAGTAGCTACTTGGCAGCAACTACGCTTGGAGTTACCACCAAGATATCAAGGAGAATCAGATTCGAATTTAAAACTTCACATACATTGAACATATTTATTGAGCTTTCATATTGATGAGTAAGCAAAAAGGAAGATATTACTTTGGATTTCTACCCAGATTATAAATCTTTGTAAATCTTGGATTCTTCTAGATTATACAAAACAAAGATAAGACTCTCAAACTTTCATCTATATATACCCATTTACTTTTAAAGCTAAATCACATTTTTGTAGCCATACATCTCTATAATCCTTGGACTTTGAATAGTTCAACATGAGTTATCGTTGTGCAGCCTGCACCAACTTTAGGAGGAAATGCCAAGAAGACTGTATTTTCGCTCCTTACTTTCCTTCTGAAGAACAAGAGAAATTTGATCTGCTTCACAAATATTTTGGTGGCAGAAATATTGCGAAAGTCCTTCAGGTAACTAAAATTTTCATAGAAGATACTTTATCACAAATGTGATTAGTGATGCTAACAGATCTTAATTCTATCGTCTCCATTTAATTCTTTAGGACCTCGAAGTAAATCAGAGAGCTACAGCAATAGCAACGATGTACTTTGAGGCTCAGGCAAGGAATGCTGATCCAGTTCAAGGGTGCACGAAGATCATCAATGAATTGACAAAGCAAGTATATGACACACAAGCTGAACTTGAGAGGACACGTGCAACAATAGCCCTCTATGCCAACCGAGCAGGCATGGCAGGAAACCAGCCTCAGCCACCATCTAATGCTTCAGGCAACTCAAAGAACCATTCATGAGCACCACCAATGCTGATTAAAGGAGAGTCTTCTATTTTTTTTATCCAATAAACTTATCAATTGTATGGCTCTTTTGTGTATGCAAAAATGGTTTAGTTTTGGCTACATCTTTAGAAAGAGTTTAATGGTATTTGGTCTTCGGGTCTTTTGTGATGAGGGGTATTTACCTGGTCAACCTCTATAAGATAAATGATGTACTTATAAAGGTGGGGAAGTTCATAACTGTTGAATCTCAAAAGATATTACGTCTCACTTTTTGATAGTTGCGCAAGAGGCACCTGAATTTGCAAACAAAAAGAGGTCACCCAAGTAAAATCAAGATTCTAGAAAATCTAATAAAGAGTTGTCTAGATTATATCATGTCAAAAAGTCAAAAATTCAAATTTCAAATAATCTAATTAAGAATAGTCTAGATTATATCATGTTAAAAATCCAAATAAATATTCATGATTTGCACGTGAATCATACAAACTTTACTGCATGGCCTACAATAATTGGCACATGGGATATAAAATTACAAACGGTGATAAGTATTTGTAGAATTAACGTGGAGGTATTGCAAGTGCCTTCATTTACAAAGAAAAAGCTATTTTATAAATCAATTCCTATTACATTTACTCTTCCTCTTGCCTTCTCTCTTCTGCTACCACCATTAGATCCATCATTGTCTCCATTTTTTCCCTCCAGTGGCTCTCCGGAGTCATAACCAAATTTCTAGTTCTCAATCTCCAACCCTCACTTCAGGGTTTTGCGAATTGAGAAAAGCAAAGTCGATGTCAGTTCTTAAACAAATGGACAGAAAGGGGATCTTTTTAAATACATATGGGTCATCCACGATGTGGTTTGGAGATAGGATCATCCCTTGATTTGTTTCATGAGATGCAAACAGATATTGTCAGCCAAATAAGGTTTTCAACTCTTCGTCTCCCTTTGTCAATTGGTTGTATAAACTTAAAACGCACAAGTTAATGATAGGTGATTCCTTTTTCTTTTTTTCCTTTTTTTTCATTTTATGATTTTATTAGCTTATACAATTTTTTTTCCGGCTAAAAGGTCATGTGTATTCAAAGCAAAAGGGTAACAAAATAGTGACAATAATTCTTACATAACATGGAACCAAACCCTCAAACCTACAATTGCACCCAATACCCCTTCGTCACTGGTCTCCACTTGCATAAATGACAATGACCAATTTTGTCAGCACTGAAATCTTTGTCCATCTTTAAAGTCCATCATTCAAGTTGCATCTTCTTCCAAAATCACTCTAGGTTTCTATACTAAGATCTTCATCCTTAACATCCATTGGTTCTAGTCCAGACCTAATGGGTTCAATTTTGATAGTCAACAGCTATCTTCTACCTTCACTTTGGGTTTTCGGATCTACGCAATGGATTTCAAGATTAGGGTTTTGCAGGATTTCACACTAAGAGTGAATAATATCTACAAAAACGAATTAGCATATAGAACAATAAAGTAAAATGTACTCTAAATCTATATAAGTCACCATAAATGAAGTGTACATATATCACAATAATGTATAGCAAGAGACTACATAATAGACAATAATTCAAAGTGAAACAAGCATAATGGGAATTTTCATTAATATAGTAAAGTTTCTTTACATGAGTTAGAGCATGCTAAATTCACACTTTACAAAAATCATTTGGGAAACTATAAATGTAATAAAAGTCAAACTGTCTAGGTTATAAATAAAAAAGAGCAAATAAGCAACAAGTTGAATCTAGTCCTTTGGTGGTGGTGGTGGTGGCAGTGCTGCCCGTCAGCTGTCAAAGAATTCTAATGCACTAAGCTAGCTGCTTGCTCATCTCTATCTATCGCTGCTCTATATGCTCAACACGAGTCAACAACTCACCCAATGGTGCATCCCCTTCTCGATTTGGTACTTCCACAACACGTGCTAATGCTTGTGGTCTTACTTTAGGACCATATGCCAAGTTAATGGAGCATTTCCTAAAGCTCCAGGTTCTTGCATTTACTGGAGTTACTAAAGATGCACTACAACCTAACAAGTGGATAAGAGAAATGGAGAAAGCTTTTAGGTACCTCCAATGTACCGAAGCTCAAGTGATCATTTGTGTGAAACAGAAGCCTCAACATGAAATGGATGCTTGGTGGAATGCCACTCGACTTGTATTGGAAGGTTAGCATTGATTGTTACCTAGAACACTTTCAAGGATGCTTTTTGCAATAACTATTTGTTGGATTAGTGAAGAATGCAAAAGAATCAAAATTCATGGCTCTCACTCGAGGTTCCACTTCAGTTTTGGAGTATCAACAAAAAATTTAGGAACTTTTTTTCTTTGCTCCTGAATCAATGAAAGTTGACCAGGAAAAGGAAAATAATTTCTTCAAGGGACTGAGACCTTTGATTAGGACTTATCTTTATGTCTAGCCAGTGGAGAGCTATGCTTAGATAGTACAAAATGCTAAGGAAGTTGACGAAGGTGGAAAAGAAAGCTATCATTTGTAGAGGTCTATTGCAAATAGAAATAGCTTTGCAAATCAGAACAATAGAAGATTTACTAGGCCTACTCCTTACCCCACTCCCAACTCTCAGCCTAGAGGTGTGAGTTTGATGGATTGAGCTATGGGTCGAGTAATGGACCAATGCGTCCAGCCATAAGCAATCAGAATATTGAATTGGTGTATGCAAATCCTCATCCAATAGTTGATAACAGGAGGCCTTCGTCTCTGGTTCCTGCAACATCAGTAGGTCAAAAAGACATTACATGTTTTTCTTGTGGTAGGACAGACCATGTTTCTCGCAAATGTCCTCAGAGGCAAACCCAGTAGCAAACACCAGTGGCAAGACCAGTACAGAATCCTCCTGCAAGATAAGTCTATAGTATTACCCGAACTAAATATGAACTTGAGCATGATGTAGTAGTACGTATTTTTCCGATGGAATATGTTTCTAATTTTGTACTATTTAATGCCGGTGTATCTCATTCATTCATAGTATCATCATTTGTGAGACGCATCATTGTTGTTCCTAAAAAATTGGAAAGATGACTTGTCATTTTGTACTCCTACCAGATCTATAGTAAATTAGAAGTGGTGTTGGAATCTTGTTCAATATCCATCGTCGGTAGAGAGTTGAAAGCTCAATTGGTGAATTTGGACATGAAAGACTTCAATGTTATAATTGGAATGGACGGTTGTTAGAACATCGAGCCTTGATTTTGTGTTCTAATAGGAAGGTGCAATTCCATCCTAAAGATGCTCATTCTTTTGAATTCCAAGATAATCAAGGAAGCCCAACAAGAAGGTCATTGCAGTAGCTGTAAGAGTCAAAGCATTGACTAGATATGTTGGATTACTTGCCTCTTTTGTAGATGCCTTGAATGGTGAGAAGCAGTTGGTGGATATTGAATTAGTCAAAGATTTTGAGGATGTATTACCAAAAGATTTGTCGAGTTTGCTTCCTAAAATGGAATTTGAGTTCACCATTGACTTAATTCCAAGAGCAACTCTAGTGCCAAAAGCTCCATATAGAATGACTCTGACAGAGTTGAAGGAACTTCAAAGTTAGTTGAATGAGTTACTTGACAAGGGGTTCATCCAACTCAATGTTTTACCATTGGGTGCCCTGGTTCTTTTTGTGAAGAAGAAGGATGGTAGTATGTGGTTGTGTATAAACTACTGAGAGTTGAACAAGCTGACGATTAAGAAAAAAGTATCTCCTTCCTAGAATTGATGACTTGTTTGAACAATTGAAAGGTGTAGTAGTGCTCTTGAAGATCGATCTGAGATATGGATATCACCAATTGAGAGTGAAGGTTAGTGACACTTGTAAGATGACATTTAGGACCACATATGGTCATTATGAGTTCAGAGTCATGCCATTCGGTCTCACTAATGAATCCACATCAATCATTGATTTAGTGAAACAAGTATTTCAGGATGTGTTGGATAAGTTCATCATCGTGTTTATTGATGACATCCTGATATATTCGAAAGATGAAAAGGAACATGGTGAACTTTCGAAATTGGCTTTGTAGTGGTTAAAAGAGAAGAAGTTGTTTGCAAAATTCAGCAAATGTGAATTTTGGTTGTCAGAAGTAGTGTTCTTGGGGCATAATGTGTCAGCCGTAGGGATTAGAGTTGACCCTGAGAAAGTTAAGGTTGTAGCAGATTGGGATAAACCTAAGACAGTCATAGGGATCATAAGTTTTATGGGTATGGCTGGATATTATAGGCTTTTCATTGAGAATTTCTCAAGATTATCAGCTTTTATGACAAAGCTTACTAGGAAAGGAGTTACGTTCGTATGGGACGAAGCTTATGAGAAGAGTTTGAGGAACTCAAGAAAAGATTGACTACTGCTTCATTGTTGATTATAGCAGATGATTCTCGAGTTTTGATAGTGTATACATATGCATCTAAGATCGGTTTAGGATATGTCTTGATGCATTATCTTAAGGTAGTGGCGTATGCTTCTAGACAGTTGAAAGAGTATAAACATAAATACCCTATGCTTGACTTGGAACTTGCAGTTGTAGTGTTAGCTTTGAAGATATGGCGCCATTTGTTGTATGGTGAAAGAATAGCAATATTCTAATCATAAGAGTTTGAAGTATTTCTTCACCCATAAAGAACTGAATATGAAATAGAATGAAAGATTATGCATGTGATATCCAGTATCACCCAACGAAGGAAAATGTGGTTGCAAATGCTTTAAGTAGGAACAGGAATCAGCAAAATGTGGATCTTGCATCTCTGAGTAAACCTTCATTACTAGAAGCTTCTAAATCTATTTTAGGAGCTATATCAGTTCAATCAAACCAAAGGGACAGAATTATAAAACTGCAGTCGACTGATCTAGATTTGAAGAAGAATAATTAGTTGATTTCTTCAGATTCACAAGAAATATCAGATTTCTCCCTAGCCTCTGATGGTGTGTTGATGTTCAAAAGAAGAATAAGCTCACCAGCAGTGGAAGATTTTAGGAAGGAGATCTTGAGTGGAGTTCATCAGTCTATTTTCACAATTCATCCTACTGGTATGAAAATGTATAGGGATTTGATTGAACCTTATTGGTGGCTTGGAATGAAAAATGATGAAGACTTTGCTGTCAAGTGTAGTACTTGTCAACGGGTGAATGCTATTCTAAAACCATCATTAGGTCTTTTACAACCACTCCCGGTACCCAATTGGAAGTGTGAAGACATTTCTATGGACTTTGTCACATGCTTGCGTTGCACAAGCAAAGGAAATGACATGGTATTTGTGATCTTGTATAGATTGAATAAATTAGCTCACTTCATACCGTTGAAGATTACTTATATCATGGACAGATTGGCGAGATTATATATGTATAATGTAGTAAGATTGCACGACATGCTAGTAAGCATTGTACCTAATAGAGATCTGAGGTTTACCTCTCGTTTCTAGAACAACTTATAGATAGCACTAGGAACTCCGTTGAATTTGAGTACTGCCCATCAACCTAAGACGGATGGATAGTCAGAAAGGACCATTCAGACCTTAGAGAATATGCTTTGAGCTTGTGTTGTAGACATGGGTGGTAATAAGGATGACCATCTCGCATTGGTGGAATTTTCTTCTAAAAACTGATGAGGTTATATGTGTGAAATCCCCCAGATTTCTACCCCTTTAACCCGTGGTTTTAAGACCGAGAACCTGGGCCTTGATTCGGCGACAATTGTGGACCATTCAATTCGAGCCCAAGGTTGGATTAAACAATGTTAGTAGATGACCCTTATAATAACTCAATTCTCTGGTTTAAGTGAGAGGGTTAGTCTTGATGTGTAAGGGTAATTTTGGAATATCTGTAGATCAGTGATGGAGAATCCGTTGACTCAAATAAGATATCAAATCGAAGATCGTCGGCCTTTCCACGGCCAAAATCATCAAAATCGGAGTTCGTTTGGGGGTCCACCATGGCCATGTTTGGCCGTTTGGTGACCAACCCCCACCCTTTTTCCGTTTGGGCATTGGAAATTCGTTTTTAAACCCTATTTATGTTTTATCTCATCCGTACGCTTTTTGGGGCTGAGAGGCGGAGGCTTTGGGGGAGCGGAGGCGATTTCCATTCTTCCGGGTGTTGTGATCCGATCTTTGCTTGTTGTGTTGTTTTCTTTAATGTTCTCTTACTCACAATTTTGTGGTATTTTCTCTCCTTTCCTTTTGAGGAATCTTGAGGGAGGTTGTTAGGCATCTTGGTTGTTTCCTTTATTGTTTTAATGTCCCTTCCTAATTTGTGGGAGTGATATCTTTTCTCTTCTATTGGGGATCGTGGGTAATAATGATATGTACCCTAGTGTTATATCTTTTCTTATATTAATGTTTCCTTTGGTTTGGGAGTAATGTTTTATCCCTTGCAAAGATTTAGAATTTGATTCTCCGGGTCACCCACGGGTGTTTATGAGAGTCAATTTGGGGCATTTTGATTTTGGTCAATTTAATAAATTGAAGGTACCCGTAAGATCCTTTTGTTGTCAATTGCTTTCCCAAGTTTTGTTTCATTATAAACTTCGAGTTGGTGGCGAATTAAGACCATTCACTAGTGGGTTGAGACTACCCTTTTAACCTGTTTTCGTTTGGGTTTTTGTGGGAAGATTTTAAGATATCATTTGAAACCCAAATTGGCTCTATTTGTGATAATTATTTCTTTTGCATGATAGGTTAATATATCTTTAATCACTAATTTGTGGGAGTAGATTCTTGGTTTGGAGGAGAACAAGTAAAGGTGAGGAATATCTTAACTTTATATTACATGTGTAATGATGTCGGTTCTTTTCATTATTGATATCTTGTATTGCTTTGTATTATCTTGTGGTTATTTTATGTCTTTTGTTAATATGAATTGCTATGATTTATGTTTATTATTACTTCGATGTTGCTCCTTGCTTTGAAATCTATTATTGTTGTTATGAAATGGAATGTGATTGTATGAGAGGGAATATTATTATTTCTTCTACCTTGTATTTTCTACTAGGGTTGTGGGTTCCCCATTGCCCTAGTGTATTATATGATTGCTTATATTGTGGTTGGGAATGGGGAATGCCCTTTTGGCATTTCGCCATAGGATACCAAGGAGGCGGTATGGGCGCATTCCTATGGTGCCCTTGGCTCTTTCCGTTCGTTTACATATTTAGGGCATGTCTGAGTGTTTGATTAGATGATCTCATGAGTACTACTACCCTTTCGGGGGGGGTATTGGCCGTTAACCCGTGTGTTGTGGTCGGGTCTCGATGTCAGCGGGCCCACTATCATCATAGAGAGTTAGGGTTGCATATAATAGATAAGGGCTCATGGCGCTCAGCCGGTGAATGACCCGTGAGAGGACATGGAGATCATCCTGTCCATTATATGTGGATGACCACCGGGTTAATGAATGGGGTCCAACGATGCCTCCATTGAGGATTCCATTCATAGGTGGGAAGGTATTGACCAACGGAACACTAGGCGTGAGGGAAATATCCGGCCATATGTAGTCGAGACCATATAACTTTGCATTGGGCCTAGGTTATCCTTGACACGCGCGATCTTATACCAATGGTGATGTGAGAGAGTGGTGACCTAATCCCCAACCATGGCTTGCAAGACTTTACACAACAACCACGGAGAACCCACGGCGTGCTTGAGTGCCGTGAGGGAAGGTGATGAGACCGCCCAGAAGCTCGTGTATGACTTAATGCGTGTCTACCATAGAGACTTCATGATGGTTAGGAGCATAATCATTCACATATCATATCATTGTTATTAATTACATTATTGATATTCATGTTATATGTGTGGTGTGGAATCTTGAGAATGAATGTGTGATATGATGTTGAGTTGACCTCACGGTTGCTCATTCCTTTTATATGTCTTTTTTCTATTAGATTATCTTGCGGTTATGAGGACTTCTTCCAAATGGAGGATGCGTTACCAATATATCTTATTGAAGGAGTGATCGAGGAGTGGCGCCTGGAGTTTCATGCCGTATCGGACTGTTCTTTTGGATTGGATTCCATTAGAGAACAAGTTTAGTTTATTTTCTTGTGAATAAACTACTCTCTTTTCTTTTCAAAACTCGATGTTATACCTTTTATTTTGAAGTAATGGATGATTGTAACCATTATTTCGGTTTTGATAACTTAGTATGATAAACTTGATTTATTCTTGTCCATTTAATTATGCTATATCATGTTTTGTATGGATTTGTCACTGAACCTAGATCTTGCGGTGTATCACCCCCACGGGCATTCGGGTAATGACCGGATCCGGCTGGGTGGGGTGTGACAATATGACAATTGGAATGGCTCCATTTAAAGCTATGTATCGGTGTACTTCCAGAACTCCTCTTTACTGGGATGAAGTTGGAGGAAGACGTGTTCTTGGTCCAAATTTGATCGAGACTACTAGTGCTATTATTGATGTGATTAGAGAAAAAATCAGGATTGCACAGTCTAGACAGAAGTCCTATGTGGACAAACAAATGACATATTTGGAATTTCATGTTGGCGAATGGGCTTTCTCAAAGGTGTCACCAATGAAAGGCGTCATAAGATTTAACATTAAAGGGAAACTCAGCCATAGGTATATTGGACCCTTTGAGATCATTGAGAAGGTAGGGCCAGCTACATATATATATATATATATTAGCTCTTCCTCCTTCATCAGCTGGTGTACAGATGTATTCCACATTTCAATGCTAAGACATTGCTTAGCAAACCCAAAGCATCTCCTCTAGCAAGAACCTGAAGGTCTAAATGTAGATTTGACTTATGAAGAAGAGCTTATAGAGATCTTAAACCACAAGGACATGTAGTTAAGAAATCAAACCATACCATGTGGAAGAATCACACTCCTAAAGAAGCATCTTGGGCAAAAGAAGACATGATGCATGCTAAATACACCCATTGTTTTGGAACCCTAGGTATGCTACAATTTCGAGGACGAATTTTTTTATTTTTTTTTGGTGGGGGGAGGGAGTAATAACCTCTATGATCTTAAGCCAGAACCTGAATTGTAGGTCAACAGACCCGAGCCTTGAGTCGGAAGAAGTTGTCGGCCATCTTAATTGAAGCCCATGTTTTGGCCCTAGAACCCATGTATCTAGCTGAAGATGGTGAGGAATTTGCCTTATTTGGAACCGGAAGAAGATCTAGTCGGAACCCAGATGGTTTGGGCATGTGGATATCCAATGTAAGAGTGTTAAGGTTGGAAGATGGTCAACGGGCAAGGTAAGAGTCTTCTGTATGATGTTTCAGCTTGTAGTAGTGTTAGGGATCAACCAAGAGCACTAATCTCCCAAGTACTGAAAAGTACTAGGGTCGGTTGATTGGCCAAGCGACCGCCACCCCTAGATGTTGATTGGACCTATACGGCTAGAAATGCCCGTTTTGCCCTCGACACCCTATTTTTGCATTATTTTGATGCTTTTAACTATTGGGGACGGTTGCAAAGTCAAAGAGAAGATGTTGGAGGGAATACCCCTTTCGTAAAGAATCTCTTGGAGACTTTGTTGACTTTTGTATCCTAGAGAAAGGTAAATTAACTACTGTCTTATTCTATTAATTTTCTTCTCTTTAGGGAATTATTTTTCTTACAAATCTCAACTAGAAGAAATGGGAAATAAGTTTTTTTTTTTTTTTCAATTAAACCATGCTGGGAGGATAGATCACATATCTATTTTAGTGGCAAGATACTTTCGAAGGAGATATAAATTTCTAAATCCATATTGTAGCTATTTTTCATTTTCTAGTGGTTGGAGAGGCTTGTGTATTTTCTCTAGAATGTGATTTAGGCCAAAGATCATCCCAAAGATCTATCGAAAATGGGTAATCAAAGGTTTGAATTTTGGACTTGGAATTCTACCAACCTGGCGATTGCTTAAGGACATCGTTGGGACCAACCGGTTGAAGCAATCAGTTGGTTTCTAAAATTTATTTTGATGTTGATTTTGCTCCGTTTGATTCCTAAACCTAAATGTTTCTTCATGAACATAACTTTAGGGTTTACTAGGATCTACTAGAGTGTTGACTATGAAGATCTAGGTCGTTTATCCATATTATTTTGCTAAGTCAGGTAAGGACATAATTATATATTATGCTGGATTGTTTAATGTGCTAATTTGTTGATTATTCTAAGCTTGTCTATAATCTTTTATTATGTTATTACTGATTATGCATGATTAATTATTTATTATGATTCATGAATGATAATTGTTGTGCTTTACTTTAATATTTGATAAGATGATGTTTGGTGTGATTTTGACTTGGGGAAATACTTAATATGGTATGCTCATCCTTAAACATCAAGGGTTGTGGTCTAGACCATTGTCCTTGGTGCTCGTTGCACTTTCCTTAGTTGTTGTCCTTCATGATTAGAAAGTATGGATGCATGATTAGGCTACCCATTACATGCTACTATATTTTCGGCAAGGGTATTGACCGGTGATGGCAGTGGTTGGATCCTGTGGGCATCTAACAGAGGTAACTAGTCCGTGAGGAGACACATGCCCATGTTATCATGCATTGGTAGGGTTGCATATGTTGAGAGTTGGACTCATGGGCATCCAAAAGACAACTTGGGTGTTGTGAGGAGACATGAGAGGCATTGCCTTGGCATATGTGGATGACAATAAGATTAAGGGATGTTGCCAATAGAGATAACTAGACCAGGAGGATTAGCATTCCAAGGTGGAGAAGGATACAGGACTAACAAGGCATTATGCATGAGAAAATGTATATGGACCACATGTAGTGTGTTACCATATGATATTGCATTGGGTTTAGAATCTCTGACATGCGCTAGTACTCATACCAATGGTTGTGGTGAGAGAGTGTGGACCTATAGCCCAGCCATAGTGAATGATGTGGACCGTACCCCTTACCTATGGATCCCAATAGAGGTAGCTAGTCTGTGAGGGATCAGAGTAACGGGACCTACCCAGAGGAGAGTTGGTGTATATGTTAATGCCTGGATAGAGACTTGCATAGTTAGATTCATAGATGCATACTTGGCATATCATTCATCATTCTTTTCCTTATATTTATGTAATTGTGGTATATATGTGGTTGTTGCCTTACTGGGTTCTTAAGAACTCATCCCTTTGGATTACTTTTTTTTTTTTTTTTTCCAGATGGTTATGCAAGTGCAGAAGATTCTTCCTATCTATGGGAGAACCCCACTGAAGATTTACTGAAGATGCTAGTGGGAACTGGTTATGTTGAGCACGAAGCTTCGTGTGGATGCTTGGAGTGTTCTTATGGCACCCATTGACAAGAATAGGACCTTGGTTGTTCGTCGTTGGGATAAAGGGATGAAAGAGGGACTTATGACTCCTTTTATAGAACAATTGAAAGAGAAACCCTGTAAAATGCTTAAAGAGACTAGTAAACAATAATGAGACCATTTTTTTTTTCTTCTTCCGCTCGCATATTCTTATTTCGGATACTCTTAGTATTTACTTTGGGATTTTTAGAACTTTTTACTTTTATTAATTGTTGAACTTTCTATTCCTTGCTCTTGATTATGGGATTTGTGTGGCTTATTTATTATTGATAGCGTAACTTGATCTTGTGGTTGTGGATAACTCCCATGGATTGTCCAGGGAGATCTGATATCGTCGGGTGGGGTGTGACAAACTGGTAGATTTCTTCATTAAGACCTTATCTCATATGCAATTCAACGTCAAGGTCTCATCTCCACCCTTGAGTTTAAGGGGGGCATGTTAAAGATATTAATGGCAATGCACATAGAATCATGAAGGAAATAAGACTTGCCCCAACTGCCACTTGTCTTCAACCAATTAAAGGTATTTTTTGAAGACCCTCTACAGCCCTAGTGGAACTTGGAAGTCTCCCTACAGTGTTGACCGAACCAAATAAGAAGTGTAATCCCACTTCATCTCAAACACCTCAATAGGCTGCATCATCTCAACAATTGATAAACACTTAGAGTTTTATTTTATCTTAAATATACAAGAGATCAAGATTATATATGTAAAACCCAAACAGCTACCTTGTGGAAATAGAACTCTAGAGTGTGAGAGTCCTAGACTTGGTGAACAAGGACTCTTGTGTATACATAACTATCATTCCCATGGATGTAGGTCACACTAACCAAACCACGTAAGTCCTTGCCTCTCTATGTCTCACTCTCTCTCTCTCTCTCATCTTCCCTCTCCAAATGTCTCTATCTCTATACACACACAAACGATTGCCTCTAATAAAAACCACTTTAAGTGAGTGTTCTTGATGTATTCAAACTATATATATAGTTTAATCATGACTTTAAACTTATTAATTTACGTTGTGGAAGATTTCATACAATACATTCTAAAAATATACACTAGGTAGATTAATAAGTTTTTTTTTTTTAAATTTAACTAAATATTTGGGAAAAAAAATTTATTTAATCATATATTGAAACATCACAAAACACGTGGATTTGCACATACGGTTTTATTAGTGTATGTATATATCAATTTTATTGGATAACAAATAATTAGTCTACTTCATGCTTTTCACAAAAATAAATAAATAAATAAAAATAAAAATTCTAACTTCATTCACCACAGTTGTATAAACTTCAATGCATTAATGATAGGTGATTCCTTTTATTTTTATTTTTTTCTTTATTTCTTTAGTAATTTTTAATTTTGTTACTTAATACATAATTCTTGCATTAAAATCCAAAGAAAATTGATTTATCTTGACCAATTTGACAAGATAAAACTACAAGAGTTTTCGATGGATAAACTTCGCCAACAAAAACCTGAAACTGTCAACTAAGATTTCTTTTTTTTGTCAATAAACTAAGACTTCCACCACACAATTTGGTTTGACCTCCACGTCTAAAAGCTAATAAGACTTTCAATAGTACTAATAAGACCATTTAATAGTTTCTACCAAAGAATATATATATTTAATAGCCTTGAAGTTTTGGAATATAAAATTAGATACTTATCCGAAGGAAAAAGGATTATCCGCAAAAGTTGGCCGACCCTGGTTTTCACCCAAAAATGTTTTTGGGTTTCGTGGAGTATTTTAGAAGCCAAAAACACCGTTTGTGAAAATTGATGTGGAAAGGGGAGTTAGCATATCTAAATTTAAGAGGATGTTAGATTCTTAACCTACCAGATCCTATAAAATGAAAACCAATTCCATGCATGTAATGTGAATGCATGGGTGTTCAAGGTCACACAACAAATTCACGTTCGTACAAGAATAACTCGTCAAGCATCGAGTTCAGTCTACATTCTTTGGCATCTCTTTATATTTATTTCCTCGACCATGTCAATCGGATTAAGGCATCTTGCCTTGTTCTTTCAAAACTATCCATTACTTTGCGTTTAATTTACAAAGAGACTTACAGAACTTGGGATTGGCAACACCTTTCTCAAAGATGTTGCGTAGAGGTAAATCTTACATTGTACAAATTGATTTTCATGCTTTGTTACATAGACAATTTGGTTTGTCTCTTCCCGTCAAATTGAGAATCTAACAGGTATGTCTATTCAATTATTCGTAAGAATATTAGTCAATCATTAATAAATAAATAAATAAATATATATATTTTTTTTTTTATATATATATATATATATATATATATATATTCTAATGAATCTGTTCAAATTTTATCATTTGGTGTTTATGCATGGTTATTCATTGATATGATCATCAACCAAATGTTGTGTTTCATGAAACTTAAAACCTAGAAACTCCATAAAGTTAAGTTGTGGTCTATATTCTATTATTACTTGAAATGGTTTAAATCATATTACGAATTAAACCATCAAATTTATGGTTTTCACAAAGTAGAAAATTTAAGGGTCGGCAAGTTCTTAGCCAGCATACAGGTAGCCATGAACTTGTGTACTACTCACGCACACCGCACACATTCACTGTAGGTTTGATAAGAAATAGAAAGAAGAGGTGACTCAATGACATATGGAAACCTGTTGTGGCGTCAAAGGAAAGTAGCTACTTGGCAGCAACTGCCCTTGGAGTTACCACCAAGATATCAAGGAGAATCAGATTCGAATTTAAAACTTCACATACATTGAACATATTTATTGAGCTTTCATATTGATGGGTTAGCAAAATGGAAGATACTACTTTGGATTTCTACCCAGATTATAAATCTTTGTAAATCTTGGATTCTTCTAGATTATACAAAACAAAGATAAGACTCTCAAACTTTCATTCATCTATATATATCCATTTACCTTCAAAGCTAAATCACATTTTTGTAGCCATACATCTCTATAATCGTTGGACTTTGAATAGTTCAACATGAGTTATCGTTGTGCAGCCTGCACTTACTTTAGGAGGAAATGCCAAGAAGACTGTATTTTCGCACCTTACTTTCCTTCTGAAGAACAAGAGAAATTTGATCTGCTTCACAAATATTTTGGTGGCAGAAACATTGCGAAAGTCCTTCAGGTAAATAAAATTTTCATAGAAGACAACACTTTAGCATAAATGTGATTAGTGATGCTAACAAATCTTAATTCTATTGTCTCCATTTAATTCTTTAGGACCTCGAAGTCAATCAGAGAGCTACAGCAATAGCAACGATGTACTTTGAGGCTCAGGCAAGGAATGCTGATCCAGTTCAAGGGTGCACGAAGATCATCAATGAACTGAGAAAGCAGGTATATGACACACAAGCTGAACTTGAGAGGACGCGTGCAACAATAGCCCTCTATGCCAACCGAGCAGGCATGGCAGGAAACCAGCCTCAGCCACCATCCAATGCTTCTGGCAACTCAAAGAACCATTCATGAGCACCACCAATGCTGATCAAAGGAGAGTCTTCTATTTTTGTATCCAATAAACTCATCAATTGTATGGCTCTTTTGTGTATGCAAAAATGGTTTAGTTTTGGCTACATCTTTAGAAAGAGTTTAATGGTATTCGGTCTTCGGGTCTTTTGTGATGAGGGGTATTTCCTGGTCCACCTCTATAAGATAAATGATGTACTTTATAAGGTGAGGAAGTTCATAACTGTTGAGTCTCAAAGATGTTACGTCTCACTTTTTGATAGTTGCCCAAGAGGCACCTGAATTTGCAAACAAAAAGAGGTCACCCAAGTAAAATCAAGATTCTAGAAAATCTAATCAAGAGTTGTCTAGATTATATATCTTGTCAAAAAGTCAAAAAATTCAAATTTCAAATAATCTAATTAAGAACAGTCTAGATATTATCATGTTAAAAATTCAAATAAATATTCATGATTTGCACGTGAATCATACAAACTTTACTGCATGGCCTACAAAAATTGGCACACGGGATATAAAATTACAATGGTGATAAGTAGTATTTGTAGAATTAACTTGCAGGTATTGCAAGTTCCTTAATTTACAAAGAAAATGCTATTTTATAAACAAAATCCGATTACATTCACTCTTCCTCTTGCTTTCTCTCTTCTGCTACCACCATTAGATCCATCATTGTCTAGCTCCATTAATTTTTATCCCTCCAGTGGCTCTCCGGAGTCATAACCAAATTTCTAGTTCTCAATCTCAAACCCTCACTTTAGGGTTTTGCGAATTGAGAAAAGCAAGGTCGATGTCAGTTCTTAAACAAATGGACAGAAAGGGGATCTTTTTAAATACATATGGGTCATCCACGATGTGGTTTGGAGATAGGATCATCTCTTGATTTGTTTCATGAGATGCAAATAGATATTGTCAGCCAAATAAGGTTTTCAACTCTTTGTCTCCCTTTGTCAATTGGTTCCTTTTATTTTTTCTATATATTTTATTTTTTCAATTTTATGATTTTATTAGTTTATACCTATTTTTTTTCCGGCTAAAAGGTCATGTGTATTCAAAGCAAAAAGGTAACAAAATAGTGACAATAATTCTTACATAACATGGAATCAAACTCTCAAACCTGCAATTGCACCCGGATCTAGCGCCGTCATAATGGTTTCTGGCCAAGGGATATTGGTAGCTGAAATCCCCAATCGAGCCATTATATTTGCTAAGAAGACCATTTCCATATAAGTTTCCCTGTAACAATGGGAAATCTTCCAATCATTATCCTCTAAAAACGATAGTAGACCTCTCTATTGTTGAAGAATAAACCAGGGGTTCTTACATTGCTGAATAAGCATTACCATTGCCACCGAATCCCATTCAATCCAAAACTTCTGAATCTTCAGCCAATTAGCCTGTTCTAAACTATGAATGAGTGTCTCCATTTCTCATTCAAAGTTAGTTATCACATTCAAGAAGACACTAAAATTTAAGATCACACAAGCTGCTTCGGTATTGAAGACCCCACCAGCACCTGCTTTGCTAGGATTACCCAAGGAGCATCCTTCAATATTCGGTTTCACCCACCCCACTGGTGGAGCCAGCCAGAAGACTTCTTGAGGATGCTTTGAGCACTTTTGAGGAGTTATGCTCCCAAAGAGCTAGCTTAAGTAAACATTTCACGAGTAACTTTTCTACCTCAAGCACGAGATCAGACTGAGTGAGATCAGCAATAATGTGATGTAGCACCCATTCCTTTAAAAGGTGTACTTCTTCACACCTGCGCTTATCTCTGACCAGCCAAAGGTAGCGAAGGAGAAGAAGTAGCCATTCATCCAAGCAGCCCCTGAAGGGTTGTCTTAGCTTGCCATTTCCATGACTAATACCAATACCAAACTTCCCCGCTTGGGACTCCCCAACAGCTGCGAGCAAAAAGACATTGCAGAAAAGTATGATTTGCATCATTTGAATCCTCCAAACATAAACTACAGCAAAAGGCCATAGAGATCCATAGCCAGAATCAAATCATCCACAGAGATTTTTCCATAGAAGAAAGGCCTACAAGAAACTTGTTGCCTAGGCAATAAAGGTGACTTCTGATGAAATTTGCCCAATCTACCTTTGTTGCTTTCCTTCTAAATAAGTCCCATGTTGATTTGATAGGGAATTCACCATGTGACGAGGCATTCCAGTGGCAAACATCATGCAAAGAGGCACTCGGGAAAAGGCGTAAATATAATAAACTCCAGCACCTCTTGAAGGTGAATTAACATCTGACAGACCCCACTCACCATTTGGCTATACAATTTTCCACTTCAACGTTACGACGAGTAAAAATAATAATAATAATAAGGGATAATTATTATTGCCCCTTGTACTCTGATTTTATTATTACTTTATTCTCTCTATTTTTTAAAATTGCTAATCCATCCTTTAACTTTGTCTAAAATTACTAATGCCCCCTTCCGTTAAGCTCAATTAGTTTACTGATGATGTGGCATCTATATATTTTTTCAAAAACCCAAAAATAACCTTACAATTATCTCTTTACTTATTTAACTCTTTTGCAATACTATCCTTAATTAACTATGGAGAAAAATTAACTTTAAATTAAATTTTTTTTTCTAAAAAGAAATTACCAAATAAAAAAAAGACTTGATTTTTCTTCTCTAAAAAGAAATCGCTGAATAAAGGAAATATGTGATTAAATAAAACTTAAAATATAAACTAAAATATTAGGAAACATCAAATGTAATTCAAAGTTGAAAATTGAAAATCTCCTAATATATGCTAACCATTGTACAAAGTGTGTGGTCCCACCAAAGCCAAAATTTATTGTAAAATATAAGATTTTAAGGATATAATTGACATTCAATATAGTTTCTAAAAATGAAGATAATGTCATATTTTTTAACTTCTTAATTTTAATGAAGGGCAAAATAGACATTATATATTTGATGTTAACAACCACTTAACACCGTTAGAAGTGAGGGGGGCAACAATAATTTCATAAAGAAAGAGGTTTGATTAGTAATAAAACAAAAGTAAAAGGGGGCAATAGTAATTATCCCTAATAATAAACCAATTGATTCGAAACATAGTTGGTCGGTCCGTCCTGATCAGAACCAGAGCGAATAGCTAATCCAAAGGTTACTTGAGCATGAAGAAACTTAACCATTATGGAAGACCCAACCGCTATGGTAAGAGATATGATCTCATCAAAATCAGGATAAACAATCGGGTCCAGAAAGGAATGTGGAATATTACAGATTAGGGTGTTAAACCCTAAGATCATACGATCACAAACAAGACTCAAGGATTAATCCAACAGTCGAGAATGAAAGTTAAACCCTATATAATGTAGCAATTGCTACGAAGATGAGGTAATTAAATCGTTCTTCTTCTACTCTATCTTTCAATCAAGCCCTGCAACGATTCAAAGCTCTTTTATGGTGCAATTATTGACTTAGCCATCGGAGGCGGATTCCCAACCAAAGAGTAGGTCTAACCTCTAGTTTATTTTGTCCATACTCAAAAGTGGGTCCACACTTAATGTGTGGTGGAACGGTATTAGGAAAACACTAACTCTTACCCTAACAAGTAGAGGATTTGGACTTGAAGATTTACAGGAAATAAAGAAAAAAGATAGGAGTAAAAAATAATTTAATGATATCACCAATTCCTAAAAGACGGTAAGAAAAATGGAAATATCTAATAAATGATATATTAATTATCATTAATACAGATCAATTTTTGGGTACTCTGAATTCATTTTAAATCTCTCAGAAGAAATCATCATTGGGCTCATTCTATTAAGATGCTCCATGTGAAGTTGAGGTGCACTAAGAAAATATCGGATAGAAAGATGATGACATGCCCAATGTCGATATTGAGCCTTTTAGTCTTGGGCTCAATTCTGAGCCCAACAACTGCAATTTCCCGTAATGATGCTATGTCAGCTTTGTACCCATGTAAGTCATTCATGATGGGTTCTGGACTTGCTAGTTTTAAAATCTTGAATAAGATGGTAACAACTCCAGAAATTCACAAGTCTCTTTGCAAATGCATAAAGGAGAATTAAGGGTGAGAACAAGGATCCTCAAACAGTCAACCAGCTTCCCATTCATTGCCAGATTAAGCTTCAAGTACCCATCGAACCGGATGTGGATTGTAACAGGTGAGTTACTTCTATCTGGCTTTAATACCTGGTACTGGTTTGAATTAGTTCGGATTAGTTCAATACTGGCTTATATTGGGCCAAGAATCGATACATCAATCCTTTTTTTTTGGTAACCCGATATGTATCAATCTACTCTTATTGATTTCCCTGATCCAGAAACTACTCTTTCTCCCATTCTCATACCTGACCGAAAAAAGGAGATCCATGACTTTCAGGGTGACTTGGCTTCTTGAAGAATGTCTGGGGTCATGAGAAAAATATGGAAGATATGACATGTATTTGAAAGTACCAGGAGTTTCTAGTTTTACTTTTCATATACAGCTCTTGTAACTTAATGACAGTAATAATTGTTGACAAACAAAACCGTATTGTGTATTAAATAATCTAATATGTTCTTAGTACATTCTCATATATATATATATATATATATATATATATATATATATATATATATATATATATATATAGATAGATAAATCCTGTTCGGCCGCACAAACGAACAACCTGCAAAAAACGTGCTCGACTGGGTTGGTCGAGGAATGTCTCGGATGATCAAGTTAGTAGAAGCGCACAGCTTCAGGAGAAGAAAATAACTTGTAGAGCTCTCAATGCTAGAGAGAGTAACCCAAAAATGCATACCTATTAATGAGGAAGGTGTGAGTATTTGTAGATCTTAGGAGAGGTTAAATTAACTGTGCAGTAATGGAGTTCGAATGGAACTCTATAATTGTGGTTAACTTCCAAGGGGGAGGAATCTTATTTGCCAAGAGAGTATTACTTGGATTGTAATTGTGGAGACTAATCTAGACTCTAAGAGCAATTCAAACTATTCGACTTGAGCTGAATCCTTATCCCTATCTTTAAGGAGGTTGGATACAATTCATATTGTACACGTTGCTTAGTGTCTTCGTTTTATATGTTTATTCGTGGTCCGACCAAGGTTTGATTGGCCCGGTTCTTCTGTGGTCAACCTAAATAGGTCTATCATGAATCGTTCATAGCATAAGCCCCCTAGTCACTTGGTCACCACTACAAAAGGGTTCAAGGATGGTACTTAAGGTAGGGATATTGCAGCATTTTTTATTAGAAATGCCGGCGCCAGTATATGTAGAGTTTTCCCAACATTTTTTAGAAGCGCCGCTACATGTGGATATATCCCGGCGTTTTACATGAATTTTCTTAGCATTTTTCAGAAGTGCCGCTACATGTGGATATATCAGATGCTTCCCAAACACCAACAAAAGGGGGAAGTTGTACATATCCCGACGTTTTTATAAAAGGCCGCTATATGTCTATATATCCTAGTGTTTCCTAAATGCGAGCAAACGGGATGTTGTACATATTCTGGCATTTTTGAAAAACCCATCTATAGGTCTATTATTTTGGCGCTTTTTAAGGTCTATATTGTCACATCCCCCCAGCCAGTACCCTAACTGTGATACCCGGAAGTGTGATCCACAGTCCCACAGTCAAGTTTAGGGCGATCATATACCCACATTGCACATAACATAATCACGAACAAAGAATAATCAATATATAATTATATTAAGAACTAATCAAAGAAAGATCCTAGAGCAAATCTCAAAGTATAATCAGAGTGTAGAATAAAATGATACCAATCAGAGAAAGTAACTATAGAGTATAGTGGACAAATAACTCTATAGATTGAATGTGAAAGTTAGGTCAAAACTCTAAAGTAACTCTAAAGTATTAAAATTGAAATAAACTACAAACAAGAATAAGACTAAGTCTATTCCATACAACTCCGTAAACTCAAATAATGTACGTCTAAACTCAAAGACTCTGTATCCAAATATGGGCACACTAGCTCCAAGATAAGGCTAATCCTAGTATGCTCCATCGTCACGCTAGATATCTTCACTGTTATGTGTCACAGCCAAAATCTTGCATGTAATACTAGTCACTCGTTGTGGCCTCGTAATCCTGGCTTTTGTAGCCATAATTACCTGCAATAAAATCTAAAGAAAACATTTCCCCCGAAGGGTGAGCTCAACATAACTCAGCAAGTAGTTCAATCACAGTAAACAACTACAAGCAGTTTGGAACAAATATGATGCAATGATATGGAACAATGATGCAAGTATGCTTCTAACTCTATATATGCCAGTCTCTATTGGTAAACACGCAGTAAGATAGAACACAATACTCCTCTAGGTAGTCTCAGTTACTCTACTCTCACGGCTCTTAAGCACGTCTCTTGGGTTCTCTGTGGTAATTGGGTCAAGGCATCCCTCTCGGACATTCCATGGTTGGGGTTCAAGTCACCACTTTCTCACTCCACCATTGGTATGAGTATTAGCATGTGTCAAGGCTATACCTAGCCCAATGCAAGTTATCTATTGAGTCACATCTACTTGGAGTCAAACACCTCCCTCCTGTGCACTAGATTGTCCATTCTAGTATGATAGCCTCCCTTCCGTGCCTAGATAGTCTATTCTGGTACCTCCCTCCCTTGAGCCACTGTCTTCTTCTCGAGCTATGTAGACTCTTAACCCTATTGGTCATCCACATGTAATAAATGGGAAGCTCTCATGTCCTCTCATGGGTTGGTTACCGATCTTGAGCGCCCATGAGCCCTGACTTGTGATGTGCAACCCTACCAATGAATGACCCCCACAATGTGATTGTGTCCTCTCACAGGTTGATTACCGGTCTTGAGCGCCCACCAATCCCCATTGATGCCACGGATCACTTAGCATCAATACCCCTTCCGATAGGGTCAATATGATAGGGTTTCCCTAGCCAAACTTATCTAGACAAATCCTAGGTATGACATCCAGTAGTTGCGAAAAGCGCCAAGGGGCACCATAAAAATGCGTCCCATACCACCTCCACTGGTGTCCAATGACAGAATCACCAAGATGGCATTCCCCAATCCACAACCACACTTAGGAAATCACATCATATCATGATTCCATAAACATCACAATTAAGTCCAACTCACAATTGAATCAATCACATTCATATAAGTATGCAACTTACATAATGAAATATATTCTGGAATTACAGAAGAATAACATTATAGAAAAAAGTATAACTACAGTAGTTAACAGTTGCATACAAATCCTAGTATATTAAAGCATGCAATCATGTTAATTGTGAGTGAACATACTCACCTTGAATTTGATTTGTAAACTCTGAAGTATGAGATCAAAAAGTAAGTCCAAAATCACCAAAACAACCCTAAACACAAGCATAGAGTATAGGGATCAAACCCTAATGATCGGAGATGAAACGGAGGCAAAACAAGGCAAAGTTGCTGTCAGAGACTCCTTTGGTCGCTATGACCAAGCCTACTGTGTACGGATAGCAAACTCTAACTTTGGTCTGAAACTCTTCGTTCGAGATCGGAACACTCCGAAATTAATAGGAAAATTCTAAAATAATATATTAAGACTATCTATGGAGATTTGAACATCAAACAAGGTCATTGGAGTGATGATCTAATAAATCACATAATAGGCTTGATCCGCAGATTCTCACAGAAAGACTAGAATGAATGGGGATTCATTCTAGAGATAATAAATCAGTAGATCATGATTAGAAAACCAACCTATGAATAGATCTAACATAGATTAGAAATCAAACAACTCAAGTAAGAATAAATCATGGTCATCATGCTAGGTTAAACACCGAAATCATACCATGCTTTCCACGGAAAGAATAGAGTGAATGGGAATTCACTCTAAGACTATGATGATCAGAGATTAGGTCATTACAGTAGTGTAAGACCTTCCTCACAATCAAAACAATGAGTTGAAACAATAGAGAGAGTAGATCAATAGAGTATGGATGCAAATATTAACCTTGGTTCAATGTGAGTTGAACATCCACAAGCTCCTTTTCAGAAAAAGCAATTGGTTCAAAGTGAGTGAAGTGAGTGTTTTTGGAGGGTTGAGCGGTGCCTACCACATGAGTGCTTCTCTTAGCTTGCCGAAGAGATTCAAGGGTGGGTCTCCCAAAGATCGTGTTAATCTTAGGAAGATCCTTATCCCTTGAAATGGCCAGAGATTTCCCTCTGGGCTCATCCCTCTCTCTGAGAGGAGTTCTGTTGCATCTCCTTGGAAGTGACCTTTCTCCCCTATGGCTAGACCTGACGAACTAATTTAAGTGTCCCCCAAAAATTAGCTTTTCAATCTCTATCTTGAGCATATGGCAATAATTAGTATAATGCCCTTTGTCTTTATGATAAAGACAATATTTTGACATATCGGCCCTGTTCTCTGGCCTAGCATGTAGCTTTCTAGGTTTCTTCCACAAACCAGTATCTTGGATTTGCATCAAAATGGCAAATCATGACCGATTCACAGGGGTACAGGCCTCCTCATCTTCATCATCTACTAGTCTATTTCGCATTCTTGCTTTCCTTTCTGCTCTTTCCTTGAGGGTCTCTATCTAAAGCTTTCTTCACGAGAACCTAGTATAAAGGATTTCTCTCTATCCTTGTAATCACTTCAATTTGCCTCCAAGACTTCTTCCACAATTGCCATCTCGTATCCCAAATCCAAGAGTTCAGCTAGAGTTTTGGGTTTTCTTTCCACTATGGATTTCATTAATTTTTCATTGGTGTTTGCCCTCTTGAATACGGTGAAAGCCACCTTGGCATCCAAATCTTTAATTAGAATTGAGATGTTGTTGAAGCAATGTATAAAATATCGAATCGACTAGAAATGTCCTTGTTTTAGCTTTAAGAAGTTGTCCTCTGTCTTATCTTTTTTTATTCCACTCTTGAAGCGAGCAACAAAAGCATAACCAAGCTCCGTGAAGTTGTTGATGGAGTGTCTTTGTAATTGAGAGTACCAAGTTGTTGTCAGACTCATCAGGGAGGCAGGGAAGCATCTGCAGTTTATAGCATCTGCTCCTCCACACATCATCATGATGGAATTAAAATGATTAATATGAGCCATTGGGTCAGTCATTCCATCATACATGGTGAAGGTTGGTGTACGGAAACCCATAGGCAATGGGGCTGCCATGATTTCAGGAACAAATGGATCTTGATTGAGAACTAATTGTATCTTATCTAGGACCTTTTTATCCAACTGGTGAAGATGATCATTCACATCTTTAATTTGCTAATAAAGGCTTTCATCTCGTTTTGCTGGAGGAGCTTTGGATCCTCCTTATGCTGACATGGAGGCACTTGATTCAATAGAATGCTACCTCAGAGCCTTTTTTACTTTGTGCAGTTGGTGACCCTTAGTCATGGCTTCAGGAAATGAGTGTCTATCATGATGTGCCCCCAGTCTGTCGAAAATAGAACGATGACCTCCTTCATAATGGCCCTTCCTATGATTGTCAGCTCTGTTCCTTGCTAAATTAGTGGTGACCAGAGCCACTCCATCTCCTTGGGCCCCATCTTGCTAATCGATGGGGGAGGGGACCGCTATTAATTCACCATCGTCTAAAATGAGCTCATCATATCCATCATCCTCACTTGGAGAGCTTGTGCTTAAACCAGATCATACACAGGGGTTGGAGTCAATCCTTGCAAGGGAAGTCAAATATTTAACGCAGTTCCATGTTAAGGGAGCTACATCTCACGTGTTGGCCAATTAGAAGTATCTTTTGAGGTACCCTTTTTTCGGGTGTTCACCTTCTTCTTCCCACGTGGACATCCCTGAGACTTAGAGCCGTTGTTATTTGAATTATCTCCTACCATCGTTACTCAACCAAGTAAAACACAAGGGAGAAGAGAATGATGTCTTTTCCATAGACGGCACCAAATGTTGCTCCAAAATCTATTAGCTCTTGGTGTGGTTTGAGGTGACTCGAACTAGCTATCTACGAACAAGAAGAATTGTGAGTGTGGACTGCCTCTTTGGACAGGAAGCCACTTCAGATGATCAAGTCAAATTTTGGATAACACAAATCCTCCTTAAGGGAGTTTATGCCTGAAGAGTTATGGGTCTCTTTGGTAGTTGTAGGAGAATTAATGCTAGACAAATCTTGGCTTACCTCTACTTTTTCTCTGGATTTTACTCTTATAGACAAGTTCCATGTTCTTTCTGAAAAAGACAAACCTTGACCATCGGATCCATTCCATCAGAATGGAGGGCTAGGATTGGTTGTGACACCAATCTTGTTGGAGATGCCAAGGCCCGAATCTTGCTGGAGAAGCTTTGGGCTTTATACACCTTTCCCCAGATTTGTCAGTAATCTTGACTTATGTGGACCTTGGATGTGACGTGTTCCTTCTTAAACTCCAAACAAATCTCAAGGAAATAGCCCCCAAGAAGAATTGGATGGAATAGTGCCCCATTGATAAACATTAAGCATCTAAGGTATAAGAGCAAAGCATTTAATGCCGAATTTAATGCTCTAACACGCTTGCAACTAGAAATAAGTTGTTTCCCATCATCTCACCACTTTCACTGAGAAGTAACATTTCAGATTTCTATTAAACATCCATATCATCATGTTAACATTTCCACGTGACAACATCATGAGGGTAGTCCCAAGGAAGAGTCACTTCCCGAAAGCGTAACCCAACATGTTACTAGCTGATTTCTTTTGAATTGTTCATTTCAGTTCGGTGGTCCAAGCCAGAATTTCATATAACACATACCTATCAAATTCGTCCATGCCCATTGGTGTAATTTTAGGTCATGAAATGATGAAGGTTGTGAAATGGTTCTTTAACTCTAGGCACATGCTGAAAAGCTTTAATAGAACCCTTTTGGGTTTCATCCCAAAACAAAAGCACCCATCAAGCTTGGCACAATTTAGATTCATAAGCATTTGTTGTGTTTTCTACAAGTTAATAGCCACATGCTTGATCAATAGACTGAAATCAATTTTGAATTTTCTTATCAGTCCATTTCAGAGTGCTTTTATCCCAAAAAGATCAATTGTCAATAATCTTTATATGGCACGTGAACTTCTCCACCAAATGAAGCAGTGTAAAGCAAAACCTAGGTACATGGCTTTAAAACTTGACCTTAGTAAGTCTTTTGATAAGGTTGGCTGGCCTTTTCTTGAGGACATCCCCCACAAGTATAATTGGCTTCAATGTTGTATGGACTAACTAGATCATGCAATGTGTAACATCCGTTAGTTACGACATTAAAGTTAATGGCACTGTAAATGACCAAGTCAAACCTAGGAGAGGCCTTAGGCAAGGTTGCCCATTGAGCCCCTACCTCTTCATCTTGTGTCAAGAAGCTCTTTCAGCTGGACTGTTATACTTAGAAGGCACTAAGCAAATTTCTGATATAAAAACCAGTAGTGCAAGGCCCAGTATTTCACACTTCTTGTTTGCTGATGGTTTGTATGATTTTTTCACATCATGAGCATTCTTGAGGAATATAAATCCACAATAGCCCAAGAGGAAAATCTGTCCAAATATAGCATTTTATTGAGTCCATCCACCATGGCCCAGTCAAGATTAGACATTGTTTCTCTTTCTGCGTTTAAAGAGGTCACTAATAATGAAAACATAATAGCTTCTCTAGCATTGTAGAAATAGTACAATCCAACCTCACAAGCTAGAAAGAAAATTTCCTCTTAGCTACTAGGAAGGAGATTCTCTTTAAATCTATCATCACAGCAATCCCATCCTATGCAATGTCAATGTTCTACATTTCAAAAGGAATTTGTGATGAATTAACCAACCTTTTGAGGAGATTTGATGGAAGATAATTCGAGTAAGGGCTTTTGTTTTTTTTTTTTTTAAGTTGGGCAAAGTTGCACCAGAACAGATGCCCTGGGGGAGTAGGTTTCAAGGACCTTCCATCTCAAAATTTGGCCCTTTTGTCAGAGCAAGTTGGAGGATCTTGGGGAACAGCAATGCTCTTTAGATGAAAGTGTTCAAAGGAAAATACTTCCCAAATGACTCTTCTCTTGATGCTCAACCAAAGAGCTCAAGTTATTGGACTTTGGAAGAGCATTATAAAAGGGAGAGATCTTCTATTATTTGGGTTTTGACATAGGATTGGAAATGATACTAAAATATTTCTTGAGGATTCTTCCTCTCTATTCTTAGGCTCTTTTTGGTATCAATTATCATTTTCAATTATGAGAATTTTTATTATTTTAAATTATTTGGCATCAAATATCATTTTTATTTTTATTTAAAATAATAGAAAAACCTCCAAATTCCATAATAGACTTTTTGTCTATTATGGGTTATGGTGAGAATTTCATTCTCTTCATTTATGTACAAGTTTACTTAAAATTTTATAGTTAAGATGAGGGTAAAATAATCAATACATATTTTTTTATAAAAACCATAATTTTTCCCTCTTTTCTCACTTCCTTACTATTATTTTCTAACAATTCTTTTATTTTGATACCAAACTTATTTTCATTTCTTAATTTATTTTCGAAAAAATTCACCAAATCATTTTTCATTCTTGACCAATAATGAATTCTCATACTTATTTCTTTTAAATAGGCATAATAGAGAATGCGAATTGATACCAAAAAGAGCCTTAACACCACCTTTATTGATAAGGTTTTCAGACCTCATCCTTCCCACAAGGAAACAATTGTACAAAACTTCATTTAAAGATCTTTTTCCTGATGACATTCGCATGATATCTTCTAAGCCCATATGTCCTCTGAGTAACAAGGCCGAGGAAGCAGTGTTGCATTGTCTATTTTACTACTTGTTGGGCTGCCTCTCCGATCCTCCTAGCAACTCATAGTTGACATCTTATGGTTATCTTTGCTTCGATAGGTTTAGAAAACTTGAAACAAAGTCATCTTTGAGAATAAAGACTCTGATCTTGTAGTTGCAATGCATGATTTTCATATAGCTGTTGATAATGGTTCTATCTTTCCTAATAGGAATTTCCTACACAGTAATCCTGTCCATATTTCTGTTGAATACATACACAACTTGTTGGCAGCAGTAAGTGTTTGCTGATGGGGCCTGGAAATCAACTGCAAAACATAGTAATCACCGGGTATTGATTAAAGGGTTTGATGATTATTTCATTGCAGCTAAATGTTTTGCAAGGTTAACTTTCTCAGTAATGATAGAGGCAGAGAAGTTCAGAAGATGTTTGGGATTCTCTGGTTTTAGCTGTTGCCATGAGGATAAGGTCCATCAAATCTACACGTATTGTTTGTCTACAGCTGCAAGTCTACTACTCATAGACTAGACCAGGCAGCTTCACTAGTAGTTTGAAGACATTTAATTTGCTTTGCAACTTCAGCTCTATTATTTTTTGTCATTTACCTCGTACCAGGAATGGAGATGCTTACCTTCTAGCAAAACTTTGGATTTTCAAAGGGAAATTGTTTCAGTCCTGTGCACTGTCAAGCCGAATTTCAGATCATCGGATCCGAAATTTCGATCGAGATTTCGATTTCAACCGTTGAATATCAACGGCAGAGATTTCATTCCGGCGGTCAAAATTATTTGGCCGACAGTCCTGCACATTTACTGCACACAAGACTGAAGTAATGTCCCTTTCAAAGTCATGGTGGGGATCATCCCCTTTTCAATACTCTAAAAAAATGCACAGAACTGCAGTAAGGTCCCTTTCAAAGTCATGGTGGGGATCATTCCTTTTCCAATACTCTAGTTCTGTACCTAATATTAGGTTTCTGTCTTGTTTTCTTCTGAAAAAAATCTTTTCTTTTCTTTGCCCAAGAAAAAGTAAGATAGGCTGATGCTATGATTAAAGGTCAAAGGGTCTCTTCATGAAAATCTTTTTTTTTTGGTCAAAGGGTCTCTTCATGAAAATCACCGGGGGTGGTGGTCTAGTGGTCTCAAGCTCACTCCCAAGTGGTTTGGTAAACCTCATGTCCCAGGTTCGAATCCCCTCTGCTCCTCTGTTTCTTGCATTGAACAGTTGTGTGCTCTTTGGCCTGGGCATGACTGCAACCGACTTCTGTGGATTATACTAGGCCTCCGGTGGGGCTCCGCTAACGGGGCCAGTGCTTCCACTGGTAGTGCACAGGGCTAATGCTTGCATAGGTCACACTCGATAAAAAGTCCGAACATTGCGTAGCGAGGGCGCTAGGTCGCCACTACTGCATCCCCTCTTTTTTTACCCATTTTAAAATTTTGATTGAAGAGTTATTGAGACTCTAGAGTCTGGATACTGGCTGTTTTTATCTAAAGTCATATTTCGTGTTGCTTATTTGCATTGTGTTCGGAAAAGCAACTTTGTTCGTTTCTTTCTGTTGCTTATTCGTTTTTATTTTTGAGAAAACGATGGGTTCCATAAAAACCGAAAAGAATAAAGGGCAAGGAATGTACAGTTAGAATGTAAAGAAAACATTCTATTCACCTAAGCCTCCATTTAATTAGTACTTTGACTTTTGATCTACTTAGAATATAACCTCGTTTATGCTTTTCTAGTTTCATCAATTCGCTCGCGTTAATTTATTTCTAATAAAACGGCCTACATATTAAAAGGCTTTATCTGTGTAGGTATGTGTAAGGTTGTCAATTTGGTACTTTAACTATTTAACCGTACCATACCGAACCGTTTAAATAGTACCATTTCAAAATTTGGTATGGTTTGTACCAAACCCAATTTGAGTATTCGGTATGGTATGATTTCGATATAAGGTATCATACCGTCGATATATACCATATACTATACCGGAGTACCGAATACCGCAACCGAATTTATATGCCGAATTATGTATCGTATACTATATAATCCATTAACAATCATTTTACTCCATGGATACTAATAACATAACATGCCCAGGTAAAATAACAGTTTATCCATAGTATGAAACTATGAAACAAATTATGTCAAATATAAGATGAGTTTTACTCCACTGTTCTTTATGATTCAGATCATGCCTAAATTATGCCATTGGTTCTTTTCAGATTATGCCCAGATTATGACCATCTTTTTGTGCTTCAGTGGAGAGCGATGTGAAGAAATTACTAAGTAAAACCGTAATGATTATTTGAGGTGGAAATTGGAAGGTAGAGAACAAAATTATGCCAGCTGGGATCAATGCTAATGAATTATTAAAAATTCCATAATAAAAAGAATGGATTTTATACCAATTTTCATACCATAACAAAATCGAACCGTGCCATTTTTTTGTACCGATTTTATACCATTTTCATACCGTACTGTTTTTAAAATATTTTTTTTATACCATACCATATACATTTGGTATGGTATAGTATGTTTTAGTATGAGGTTTTTAAATTCAATACCATACCGAATTACCGATACCGTACCGAATCAAAACCCTTGTGTATGTGTTCTTATTTCTTTACATTTACAATTCTCATTAATGTTCCTTTTTTCAGGCCCTTAAATGGTTTTAGGAGACTTCAATTAGATCTTAGATGCCTTCAAAGAAGCTTGGTGAAAACCCAAAAGATCAAGAACATGTCTATGGAAAAGCTATGAGGTCCATAGAGGCTAGAATTTCACGGTCAAATAAAAGAAAAAGGTAAGGATCTAATCATGGAAAGTACAAATAAAGTTTTTGTTAACATGGAATTGCTTTGTGAATTTAGTGAATTAAATGTCAATCTGGATCAAATCTATAGTCATATTTATATTAATGTTTGGTTGTGGGTTTGTGGTTCATCCTAAATCTATTTGTCGCATGTTTTGTGATGTGCGTTGCTTTTGACTCTAGTTTCCCCTTCCTTCTTTCCGTTTTGTGTGTGTCTCTGTTTCTGTTGTTTTTCGTTTTCGGTTTTCGGTTTGATTAATCTCATAGCCCTTTGTTTGTCTCTGGAGCTATGCTTGCCTCGGTTATACTCCCTTGGCCTTGGGTGTCGTTGGGTATGAAATGGTACGGTTTTTTGTTTGTTGTTTTTTTGTTAAAACGGTATTTTTAAAAACGGTACGGTATGAAAACGGTAATAATTCAATACGAGAAAACGGCATAGTTCGGTTTTATTATGGTATGAAAATCGGTATGGTTTTCAGGGTTTGGCATAAGAGTCATCTATGGTGGGTTTTTTTTTTTTTTTTCTTTTCCTTCACCTGATGATTATTTGACTTATGTCTCAGTCGTTATTACATTATTATAGAGATCAAGATCAAAACTTCTAGTATGAGATTTAAGAGTGTATTGTTCGAATCATCACACTTTTATCACACTGCTCGCAGCAATTTTCAGAAAATGGCTTGACTTGAGCCAAACAAAGTTGGGAAAGGTTGAAAATCTGCAATTTGGTAAAACAAAACTAATTTCATCACCTATCATTAATTGCATGAATATATGCTAACATGAGAGAATTGTAAGAGGATAATTTCCCCTCTCTGGTATTTGCTTGCATTTGTTGAAAGTCATTTGAGCATTCATATTTTCTGATTTCCTTTTGGACCTGAATTCTGTGGTTAATGAAATTGTCAAATTATCTGCTCAGTTATGTCACCAACTTGAATCCATGATGCTGGAATTGCTCAACCGTGGGCCTTTGAATAAGCCTGACCTAATTATGGGCCTGAAATCTTGGGGTAGTTCTGAGAGGGGACCTTGAAGCATCACAATCTTATCACACTGCAGATACAAGAAAACAAGCATCAACAAAGTTACAAAACTAGTACACTAAAAACTCTTAAGAAGTCCAGTCTTCTTAAAATTGATTGCTTACAAATCAGAATGTGCAAACAATAATGATAATAACAGATCAAATAATAGTTTGATCAATGCAAAACCAAAACCAAAACCAAAAACAGAAGCTAGAAACCAAACAGAGAAAACCCACTATGAATTCTATCGGGTGCTTTTTGTTTTTTCACTATTGACATGTTGAACTCAATCAAAAGAAAGTTCACTCTACCTTGCTGTCTATTGAGCGCTTTCAATCAACTTCTTTTTCCCAAGTGTTGTGGCCGGAATGTTGGAGAAGGATGTGTAAATCGGGGGAGGAAAGAAGAAAAAAATTGTTCAATTATTTTTTGATTTCTTACCGAATAATACAAAATTTGAAGCCGTGGCGTTAGAAAGTACCTTGTGTCTTATGAGTTGAAGTGTTGAACCAATTAATCAAAGAAGGAAGCTTTATTGGGAGTTTGAACACCTGATCTGTCTGAGCTTCTTGCTTTGTTCGTCGAACTCCACTAGTTGCAGGCTTGCTTGCAGTTGATACTGCTTATGAGATGGAGCTTACCCAGCCAGATGGAGCTTCGAAGAAGGATGAACAAGAGGCGATTTGCTACTGCTTACCCAGGTCCCAGACGCCAGACGGTAAGAAAAAAGAAGGAAGAACATATTTGTAGAAAATAAAAAGAAATCAGAGTAGAAGAAGAAACTAAACAAGAAGGAAGGAAGAACTAGAGGAAGGAAGGAATCAAGAACTAGAGTAGAGTCTCACCTCGCAGGCTCGCACGATCGCACCTCTTGCTCTCAGTCCCGCCCCCAATGGCTGCTTTATGTTCTCTTCAAAGTTCGAATGTTACAACTTACGAACAAAGCAAGTTACAAGCCAATTTTAGGGTTTAATCTATTATCATCGGTATACGGTATGCGGTATACGGTTTAACAGGGTACGGTATAAGGTACATACCGACAGTATGGTACCGTATACCGAAACCGTACCGTACCGAATTACCAAATTCGATTTCGGTACAAACCATACCGAATTTGGAAAACGGTGCGGTGCGGTTTAAACGGTTCGGTACGGTGCTAGTAATACGGTTTCGGTCTGAATTGACACCCTTACTTGGCCATCACTTTAAGAAGCCTAAAAGAAGGCTTAATTGGTAATCCCTTTCGGTTTAAAGAGAAATGGGAGGGTCATCTTGAGTTGGCCGAACAAGTCAAGGAGGCGGGTCGGGATAGCAATTCCCAAGGTTTCCCTCTTTCCCAACTTCAAAATAAACTTCAATTTTGTGCTGGTTACTAGGGGTGCAAGTTTGGCTCTAGCGGCCCTGACCCGCCCTGAGCCCGAATAAGGCTTGGACTAAAGATTTTGGCCCTAAGGGCGGGTTAGGGCCAAAATATTTTGACCCTGAACTAGGGCCAAGAGTGGGCCTAGGATTACTCTCTGGCCCGTCCAGCCCATCCCGAGTTGTCCCTGATCTTGGCCCTGATTTTGGCCTTGATTTTGACTCTATCTTGACCTTGATCCTGGCCTTGATTCTGGCCCGATTCTGGCCCTGATCTTAGCCTTGATCCTGGCCCTAATTTGAGTCTAGACCCTCCACCCATATGGAGATGAATAAATTCTAATCCACATGGGTGAATACTTGACATGTGTAAAATTTTAAAAACATGATCATGTTTTGTAGAAAATTAATAAAAATAAATTATATCCTCATTACCAATGTAGTAAGCATCCATCTGATTTTGGCTCCATCTTGACCCTAATTTTGACTCTAGTCTTAATGTTAATTTGACCCTGATCATGTACTAGATTCTTACCCTAATATTCATATTAACACTGATATAACTATAAGTCTCGACTTTGACCTTCAGTCATTTTGATCATATTAGACTATGAGTACATTTTTTATATTATTCTTAAGGTAATTTTTATTTTTCGAACTAAGTCATTTTTAGTTCCCAAAAAACATTGATTTTTTTTTATTTTGACTAAGACGAGATAATATATTATAAATAATAAAAACTAGTATACAGATAATTAATATCTAACAAATCTACACCCCAACTTCTCATCATGAATATTGACATCTTTCTTTTGCCTCAAATGTGATATTTCAGAAAAAAAAACTTATTGAGGATAGATAGTTATGTTAGTAACTAAAATATCATTTTCTTGAACTACGAAAAAAATATCTGATGTGTCCAAAATCTGCTCAGCCCTTAGATATCCTGAGAATGACCCGCAAAACAAAGCGTCAGATGTGGCCCGACCGCTGGGGTCGGGAGTCCACCTCCGAAGGCTAAGTCAGTTGATGAACTTAATCACAAACGGCTCTGCTAGAACACAAAGCTAAGGAATGAATAACTGGAATACAATTCAGATAGTAAGCATCTAAGTGTTTTCGTCTATCCTCACCTTGTGAATAGTTGATGTCTTATATAGAGTGTACCTTCGAATCTTCTTCGTTGGATGTTTTTGAGCCTTCTTTGGATAATCGTTGGATCTTAACAGATAGATCCGTTGAGTGATAGACTTCTACTAGTTTGGACTAGTAGAGGACTCCTAGGATAACCCGACTGTTATCTGATGGTTATCCTTTTGATAGCGATAAGTGATAGCCGCCAAATTCTGCCTGCCATCATTAGGTTAATTAACCTCCTCCATAAGTATTGTATTAGGGCGTGCTTGTGACTGAGTTAGTTTCCTTCCTCATCAAGCTACCTCTTGAACCCGGCTCGCTCGGGAGCGAGTCGATTTCCTTCGTCCTCGACCGGAGTCGAGGGTCAAACCAGGTATGAACCAGGTTCGATCATATTTTCTCCTATCATGAGCCCCCCAGACCAAGCGTTCGGTCGATCCCGAGGGCTTGGTTTTTAACTGGGTTCTTCGTCAAGTAATAGTTTTTGCACAACCCATTAAATGTCATTTCACATTTAATGCGGTTGTGTCACTTTTTCCTCCAGCATTGTGAGGGTGCCACCACGCATCCTCCTGCAATTGAAACTATTGTGGCTCATGCAATCAAAACGACGGTTTCTGAACACCTGTTTTTGATTCGTGAGTTCAAACTTTCGAACCGTCTTCAAATCTCGATCATTGATGCCGAATTAATCTCGATTGTTCACGTCCTCGAACACTCGTGCGGGTGCTTAAAAGCGGTTCGTTGTCTTCGTAGGTTTCATTCTTCTTGTCTGGAATTTTGAAACCTCATCGTCTTCTTCGCGCCTTTACGATTCTTTCGTTCTCGAGCTCTCTGCCTCAGTGAATCAGTAAGTTTACTGATCTTTTTGCAAAGTTTACTTTCTGTCTCCAAGTTTCTTTCTCTCTAGAAACTACAGTTAGACCTTTTAGTAATGGAAGATAGTAGGGTTTCTTTTGAGACTTCCCCTGTGCCAAGCGCCGGTAAAATCAATAGTGGCAATGAGGCCTTTGTTTCTCTCCCCCCCCCGAGTAGTCGGATAGTGACAACAAAACCCCAACTGCTCTTTGGCGTGACTTCGCAGAAGTTAGCCAACAAATAGTAGAAGAAAAAACTGAGACATCTTCCGCCCTTCCTGGGTTTGGACCATCCATGACTCCTAAGGTGACTGCCAAGTCTTCTGGGCAGTCAAGACCACCTACCAAATCCGCTGATGGACCTGATTCTGTTGCTTCATCCTATAACGAGGAAAATCTTCCCATAGCCGTCCAGGGTTTTGACTTTCCCTCTTTGTACCATCTTAGGGCTCCCAAATCTGATGAGAGAGTCGACTCAACCCTTCCGGGTGAGTTTTCTCCGTATATAGATGCTCTGGAAAGCGAGGTTCGCTTTCCTTTCTTTAATCCATTATTTGCAACCGTTCTGAATCATTGGGACATTTGTCCCGGAATGTTTCTTCCCAATAGCTGGCGTCTCATCGTTGGCTTCTTGGGTTTGTGCTTTGAACTTGGCATCACGCCTTCCCTTGCTCTTTTTGTACATTTTCATGTTCTTTCTATTTCCCATCCTCCCAGTTGGGTTGTACTTTCCAAGCGCAATAAAGTGGAGCTTGACTAGACGGGTAGCATTCTTGCTAAAGGAACCTGCCCTTCCAATCATAAAGAATGGCGTAAGCGGTATTTCTTCTGCCGAGCACCTCAATCAGATCTTAACTTCCCAACCGTCTAGAAACAATACACTTCATACTTTGAGGGTAACCGGGTCCTTCCCCTATCCTAAGAAGACAGAGCGGCTGTGGGGAAGATCAAGTCAATTCCATGGTATCAAGAGATACATGGATATGAGATGGAATACAACTCCATCCTTTAGTGACTGGGGGTTGGCTCAACGTGAGCTTTCTATCCACCAAGTTTTACTTTCTTGATGATACTGAAGATTTGTTCAACTCTGACTTTTGTCTTTCTTTACAAGTTTTTGTCTTTCTTTACAGTGCCTCCAAGAATGAATCTCGAAAGTCTTCGGGTAAAGGCTGCCAGGGTTGTTGTGACTACTGAACAACGGTCCCCTCGAGCCTTAACAGCTGAACAACGGTCCCCTTGAGCCTTAACAGCTGAACATGTAACTTCTGTACCTTCTCCAAACCCTTCCTACAAGGGTATCAGGAATCTGAAGCCAATGGTTGAGGCTTCAGGGAGAGGGAAGAGACCAATGGAAGAGGTAGATATCCCCTCTCTCGCTCGAACTAAGAGGAAGCATGACTCAGCAGGACGCTTCCGCCCGAAGAAATCCAAAAAGAAAAAAGACTCCGAGGAGATCTTTATGCCTCAATGGATGCTGACGCGTACCGATAGGGCAACACAGGATCCTGAGAAGGCCGCCGAATGGAGCTCTCTTAGTCTTTTGCCTGCCGATCATCAGGCCTTTGAAGCCCTAGAGGATGACGTTCTCATTTGTCATTCCACAAGGTACTGTTTCTTTGATCTTCCATCAATTGCTTTGTGATCCTTTCATGAGCTTTTCTGATAATCTCCTTGGCCTTCCAGGGATGCCGTGTTGAGCTTTTATCAACAAATGGAAGCGCTGAACCGAGTTGGTCGCAATGGCTCTTTATTGCACACCTGTGAAGAGAATTTAGCAAAGGCCAATTCTGAAGTAGACCGGCTGAAGAAAGCAGCTTAAGAGCTGAAGGCGAAACACGATGAGGAGCTGAATTCCTTAAGGCAAGAACTTGACTCGTCAATTGCTCGTGCCCATGCTGCTGAACGTGAGGCCAGGAAGCATAAGAAGGAGGCTATTGCCTTTGGCGAGAGCCTTGAGCTTAAGTCCTTGGATAACGAACGCCTGTCAAAAATGGCAGTCCCCAGTGAACCCGAACATATCAAGCCAGATCTTCGGAGGAAATGCATTCGGAAGTACCTGAACAGCGTTCCTTTCTCCAAGTTGTTGGGCTCCTTCAACCTTCAAGCTTACCGAGTGGGCCAAAATGACGTCTGGGAGAAAGGATCACTAGGGGCGAGGAATGGACGTATCTGGATCTGACTTGATGTAACTAAGTAGGAGACTTGCATTTGGCTAGGCTTTGACCCTGACATGCGCCAATACTTAGACCAATGGTGATGTGAGTGAGAGGTGACTTAACCCCTAGCCATGGAATGTCCCGAGGGATGAAGAACCCATTACCAACAGATGATGAGTGATTGAGACCTTCCTAAAGAAGTACGGTGCTATGACTTAAAGCATGTTTGCCAATAGAGACCAGCATACATAGAGTTAGAATCATATTGCATCATGTGTTTCATATCATATAGCATCTTACTCTACTTTGAAATCCTGCTATTTATGTTATTATGGATTAACTGCCTTACTATGTTTCTTTGAAACTCACTCCTTTTTGTACAATATCTTTTGTTAGATTACTCTACAAGTACTGATGACTATGAAGGTCAATATGAGGAAGCGCAAACTGAAGAAGGGTACTTTACGCAAGGTGTTGGCAACCATGAAGATTACATTGAGGATTCCTCGAGTGGTCTTACTTGTTACCAGGATTAGCCCTACTGTGGAGTGGGAATGTCTGAGCGTCATTGATGAAGTCTATGTTTATGAAGACGTTCTTTATAAAGTAGAAAAGACTCTAGCTTAGTTTGAGTTTATCTTTCTTTCTTGTCTTTAGAACCAGTTGTAATCTTTCTTTTGACTTGCGATCTACTTGTCCGCTGATTGGTAAAGTGGGATTCCGCCTCACTTTACTTTATGATTTAGATTCATTGATTGTCTTTCGTACTCTAATGATATTTGATTTTATTCTTTCCTTATTTGGATCTCTCATTTATACTTTGCACATTGATTATTTATGTTCATGATTATGTTATTGTCTATGTGGGAGGTTGATTACCTCAATACTTGATCTTCGGGGCTGTGGATCACACACTCAGGTATGCCAGGTAGGGTACCGGCTGGGTGGATGTGACACTATGAGGATTAGAGATTAGGTCATTACAGTAGCATAAGACCTTCCTCACAATCACAATAATGGATTGAAACATAAGAGAATAGATCTAAAGAGAATAGAAGTGAATACTACCCTTGTAGAAGAAGATTCAATGAAGGAATCTTTCACGGATGATTGGGATCTTCCTTGGCCTTGAAGAGGAAGCTCTAGGGCTCATCTCACGTTCTCCAACAGCTTAGAGGCAAAGTGGTGTGAATTAAATCAAAGTTTGAATATATAGGGCTTTAGAAACTTATACTTCCAAAAATACCAATTCTGTCTCAAGGGGAGCTTTGGTTGCTTGGCTTCAACCAAGCAATGCCAAAGGGTAAAAAACAAATTTTTGGTGTCCAAAAGCCACAAGCTTCACCTAGGTCCTTTTCCAACTTAAGAAAGGGTCTTACCTGACTTTATAGGACCTTCCAAAGGTTTCATCACTACACTCATAGTCCATCTCCCAAGTTCATCATCATTTAAGTTACGTCTTTGATCAAAGTTAATCAAGGTTTCCATAAATGGGATCTTCACTAAGGATTTTTCCAAATTAGGGTTTTGCGGGATTTCACAGTGATTGAGGATTTGTTATGCTCCAATAGTGCGCACCAATAATTCTTGATCCGCTATCCATTCACCAGAAATCGCTTGTTGGAGCTTCCTTCTTGCAACTCCATTGCTCCATGTGGAAAAATAGTCACTACCTTAAATGGGCCTGACCATCTAGATTTCAGCTTTCCTGGGAATGGTTTAAGCCCTGAGTTGAACAATAGAACTTGTTGGCCTGGTTCAAATACCCTATTCACAATTTTTCGATCATGCCATTTCTTAACTTTCTCCTTATAGAGCTTGGCGTTCTCACATGCTTGAAGTCTAAATTCATCAAGTTGGTTTAGTTATAACATTCTCTTTTCACCAGCTAGAGTAGATTCAAGATTTAGTTTCTTGATTGCATAGACTTATACTCTAGTTTCAAGGGTAGATGGCAAGCCTTTCCAAACATCAACTGATATGGTGACATTCCAATCCTTCCTTGTAAGGCAAACTATTTTCTCCAAAATTAAATTGATCTACCTATTAGTAACCTTAGCTTGTCCATTTGTTTAGGGATGATAGCTTGAGGCAACCTTGTGACGAACCCCATAATTAGCCAATAAAGCTCCAAGGTACCTATTACAAAAATGTGTACCCTCATCACTGATTGTAGCTCTTGGTGTACCAAATCTGGTGAAGATGTTCTTCTTCATGAATGGAATAACTGCTTTAGCATCATTGTTTGGACAAGCAATAGCCTCCACTCACTTGGACACGTAGTCCACTGCTGCTACAATGTATAGATTGCCATATGAAGGAATAAAAGGCCCCATGAAATCAATTCCCCAAACATCAAACAACTCTACTTCCAAGATGTTGGTTAAAGGCATTTCATTCCTTTTGGAGATGTTTCCCACTCTTTGGCATCTATCACATCTTTGAATAAATTGATGGGCATCTTTGAACATACTTGGCCAATAAAACCCTGACTGCAAGACCTTTGCAGCAGTCCTATCACCTTAGCAATGTCCACCATATGGAGAGTTATGACATTGCCCCAACACATCCTCTATTTCAACCTCAGGGATACAATACCTCAAAATTTGATCTGCACATTGCTTGAATAAGATTGGTTCATCCTAGATGTACCTTTTAACCTCGTTTAAGAATTTCTTCTTTTGTTAGAGTATTCATCTAGGAGGTAAAAATCCACTGGCCAAATAATTAGCAAAATCAGCATACCAAGGTGTTTGTGAAAGGGAGGCGGCAAAGAGTTGTTCATTAGGGAAAACTTCTCTAATTTCAAATTCAGCTTCTTGGTTTGGATTTTCCAAACAAGACAAATGGTCAACCACTTGATTCTCAGTCCCCTTTCTATCTTTTATGTCTAAATTGAACTCTTGAAGCAATAGGATCCATCTAATCAGACTTGGTTTAGCATCCTTCTTTTCTACCAAATATTTTATAGCTGAATGATCTGTGAACACAATAACCTTTGGTCCCACTAGATAAGCCCTAAACTTGTCAAAGGTAAACACAATTGCCAAGAGTTCTTTTTCGGTGACATTTTAATTCAATTGGGCTCCCGATCCTACTAGCATAGTAGATTGAATGAAATACCTTATTCTTGTGTTGTCCCAAAACTGCTCCTACAGCCCAATCACTTGCGTCACACATGACCTCAAAAGGTATGGACCAATTCGGTGCCACAATGATTGGTGTGGCGATTAGCCTCTTCTTCAACTCTAAATGTTGTCATACATGCTTCATCAAAGTTGAACTGACTCTCCTTTTCAAGCAAGCTACACAATGGTTTAGCTATTTGTGAAAAGTCTTTTATGAACCTTCCATAAAATCCAGCATGGCCAAGAAAACTTCTGATCCCTTTCACATTTGATCACAGTGGCAATTTTTCTATTATAGCAACCTTGGCTTTATCAACTTCTAGACCATTTTTTGAAACGTTATGCCCAAGAACAATCCCTTCTTTAACCATAAAGTGACATTTTTCCTAGTTGAGGACTAGATTGGCTTCTTCACATCTCTTTAAAACTTTGCCAAGTTAGTGAGGCATTGAGCATATGTTTCCCCAAAAACTGAAAAATCATCCATAAACACCTCGACAAATTTTTCCACCATATTAGTGAAAATAGCCATCATATACCATTGAAAAGTGGCGAGGGCATTACATAGACTAAATGGCATTCTCCTGAAGGCAAATGTGCTATAAGGGCAAGTAAAAGTGGTCTTATGTTGATCTTAAGGAGCAATGGCTATTTTATTGTAACCTGAGTATCCATCTAAAAAGCAATAACACTCTTTTCTAGCCAATCTATCAAGCATCCAATCAATGAAGGGAAGTGGGAATTAATCTTTTCTTGTAACCTTGTTAAGCTTTCTATAGTTCATACATATTCTCCAAACACTCACTATCCTTGTAGGCATCAGCTCCTTGTTGTCATTCTCCACAACTATCACTCCTCCTTTCTTAGGGACACATTGCACTGGGCTCACCCACTTACTATCTGAAATTGGATATATTACCCTAACATCTAGCCATTTAATGATTTCCTTTTTTACCACTTCCTTCATGATTGGATTTATCCTCCTTTGTTATAGAATTGTTACATCATTCCTCCAACATAATTTTATGCATGCATATTGATGGGCTAATTCCCTTGATATCTGATATAGTCCATCCTAATGCTTTTCTATACTTCTTCAGCACTTTAAGTAGCATATCATCTTGCTCCTATATTAACACTGCTAAAACGATAATAGGGAGTGTCTTGGCTTCACCCAAATAGCCATACTGAAGGTGTTCTGGAAGAGGTTTCAATTCTAACACATGTGGCTCTTCAATTGATAGTTTAAGGAGTTTAGTTTTACATTCAGATAATCCAAGAAGCTCAAATCGACTCCCTCTAAATGCCTCAGCTGGTATTGCCTCTAACCAAGCCATATATCTACTTGCTTCATCATCTACTTGTTCAATTTTTTATGCCAATGAAAGCTCTAGTGGGTCTTTAATGCACTCTTTCTCAAACTCTTTTAAAACCAACTCTTCAATGACATCTACATTTAACCATTGCTCTATCTCATCTGGAGATTTCATTGCCTTGAGAACATTGAATGTGACTTGCTCTCCATTTACCTCATAGTCAATTCTCCTTTATGTACATCACTCAATGGTCTCCCTATTGCCAAAAAGGGTCTTCCAAGAATGATGGACACATATCTATCTGCTTCAAAATCAAGAGCAATGAAGTCAGCAGGGAAGATGAATTTATCTACTCTTACCAACACATCTTCAACTTTTCCTTTAAGATGAGCTAAAGATCTATCAGCCAGCTATAGTGTTATTGTGGTTGGCCTTGCTTCTCCAACACCAAGCTTCTTGAAAATTGACATTGGCATAAGGTTAATGCTTGCTCCAAGATCACGAAGGGCTCTTCCAATATGATTATCTCCAATAGCACAAGGAATGGTGAAACTTCTAGGATCTTTTAATTTTGGAGGGAGCTTGTTTAGCAAAAAATCACTACTTTCTTGTGTCATTGCTACTGTTTCAAACTCTCCAAATCTCTTTTTCTTTGAAATGATGTCTTTCATGAATTTCACATAATTTGGCATTTGTTCAAGTGCTTCTGCCAGTGGTATATTGATATGAAGTTGCTTCAAAACATCCAAGAATTTCTTAAATTGGTCTTGTTCCTCTTTTGAAATCTTTGAGGAAAAAGTGGTGATTTAATACTCTGTTTTTCTGGAGAACTTTGTTGCAATGATGCTGTAGCATTTTGTTTAGCACTCTATTTTACAAAATCAATTTATTCCTTTTGAACAATAATCGTATCTTCTTTATTCCCTTCCCCTTCTTCTTAGATTGAAAATCCTTTTATTGGCTGGACTTTGAGTGAAGTTGCTATAGATTTTTCCACTCCTTAATCAATAGCTTAACAATGCTCCTTGCCTTCGTGCCTAGGATTTTCTATGTCACTTGGCGATGATCCTTGAGGTCAATTGCTTAAAGCACTAGCTAGCTGTCCTACTTGATTCTCTAGATTCCTCAATAAAGATGTTTGACTCTGAATAATTGCATCATTCTTTGCCATATATTCCTTTAATAGAATCTTTATTGATGAAGAGGGTTCTATAGGTCGAGTATTCACTTGTTGTTGCGCACTTGGAAGGTGATGAGGTCGAGTTGGGATGGAAGATAGACCAACATTTTGTCCTTGAGCATTTCAAGAAAAGTTAGGGTGCTGCTTCCAACCAGGATTATAGGTGTTGGAATATGGATTATCAGGTTTGTTGAAGTTACCAACATAGTAGGTAGATTCTGGGTTGGAAAGACAAATATCAAAGAAATGCTCCCCACCACAATATTTTCAAGTGATTGCTGCATTTTGTTGTGTTTGTACAGCTGCACACTAGTTAAGGAGGACTTGTGCAATTAAGTCTGTCATTGCATCCAACCCATAAATCCTTGCTACTCTTTTATTTATAGTTTCTCTCTCAACTGGCCATTGATAGTTGTTGGTCATTCTCTCCAAAATCTCATAAGCTTCATTGTAAGACTTTGCCAATATAACTCCATTTGTTGAAGCATCCACCATAGAACGAGTTTGTCCATTTAAACCATTGTAGAAAGTCTCCATTGAATCCAATGATAAATTCAATGGTGAGGACATTTACGCAAGAGCTCCTTAAATCTTTCCCCCGCCTCATGCAAAGATTCACCGTCCAATTGTTGAAAACTAGAAATATCATTCTTGAGCCTGGCATTCTTTGTTAGAGGAAGTACTTCATCAAGAACTTCTCTACTAAATCATTTCATATGGCTACGGATTTTGGAGATAAAGAGTTCAACCATGCTCTTGCCTTATCCCGCAATGAGTAAAGGAATAATTTCAATCTCAAAGCTTCTTCAGTTGCTCCAGGTATCTTGAAAGAATCACTTACCTCCATAAAAAAGTCTAAGATGGAAATGAGGATCTTTTGTTGGTATCCCACTAAACTGCCCCACAGTTTGGTGCATTTGGAACATCATAGGCTTAAGTTCAAATTGTGGCACTTGAATTTTTGGCCTTACTATGCTAGGATTCAACTCACGCAACGTCATATAGCATACTGCTACATTATTCTCATCATTATTAATAACCCCATTTCTGTCTATTTCAGCCATTGTTTGAACTGTTGCTAAACCTTATTGCTCCCTTCTTCTAGCTTGAAATGTCCTTCCGATTTCTGAGTCAAAGGGTAACAACTCTTGAATACGCAATGTAATCATACAAGGGTTAAAGCACCTAGGAATAAAACAAAAGTAATATCAAAGTAAAGAAAATGCGGTAAATAAAACAAAAAATTACTTCTACACCAATTATCAATAAGAAAAGTCCCCGGCAACAGCGCCAAAACTTGTTTGTTTGTTTCTAAAAATGCTACACAAGTGCATGAGTCACAATCAAGTAGTAAATAGTAAGTAGAGTATCGATCCCACAGAGAATTTTATCTTTAAACCTCAATGTAAAAGGAAGACTAATTTAAACAAGATTGACAAAATTACTTTGTGATTAATGAACTAAATAAACGATGGACAAGCGAATTAAACAAGAGATCCTAAATTGGAGAGCACGCAATAGAAATAACTATAATAAGTGGTATGAATGTTGGGAATCAATTTCTCCTCCCCTTAATTTGGGTTGTGAATGCTACAGCAAAGCTGTCAGCACAAGGCATATCAAAGAACCTAGAACAAAATTACACACGGGTATCTTCCAATCCACATATGCGTTAACATCCTAATTCAAAACAATCATATTCGTATGGAGAATTGAAATGAGGATGTGAATTACGCTTGAGTTCCAATAGTGGGTACATGAGGCAAGTGAGTATCCCTACCCTACCCACTAATAAGCTAAACCCACATAAGGATCAAGATAACTCACATTATTCAACATTGATCTAGCTCCAATTAACTTTCCAATTAACTAAAACCACAACATTCATTCACTCAAGGATGGTCAATTGATAAATGAAATTACTCAAAAACATGCATGTTGAATACATTGATAATAAACTATGCTACAGCAAAGCTACAACAAACTAAATAATCACGGTTCAAATCATAGGTTCGAGTACTCTTATCATCCCAAAAAAAAAAGAAACTAGCTCATATTAAAGTTCAAATACAGAGAAATAAATGCAGCGATTAAAAACTTCAACTAGAATATACAGAAGTAGGAAATATAATAACAAATAGAGAACTAAGAGAATGCTTCCACAATGCTCTAGCTCCCTACCTACAGCAACTCTTCCTCTTGCACAAGCTTTTCTCCTCCCTTGTCTGATTCTCTTCTCTTTCTTTTTGGTGCCTCTTCTGCCTCTCTGTTACCCCCAAATTTTTCCAAGGTGATAGGGTAAAAATGGATTGTAGGATTAGAACCTTCTCTTCTAAGATCAATGGCTAAGGTCCTTCATGTAGTGACAAGAGGAATATCTAATCAGCTAGCCCTTTTTAATGATTTCACTAGATAATGTCATGCGTGTCCGATCTAGAAAAATCATGTTACCCAATGCTTTAGCATCTCTATAGCAAATTGAGTAGACTTGTTCTTTGTTCTTCTTCTATGCTTCATGTCATTTCTTCATCCATTATAGTTCTTTTCCATAATGCCAAGACAAGTAGAACTAATCAATTCCATCCATTAATTCAAGGGAAATTCATGCATAAATATCGTAAAAGACCATTACAAGATTTAAAACACTAAGACTCACTAAAACAAAATTTATTGAGAATTAACACTAAAACATAGAGAAGACACTCTTGAATCAAGCTATCTGAAGTATAAAATTACTAGAATTAACTCTATTTCATAGAGTTATCATCCGTGAACCTAGATCCTGTAGTGTACATCACCCCCAAGGGTATTTGAGTAAATCCAATACCGACTGGGTGGGCTATGACAGAAGATGGTATCAAAGCTTGGTTTGCCTACAATTCTAACTATAATACTATATAGCAGAGCATCTTGAGTCACTAATCCATAGGTGACTCAACTAAAATACAATGAATAATAGTACAAGCGTTTGACTTAAAACCAATAATGAGTAATTGGAGCATAATGAAGCTAACTTGAATAATACACAATAACTTTGTGAAACTAAAAGATCATGCAATGATATTAACCAAGCAAAGCATAAGACACAATAATATATATGAAATGACAAAAGTGCATAAGTCATAAATATTACAACCCAAAATAAAAAGTGCAAGAGCATGAATAATCACGCATACTAAGTATACAAAACAAGTCCATAATCTAACATAAACCATCATAAGAAATCCTGGACTAAGACTAGCATTAAATGGGACAAAAGCATCAAAAGTCCTGAAGTGGTGGTGGTGGTGGAGGCATGTATTGACGAAGGAATATTCGGGTCAAGAGACACCCGAAAGCCAAGTTCACTACCCCTGGAGTTCTCAACTTCGTAAATCATCACCCTCTTTATAAAATCAGAAAGGTCAATGGGATACCTCACATATGGAGCGAAGGTGGCAAAGGTCTGCATGAAGGAGATCTCATCCTGGTGCTCTCCCTTGAACACAATATTGCGACTCACAGGGGAATGAATCGAGGGGAAGGAAGCATGCTTGTACCTCGTCTAATGTGATCGCACTCACAGTTACAGAGCAGGTTGAAGAACGAAGTAGCACAGGCGAAGTGTGGTGGATCCAACTCAGTCTAGAATCGCCTTCACTCGGCTAAGTCATGAGCATAAGGGGGTTAGGGCGGTCAAACGGCCACCCTATCGGTCGACCAACCCATTTTCTGAAACTGTGATCAATCATAGTAGTGGGGCTGCCGACCAAGATCGACCAGTCCCAATAAAGGTCAATTTTGGGGCTTTTTGTTGCTTGGTTTGGATTCTATGCATATGTATTGATCAACTAAGTGATTTCTATGCATGTGTATGGATCGATTAGATGTGTATGATTGGATTGATGCATAGAAATTGGATGCTTGAGATGATGCTTGTTTGAAGTTGAAATGATGGAAATTTTGGTGATTTTGTCAGGATGGTTAATTTACGAAATTAAATGTTGAAAGTGGGAATGTCAGTAGCCCTAGCAATGAGAATGGAAATGGGACCCCACCACCATAAGCAGTGCCACAACCGCCTCCTCCTCAAGGTGGTGATCTATTGACCGCTCCATCGGTGGTTACTTCCCAAGACTTGTTGAATTTGATGGCAGCATGATGCAACAACAATAAGCCCAATTTAACACAATGATGCAAGCATAATTGATATGAATCAAGGAAATCAGGTCGTTCCCCATGGCAACGAAGCCGGAACCTCCATGCATGGAGGGAATAAAGGGAACTTTGGTTTAGGACCCCACACTAAACTCATGGAGCACTTCCTCAAGCTCCAAGTACCTTCTTTCACTGACGTGTCCAAGTATCCTTTGCTACCAAACAAGTGGTTGAAAGAGATGGAAAAAGCATTTCGGTACCTAAGGTGTACCAAAGATCGAAGATCCTTTGGCCAAACAAAAGTTCCAATATGAAGCAGATGTATGGTGGAATGCCACGCAACCCATATTGGCAACTCAACACCTAGAAGTGACTTGGGCGGCGTTCAAAGATGCCATTTTCCAGAATTATTTCCCAGCATTGGTCAAAGATGCGAAGGAGACAGAATTCATGGCGCTTCAGCAACAATCTCTCTTGGTTGTAGAGTACCAACAAAAGTTTGAAGAACTCTTTTTCTTTGCCCTAGTCTTCATGAGGGTCAATATAGAGAAGGCTAGGAAAATTTTAAAGGGTTTGAGGCCTACTATCAGGACTTACATGGCTATCCCAACCCATTGAAAACTACACTCAAGTGGTGCAGTCTGCTTAGAAAATTGAGAAAGGATAGAGGGAAGGTTATCTACTGCAAAGGAATTTGGTCAATAAAGGGATCAAGTAGGAGCTGAGTCAGAGCAAAGTCATGATGTGGTAACAGGTACGCTACCTATTGCTAGTTTGTGCAATTATGTCGTTTGATATTGGAGCATCGTATCATTCATTGTATCATCATTTGCAAGGCATATCTCGTTGTTACCTAGGAAAAAAAATTGAGTCATAAGTTAGTGTTTAGTACACCCATTTGATCTATAGTGAAACCTGATGAAGTAGTTGGACCTTATCTTGTGTCAAAGGAAGGAAGAGACCAAGATGCACATCTTCTGAAACTTGATATGAGAGATTTTGATGTGATCCTAGGTATGGATTGGTTGATAGCTCACAAGGGAGACATCTCTTGTTTGGAGAAAAAAGGTCCAGTTTCATCCTAAAGGTGCCTCTGTTTTTGAGTTTCAAGGTGATCTAGGGAGGCTTGGTGGGAAGACCATAGTGGCAGCCCCACAAATTAGGGAATTGATTGGTGGAACTAGACTTTGTCCTTTGGTGGGAGATAAGAAGGAAGAGAAGTCTATTGAGGATGTTCAAAAGGTGAGAGACTTTTCCTCCTGATGAATTGCCAGGTTTACCCACGGAGAGAGAGTTGGAGTTTGCTTTTGAGTTGATTCTAGGAGCAGCTCCTATATCTAAAGCTCCATATAAGATGGCCCCTTTGGAATTAAAAGAGTCACTAAGTCAATTGAATGAACAACTATGAAAGGGTTTCACCCAACCTAGTGAGTCTCCTTGGGGTGCACCATTCTTATTAATGATGATTTGATGGAAGAATTATACTTTTTGAAGAAGCATCATGGGAGAAGGAGGAAGACATGTGAGCAAAGTATCCCTACCTTTTTGGAGCCTCAAGTACACCAATTTTGAGGATGAAAATTCTTTTAAGAGGGGGAGGATGTGAAATCCCTAAAATTCTAAATCAATAAACCTACATCTCGGATCCATGATCCCAGAGTATTGGTAGAATATAGCTTTGGACCATCCGAATTGAGCTTAGGAGTTCAAAAAACTGAACCTATGGACTCGGGTGAACTAGAAGAAGACCCGACCAACCTAATTGATTTCAAAAGGAGAGAGAAAATTAGTCCAAAAGGAATAAAAATTAGATTTTGGCTTGCACAAAAACCAATGCTAAAGGACTCAAATGCCAAGGTAATTATACCATCACTTGGGGAATGTTTAGGGGTTTTTACCCTTCGAAGCTGATCAAAATTTTCCTTCGCATGAAGGATTAAGGGTCAATCGATTGGGGCCGGTTGCACAATTTGATCGACTGCCCCTTGCCCAGAATTGGGTAATTTTGGAAAATTGTTTTTAAAACCCTATATCTTTGATCTTTAACCTCATAAACGGGATTTTTGGTGTGTTTGGAGATTGAGCTCATGGGAAAGGAGAAGAGGAAGGATCTTGGAGAGGTTCTGACACAATTGGAGGTGCCGAAACCGAATCACAAGGATAATCGCATATTCAGGTAAGAATGATCTAAAACCCCTCTTTCAAGCTTTCTTCTTGGTATTTTGATGGATTGCTGGCTTTATGAATGAGATTGGTGAGTTTGGGTTGAATGGAATGTGTATTCTTACTCGCCATTGTGTTTCCCAACCCCATTTAGTGATGAATCATGTTTTTCTTACATTTTTAGATCGATTCATCCTCTCTAAGATGCCCGTGGATGAATCTTTGAGAACCAAATTGGGGCTTTTGTGTTGGAGACTAATTGGGGGTGTTTGGAAGGTGTTTTTAGGACATTGATGCAATCCTATTGAAGACCCAAAAGTTCCCAAAATTTTGGGGTTCAAAATAGGGCAAGAAGAGGCATTTTCGGTTCGAAGCCAATGGGGGGTTGACTGGGTGGTCGACTTGGTGAGAGATCCCCCATTCAACCAGCCCCTCGGGTGAGTTGTTTTTGGTCTTTTGATGCTTAGTCTTGACTCCAACTTAAACCTAATTTTAATCTTCATGTTTTTAGGGTTATTATGGATCTTTTTCACTCTCAAGTTGTAGAATTCTTGGACATTGAAATTTATTATTGTTGTTTACAGGTGAGGGATGCATTTCCAGATGTCATGTAGTTAATTTGATCTCATATCTTGTTTTTATATTGTGAGGGAAACATTTCATGTATTGCGTATTTGATTTGATTATATATCTTCTTATTATACATGAAAATTATCATCTTATAAATTGCGTGAGACTTTGCACTAATAAAAGGTAATCGGATGTTCATGTTTATATTACTATTGATTTCATTCAAGTTATGGTTGTGAATGTGATGTGTTGGGAATTGGGTGATAATGCATTGCACGTATATCAACCCGAGGTTGTGGGTTCACCCATAGCCCCTGGTGCCTTTACACTTATCTAGTCATTTATGTGCATTAGTGTATGTGCCTAGATGCATGGCTAGATTACCAATTTTATATGCTACTACCCATTCAACATGGGTATTGAAGTCGAGTTGTGAAATCCCTCAAAACCCTAACCTGGAAATCCATCTTGTATGTTTGAAAACCCAGAGTGCGGGTAGAAGGCAACTGTGGGCCATCCAAGTAGAAACCATTGGATTGGTTTCTGAACCAATGGAAATAGATGGAGATGATGCTAACTTGGGAGTTCTATCAAAATTTGGAAGAAGATCTAACTCAGACGTCGACGGACTTGGTAGAAGGATCAAGAATACGGTGATGATACATGTAGAAGGTCCCGAAAAATCAAGTGGGACTCTTCTATAGCATAGAAAGGACCTAAGGAAGAGAGAGGGTATTCAAGGCCTTAAATTTACTCCTAGAACAAAAGTACCTAGGGTGGGTTGCCTGCCCTTGTCACTCCAGGCGATCCACTTAATTTCGGGGAAAAAGGGTATTTTGGGGAAAAGTTACTTTTGAAGCCTTATTTAATGACTTTTCATTTTAAAACGTGTCATCATGTTCTAAAACCATCAGAGAATGTCAGAGCTCCTCAAGAGAACCCTCCCAAGGTGAAGGAAGATGTGGAGATCATCAGTCAAGATTTTCAAATGCCGATTCACTTTATTAAAGGTTAGTATTCATCTTCTTCGTTTTAGTTCTCTTCTTTTGATTGATTCCTCCTGAAGGTTCTACTTGTTGTAACAACCTAATTCTTCTATCCTCTTTAGTCTAGAGTGAATCCACATTCACTAGGGTTCATCCCTAAATAAAGGATAGATTTTGGAGAAGACCTAATATAGGATTCATTAGGTTTTCATTCTTTTTCCTATGTTTGATCTCTAAACTATGTTAGATATTGTTCTAGTATGATTTCAGAATTTTCTAAGTAATTTCAAAGTAGTTTAGAAACCAAATAGAAAGCTGTAAAATCCCTCAGAACCCTAACCCAGAAATCCATATTGTAGGTTTGAAAACCCGGAGTGTAGGATGAAGGCAACTATGGGCCATCCAGATTGAAACCATTGGATTAAACTCTGAACCAATGGAAGTAGATGGAGATGATGCTAAGTCAGAAGTTTTGTCAGATTATGGGAAGAAGATTTAACTCAAAAGTTGACAAACTTGGTAGAAAGATTAAGAGTACAATAATGACACAAGTAGAAGGTCCCGGAAAACCAGGTAAGACCCTTCTATATCTAAGAAAAGGACCCAAGAAGGAACTAGGACTTTTGGAGCAGCATTACCACACTTGGAGCAAAATTTCAAGAGTTGGCAGCCTACTCTGGTCACCCCAGGCAACCAACCAGTTCCAGGGCAAAAATGGCATTTTGGAAAATTTGGTTTTTGAAGCCCTATTTAATTGTTTTTCGTTCTAAAATGTATCATTATATTCTAAAGCCGTCAGATACTTTCAAAAGAACCCTCTCCAAGGTGAAGAAAGGTGTGGGAGCATCCGTCAAGGTTTTCGATCATCATTTCTTCTTCTAAAAAGTTAGCATTCATTCTCTTCTTTCTAGTTCTTTTATTTTGCTTGTTCCTACCTACTGTATAGACCTAGAAGAAGGTCTATCTAGGTCTATACTTGTTGTTATTACCTACCTCTTCTATTCTCTTAGTTCTAGAGTGAATCCATTCACTCTAGCTCTTCCATGAACTTCTCAGTAAGATCTCGGAGAAGACCTAGTATAAGATCCATTAGATTTTTATCCTCTTTGATTAGTCTTATCTTCAAACTAGGTTAAACCACGATCTATTATGATTTCAAACCTATATCTTCTACTCTCTTTACTCTAGAGTGAATCTCCATTCACTCTAGGTTATTCATGAATCTTGCGGTTTGATTTTGGAAGAAACCTAATATAGGATTTATTAGGTTCTCATTCCTTTTACTATGATTGATCCTTAAACCATGCTAGATAATGTCCTAACATGATTTCAGAATTTTCTAGTTAATTTCGAAGTTGTTTGGAACCCGAATGAGAAGTTTTCTATCAATCTAGGCACTTTCTGTCCATACACAGAAGCCTTGGTCGCCTGCCCTGGTCACCCCAGGCGACCAAGCCTGGTGCTAATAGATTAGTGACTATTGTTTTTCCTAATTTCAACTCTAAACCTCTAGGGTTGTTTCTAACTTTGAACCATCTTGTTGTTAGGACTCTTTGATAAGTTTGAACTCATACTTGATCTATTCTACAAAGGTTTTGAATCGATAACAAGGTGAGGACGTTCACTTACACAAAACCCTAATTACATTTATATTGTTTTTTAGGGTTTAGACATGATTACTATGACTATAATTTTAGTTGATCAATGATGTTGTGCATATTTGTTCAGTATGTGACTATTTGGATTGGGAATGAATTGTGACATGATAATGTGATTGAAAATCATATTGAAATGCATATATTATGTTGTGATTGTGAATTGGGGAATACCATTCGAGTGTTTCTATCTTGGGACATCAGTGGAGGTGGTATAGGACACAATCCTATGATGCTCCTTAGCGTTTTTCATGATCACTAGATGTCATAACTAGGAAGTCTAGATGTGTTTGGTTAGAAACCCCATCATATCACACCCTATTGGAGTGGGTATTGATGCCGAGTGACCCGTGGCAACAATGTGGATTGTGAGTGCTCAAGACCAGTCGCCAACCCATGAGAGGACACAATCACATTGTAAGGGCCATCATTGGTAGGATCACATCATAATAGACTTGGGCCCATGGGCGCTCAAGACCGGTAGACAACCCCGTGAGAGGACATGAGAGCTTCCCATCTATTTTATGTGAATGACCAATAGGGTTAAGAGTCCATAGTCCTAGCTGATTGGTGCCATAGGATACGATGACTCTAGTAGGGGAGGACACCGAACCAATTGTGAGAGGCATGAGGGGAAGTATCTAAACTTAGGTTGATGTGACTCAGTAGATGACTTGTACTGGGCTAGGTATAACCTTGACACATGCCAATACTCATACCAATAGTGGTGAGAGAGCGGTGACCTAACCCAGCAATGGTGATAGTCCGAGAGGGATGTCTTGATCCCTTACCTGGGATCTCAAGATCTGTAACCAACCCATGAGAGATCAAAGTGACAATACCTTCCCAAAGGAGGATGGTGTTCCATCTTAATGTGTGTCCACCATTAGAGACTAGCATCTGTTAGAGTATAGTTGCATTCTTGCATTTTGTCTCATATCATAATGCTATGTTCTTGAATTGGATTGTAATTTTGTTATTTGTATGTGAACTCCTTGCTAAGTTCTTTTGAGCTCACCCTTTGGGGACAATATTGTTTTAGACTTTGCTGTAGGTATAGATGAAATTGAGATCCAGGAATACAAGACACCGGTGAGTGATCTGTACGGTGTACAAGGTATTGGCAACAATGACCATCAAGGTGAAGAATGTTCATGTCTCGACTACAAGTACCAAGATTATCTTGACTCATGAGCTGGTCTATATTGTTCATGATACAAAGATCTTCAAGTTTAGGAACCATATTCTACTTAAGGATGCTTACTTTTTTGTAGAAGACTTACAACAATTTTGGCCTTCTTTCTTCTTTCAGTTGTATAACTTAGGTCTGATTATTCTTCTGCACTTTGATTATTGGATTTTACTTCCGCACTCTATTACTCTGATTATTTGACATCACTTCTGAACTTTGATATTTTTTTTTTTTGAGATCCTTACTTTTGATATAACTCTTTAATTATATTAATACATTGATTGATTATTGCTAATGATTGAACTATTGTGTGGAATGGTTGGATGATTGTCTGAGCTAGATCTTCGGGGCTGTAGATCACACCTCTAGGATTTCAGGTAGGGTACTGGCTAGGGGAATGTGACAAAAGATTTCTATCGATCTAAGCCAAATCTATCCAGAAACAGAAGCCTAGTTGATTGCCCTTGTTGCCCTAGGCAACCCACCCACTGCCAAGTTGTTCGTTTGTTTCTCTTTTCAACATCATACCTCTAGGGTTGTTTCTAACTTTAAACCAACATGTTAATAGGACTTTTTGGGAAGCATGAACATACTCTTTGACCTACTTTTACAATATTATAAATCGATAGCAAGGTGAGGATGTTCACTTGCACATAACCATTGTTACATTCTTGATTGTAATGGAATTTGCTTATATGATTACATGTTATTGATTTAGGGTTTAGGAATGATTATTATGACTCTCAAATTTCAGTATACATGTGATAAATAATGTTCATTATATATGGATCAACATGTGACTGTATGGACTTAGATTGACTCTTGTATTGAGAATGTGTTTGAATCCATCTTGTAATGTGAATATAGGTTGTCCTTGTGAATTGGGGTGTGAAACCCGGCCCTAACCTTAACCCGGATACTCTTTGATTGTAGGTCCGAAGACCCGAAGTAGAAGTGAAAGTCAACTATGGGCCATATTGGTAGATGATATAGTGTTCGACTCCGAACCTATGGAGATTGAAGATGATGCCCCATACTTGAAGTCAGTGTTGGATATAGAGAAGAGACTGCACCTTGATGAAGAGAAGATTAGTTGATGACCTTAGAGCTTGGTGGGATATGATTTAAAGCCATTTTTCCATGCTAGGTATGTTATAGAATATGTGTTTAAAGTTTCGTTTGATTCCAAGTAGTGGAAGACCCTCAAATCCCTATTTTTGGCTTTGCTGTTAGCCTGGGTCGAGTGCTTGGGTCGACTGCCCAATGCTACCCAGCCAATCGACCCAGAGTTGCTGAACTCGAACAGAATCTTTTGTTTTGAGAATCTTGCTATATATACCCCATGACTTCGTGATTTTAGTATCCCTAGCCTCCATAACACTTAGAGAACGAAGGGAAACCATCTCCAAGCCTCCAAGAGTGAAGAAGAAGACCTAATCTTGCAATCTTGCAAACTCTCTCTCTTGTTCTTCACTTAAAGGTTAGTAATCTATCTTTTATGTTAATGATTTATTCTTTCCATGATCACTCTCATCTCTGAACTGAGATTATGATGAAGATGCTGCAACCTTGTAGTCATATCTTTACAATCTCTTTTCATTCTCTTGTACTATGATCATCTCATTCATTCTTAACATGATTCTTATGATTTCTTCTTAAACTATGATAATATTTCCTATTTTGATTCATTCTAGCATTATAGATGCTTCTCTATGATTATTCATACCTTTGATCTACTGTGTTCTTGTACTAGAATGAGATCTAATCATCTCTAGTTCATCTCTTTCATTCATAGCATGTATCCAATGAAAACTATGATTTTTACCAAAATAGAAACTATGGTTCTAAATTAGGAAGTAATGTTTTAATGGTGGTTTGATGTCTATATTATGCTTTCTAGGCTTAGACTACTGTGTTAGACAATCCCTCCAAGTTTCGTCGCATTCCGGTTTGTGTAGCAAAGGTTTTGGATCAAGATTCTATTTTTACTTTCGGATTTGCTCTTGGGCAGACTGCCTGGGTCGACTGGCCAATGCTACCCAGCCAATCAACCCGCAGCAGCAGAATCTGTTTTCTTCGTCCGATTTGATTCGATTCATGCTTATTCTTTTAGGACTACTTCCTAATGATTGTGTGATGCTATTCTAGGGTTTATTTGCTAACTTTGGATTGATCCTCTTGTCCGTCCGGAATATTCTCGGATCTATTTAAGGTAAGGAAAGTTGTTACCATATTAACATAGATTTGCATAGATTTAGTTTCTAATTTGGGAACTACTTAGATTTGCTACTGTTATGTTAGTTTCTATTATGATATGAATGCTGCAAGTACATTAGGATCTTATTTCCTTATTTACTTTATGTACTTGATTATGTATGGATACTTACTCATGTATGTTTCCTTATTTATTTTATCTTGTCTTATTATACTCTTTCATATGATGTGATATTTGTCGTGGATGATATGACTGAATTATGATTGTGATTGCTTAGGTATGATTTGGGATTGGGGAATGTCCTTTTGACATTTCTGTCCTTGGACCTCATTGGGAGTAGTATGGGATATTTCCAATGTTGCCCTTTGACGCTTTCCCGGATTATTGGTTGTCATACCTAGGACTTGTCTAGCAGTGTTTGGCTAGGTTATACCCCTGTTATATCAGACCCGAATCGGAGGGGTATTGAGACCGAACGACCCGTGGTAGCAATGGGGATTTATGGGCGCTCAAGACCGGTAACTAACCCGTGAGGGGACATAAATCACATTGTGGGGGCCATTTATGGGTAGAGTTGCATATGGATAGACTTGGGCTCATGGGCACTTAAGACCGGTAACCAACCCGTGAGAGGACATGAGAGCTTCCCGTTTACTATATGTGGGTGACCTATAGGGTTGATGAGTCCGTAGTCTGGGACTATGCTGACTCTAGTGTGAAGGATACCGGAATGGATCGCTGGGGGCGAGGAATGGACGTATCTGGATCTAAGTTGATATGACCAAGTAGAAGACTTGCATTGGGCTAGGCTTTACCCTGACATGCGCCAATACTTAGACCAAATGGTGATGTGAGAGAGAGAGGTGACTTAACCCCTAACCAAGGAATGTCCAGGAAGGATGCAAGACCCAACTACCACCGGCAGACCCAAGATGCCAAGATGGCTGAGGGGGAGTGATTGACCTACCCAAAGAAGTATGGTGCTATGACTTAAAGCATGTCTGCCTATAGAGACCAGCATACATAGAGTTAGACTCATACATACATTGTTGCCTCATATCATATCATCTTATGCTTTGTTTGTGATACTATGTTATTTATGCTATTATGGAATAACTTGCCTTGCTGAGTTTCTTTGAAACTCACTCCTTTTTGTACAATATCTTTTGTTAGACTATTCTACAGGTTTTGATGGCTATGAAGCGCAATATGAGGAAGCGCAAGGTGAAGAAGCGTACCATACGCAAAGTGCTGGCGATTACGAAGATTACTTTGAGGATCCCTTGAGTGGTCTCTCTGGTTACCAGGATTAGCCCTACTGTGGAGTGGGAGCGTCTGAGCATCATCGATGAAGTCTATGTCTATGAGGACATCCTTTATAAAGTAGAAAAGACTCTAGTTTAGTTAGATTATATCTTTCTTTTTTTCTTGTCTTTAGAAACGGTTGTAATCCCATTTGATTATCGAACTACATTCCGTTGTACTCGTGGAGTGAGATTCCGCCTCACTCTACTTTTGATTTATATATCTATTGGTATCTTTTCCGCACTCTAATGAATATCTCGTTACTTTACCTTGATTCATTTGAATAATATTGTTAACATTGATTTAGTCTTGTTCTTGATTATATTGTTGTGAATGTGGAAGGTTAATTTCTCTAACTACTGGATCTTGTGGACTGTGGATCACACACTCGGGTATGCCAGATAGGGTACCGGCTGGGTGGATGTTGCATGGGGAATGCCATTCGGGTGTTTCTGTCTTAGGACATCAGTGGAGGTGGTATGAGACACAATCCTATGATGCCCCTTAGCGCTTTTCACAGTTATTGGATGTCATAACTAGGAAGTCTAGTTGAGTTTGGTTAGAAACCCCGTCATATCACACCCTATCAGCAAGGGTATTGATGCCAAGTGACCCATGGCAGCAGTGCATTCAAGACCAGTAGCTAACCTGTGAGATGACACAACCACATTGTGAGGGGCTATTCATTAGTAGGGTTGTATATAATAGATTTGGGCTCATGGGCACTCAAGACCGGTAGCCAACTCGTGAGAGGACATGAGAGTTTTCTGTCGTTTATATGTGGATGACCAATAGGGTTAAGAGTCAGCGTAGTTCAAGCTCGTTGGTGCCATAGGATACGATGACTCTAGTAGGGAAGGATACCAAACCAAGATTATGAGATGCATGAGGGGAAGTATTTGAACCTAGGTTGATGCGACTATGTAGTTGACTTGCACTGGGCTAGGTATAACCCTGACATGTGCCAGTACTCATACCAATGGTGGTGAGAGAGCAGTGACCTAAACCCCTGCCATGGTGATAGTCCGAGAGGGATGCCTTGACTCCTTACCCAGGATCTCAAGACTGGTAACCAACCCGTGAGAGATCAGAGTGAAAAGACCTACTCAGAGGAGGCTCGTGTTCTATCTTAATGTGTGTTTGCCATTAGAGACTAACATCTGTTAGAGTATAGTTGCATTCTTGCATTTTGTCTCATATCATATTGCATCATGTAATGTATTGATTTGGATTGTGATATTGGTTATTTGCTTATGAACTACTCCCTGAGTTCTTTTGAGCTCACCCTTCGGGGATTTTGTTTCTTTAGACTTTGTTCCAGATCTAGATGTTATCGAAATTCAAGAATATGAGACATCGGCAACTGATCCTTACGGTGTACAAGATTTTGGGGACTATGACGTTCATGGTGAAGAATGTTTGTGTCTTAACTATGCGTACCCAAATTAGTTTGACTCATTAGCTAATATATACCGTTTGCGATACGGAGATTTTTGAATTTAGAAACTATATTTTAATTAAGGATACATACCTAATGTAACACCTAGGATACTTTGACTTCCTTTATTCTTTCAAGTTGTATACTTTAGATTTGACATCACTTCAGCATTCTGATTTAGTTTTCAAATCCTTAATACTTGATTTAATTCTTTATCAATATTAATACATTGATTTATTCTTGCTTATGATTGGACTGTTGTGTGAAATGGTTGATGATTATTTGAAACCTGATCGGTGGAGTTGTGGATCACACCCTCGGGTATTCGGGTAAATATGTACTGGATGGGTGGATGTGACACGAGTGACTTGTGATAGGAGTGGTTGGGTCCTATGGGTGTCCAATGGAGGTGTCTAGTCATGAGGAAACACAGGCCCATTGTTATCATGCAATGGTAAGGTTGCATATAAGGAGGGTTTAGGCTTATGTTCATCCAACAGAGGTAATCAGTCTATGAGGAGACACAAGAGTGTCCACCAAAGCATATGTATACAACTATAGGGTTACGAAATGTTAATCCAACAGAGGTAGCTAGTCCATGAAGAAAGGTATCTGGACCACATGTAGTATGAAACATAGTTGACCTTGCATTGGGCTAGACTTATTGTCACACCCCACCCGCGGGTCTCGGTTACCCGCCCGACAACCCGTGGGAGTGATCCGTCACAGGATCCACGGTTTTAGTCTATCAACAATAATAAATACAAATATAGACAATCAAGAGCAAAAAATGTTCAATAAATGAATTAAAGAATTACAGGAGCCCAAATACTCCAATAAAAATAATAAAGGAAAGAATAATGAATTAAAATGAATACGAGTTCAGCGGAAGCAATCAAAAGAGTTATATTATTTTCTTTCCAGTTTCCTTTTCTAAGGCTCAATAATGTTTTTCATGAATCTCAAGAAAAGGGGTCCTCTAGTTCTTCTCCATTTGCTGAGCGAATTGTCTAATTGCTTTCCATCTCTATCCATCAATAGGTGCGATAAGCGCACTCCATGCACTCGCAGGAGCTCCCGCACAGGCTATCTCCATTTCCCATTGCCAGTGCCACATCCTCTTCATACGGGATGGTTCCTTCATAGGAAACCAGTCCATCTTCCAGCACATGTCCTCCATCTGTGCAGGCTAATAGACATATACAAAATAAAGGAGTGAGTTCTGGAGAACTCAGTAAGAACAATTACAATTCCCATCAATTATCCAAGAAAGCATAAATGCATAAATGATATGGATGAGTGCAAAGCATGAATGATACTATGATTCTAACTATGCAGGTCTCTAACAGCTGACATGCTTTAAGATATACACCAGCCCTCCTCTGGGTAAGTCTAGTCACTCTGATCCGGCAAGGACTGGTTACCTCTGTAGGGATCCTGGGTAAAAGGGAAAGTCCACACCTGGCTCTCAAACCATGGCTGGGGTTAAGTCAACACTCTCTCACCACGACCATTGGTAATGAGTACTGGCGCATGTCGGGGTTTCTAATCCAATGCAAGGTCATACTGGTAACATGTCTACATGAAGTCCAGATACATCCCCTATGGCACCAACCAACTCGGTTCAGTATCCTTCGCAACCTAGGAATGAGAATCCTCACGGACTGGCTACCGCTGTTGGACTCCACTCCTTAACCCTATGGTTATCCACATATTATTGGGGTGGATGCTCTCATGACTCCTCACGACACCCGGTCTGTTCCTTGGACGTCCATGAGCCCAACCCTAACATATGCAACCCTACCATTTATATGACTAACAGTGGACCAACGTCACATCACTGTCATCACGGGTCATCCGGTTTCAATTCCCCTACCGAAAGGGTAGTAGCATATGGGGTACCTAGCCATGCAAATTCTAGACTCTACCTAAGAATGTCATCAAATAGTCATGACAGTGCTGGAGACATCAGCAGGCATGTGTCCCATTCCACAACCTTTTGATATCCCAAGCTAAGATATCCCAAAGGAATACCTTGTCCATCAGAACCACATACTAACCATCATCAGTACATAACATTCATAATCAACAAAGTATATATGTAAACAAGACAAACAACAGTATATAACAAGATCAGTATATAAAACATGACTACAACAATATATATAATGAAAGGCTAGTGCTAACAGACACTAGACTAGCATGTTCAAGTCTATTCATAAAGATAGGATTGAATGTCCTTACCTGCATATAAGTAAATTGTCCATAAAATGGAATCCTTAAACTATTACAAGACTTTCTCTTCAAACAGAGAACACCTAAACACAGGGTTACAATAATGTATAAGTTAATTGAATCAAAGTGGATCAAAACCAAAAGTCATTTGGTCACTGTTTACCAGCCGGTTGCTCATGCCGGTCGCTTAAGTTGAGCGACCGCCACTAGTGACCGCCCCAAAAACAGAGAGTTTCAATCCGAAACTCAGGCTTCTGATCACCCGTTTTCAATCCGGATTTCGAGTGATCATGGCCTAAATCTCGAATCTATCACTCCTATAGCCAAAGGGTGAAGGAAACCTAACAATTACCATCATTGGATTACCCAGAACTCTCCTCTTGACTGGATCTATCCTTTTCACGAAAGCAAGGTTTCATTTTCGGATGAATTACATCAAGAAGATTGAAAAGAGAGTTACAATTGATCAAAAGGTTAACCACCATGATGAGGGGATGGGTTAGCACGAAATTGAAAGACAAAGGAGATAAAGGATGAAGGGTGAATCCATTACCTCACTTCAGAATACCAGAAACAGGGAAGGATTGATTTCCAGATCACTACCAGCACTTCAAATCCTCTTTCGGCACTTCTCCGCAGCCGTCTAACCTCCAAAAACGGTAACCACGAATAAAATATTCGTAAATTGGACGAGGGTTACCTTTTATAGAAGTCAAGGGCAAAATAAGGCAAAACCCCGAAAACCAGACGGGCGGTTGCTCCAGGCGGTTGCTTGGTTTGATCGATCGCCACTAGCAACCGCCCCCATGTATTTTGCCAAACAAAGGTGCTTTTGCTAGGGGGTTGATATCCAAGTACAACCTAGCCCTAAAGAAGAGATGGGGGAGATCTTACCTTCATTCCGGACATCTTCAAACATCCCTTGCCTTCCAAAAATCCAACTACCAAGCAAGGCAGGCTCTTCAGACAGAGGATCTAGATCCATGGGTTTAGGGTATGGATCATGGACTTCTATCTGAACACTCCACAAACTTACCTGACTAGACCTTCGGGTTTTGGGACCTGCAATACGGATCTCGGGTTAGAAATACGGGGGTTGTTACACTTATCCTTGACACGCATTAGTATTCGTACCCATGGTGTGGTGAGAGAGTGGTGACCTAATCAACCAGCCTTGGTGTGATGTGATTGTACCCTATACTGCGGGATCCCAACAAAGCTAGCCAATCCTTGAGGGATCAAAGTGACGAGACTTCCTAGAGGAGGCTGGTGTTACGACTTAATGCATGTCTGCTATAGAGACTAGCAGTTGTTAGAGTATAGGGGTCATACTTGCATAAATACATTACTCCATTTTATTTACGTTCATATTTTTAATACTTGGTATATATATTGGATGCATGATATATGATTTTGTTGACCTCACTGAGTTCTATGGAACTTATTTGTCGAAAATATATTTTCTTTGACTCTTTAACAGGTTATGAGAACTCCATCATTCTGGAGTATTTGTTGCTGACCGAGCTGTATGACATTCGGCGAAGGTGGAGATGTGGAGACCCATGGGGACGCGTGCACATGCTTAGACTGCTCATATGGTGCTCAGTCCTTTTGATTGCCATTCGATTATTTTAGAGTCGTGGTAGAGCCTGACTTGGATTGCATAACTTTCTTTTGGGAAATTGAAAGATTTAAACTAAATTCTCTTAAACCTTTCTTGATAATTTTGAGACTTCTACTGTTTAACATTAACTTTTCCTTTAATTCTGATTATAACTTTGTTTATCATTTCAATAATTTTGAGAATTGGTACCTTTTGATTCCTTTGCTCTTTGGATTAGGCTATATTGTATATGGTTATGGATTGGTCGTGAAACTAAATCCTATAGTGTACATCACCCCAAGGGTATTCAGGTAAGTCCAATACTGTCTAGGTGGGGTGTGACATTCTGGATTGAGAATGATTTGGCCGCAATGGTGGTTTTGCTTCAAGGTAAGAAGATCCCATGGTGGATATTACAAAGATGGAGGGAGCTGAATGCATATCTTTGGTCTATCCATTGGATGGTTTCACACTATTACAGGGAAACCAAATTGCTTGCTGACTATCTAGTACGGTTGGCAGCAAAGATGGAAATCTTTGAGGTGAATCAACATTGGCCCCTATAGATGGCTTGTGAATTGGATTGGGATGCTTTTGGGAAATCCAAATTTCGGTTTAGCTAGAAATTTGAATAGTGGTTCTATTTGTTGGTGGTGTGTTGCTATGCTCCAGTCCCTTACCTCTCTTATAAATTGAGAGGGAACCAGTGAGGTTGGGTGTACATGGTGCAATTGTTGTTGTGGGTTGAGTTTTGTGTTCCCTAGCTATAGTCAAAGGTACTCATCAAAAAGTATATGTATCCAAGTGTATGCCTACAGAAATTGGTTTGGGAATTTCCTGCTTTTTGTCCCTTTCCTTTTTCTTGAGTAGAATGATAAAATGATTACTCATTATGTGTTTGGTAACATTTCCGTTCTAAGAGACCAGTCCTTATGTAAAACCATCTTTTAGTATTTCTATGCTAAAAGACCGTTCGTTGCTTGGAAATGGGCGTTCGATAAATGAGTTATGAACATATTTTTAGAACACTGTTAGAATAAGTTGGTGTTTGATAAACTCGTTCTAAGGTTTCAATGAGGACTAATTTTATCAAATCTAATAGTTTTTCATCTGGGCAAAAAACACACTGAAAATTCAGCTATCGAAATAGACATTCGTTTTTGTCACTAATGTAAGTTAGGTGGTGGTTAGAAAGCGTTTGTTAACATTCTTAGAAAACGTTTTTGGCATTCTTCTATTTTGTGAGAATGGAAGAACGGGTTAGATGCGTTTGTTAAAGTTGTTTGTTATTCTGTTCTTTAGAACAGAATGGTCAGAAAAGCGGTTTGAAGAACACCTTTTGCAAAACATTATAAATATGTTTTTACCAAAGAACATAAATATAAGTGATAAAATTGATCTCCATTGAAACCTTAGAATGAGTTATCAAAACCAACTTATTCTAAAAGTGATTTGAGAATATTTTCAGAATGGATTTATCAAACGCCCATTTCCAAGCAAAGAATAATATTTTAGCATAGAAATACTAAAATATGGTTTTGCATAAGAATTCGTCTCTTAGAATGAAAATGTTACAAAATGCATATTTCTGTTTTTGTTCTTTAGTAAAAACATATTTTTGATGTTCTGTTAAAGATGTTTTTCAGACCGCTTTTTTGACCGGTCCATTCTTAAAGAACAAAAGAATGAACCGATTTAACAAAGGCCTCTAACTGATTTTTCCATTTCTAAAAAAATAGAAGAATACCAAAAATATTCTCTAAGAACATTATCAAATGGGCCCTCACCACTACCTAACTTTTCACTAGTGACAAAAACGAAATGTTTCAACAGCTGAATTTTCAATGTATTTTTTGCTCAAATGAAAAAATTACTAGAATTGATAAAGCCTTCTAAACACATGAGGCGGCAAAACAAGGAAAATTTATCAACAAAACTAGATTAGTGTAAGCTGAATTTTCAGTTATGGAGCTAGAAAATCGCTTCAGATCCTTTACCCTGATTAGAAAGATTTATTTCAAAAGGTACATCAAGAGTTTTCTTCTGGAATATGTGGTGGAGGGAGAGTGACAGCAGAGCACAGTCCTCTACCCGTCCAGGACCAGAACGTGACTGATTTAGTTGCCGTCGTACTTACGATACGGCTCTTGTTGCGTTGGAGACTCATCATGAAGTTTATGATTGAATGAATGGTGGTTTTGCAGTGCTCTACGTTAGCTTGAAAAATTATGGAGTCTCTACTTCGTGGTTCTTTAACCATGCCTTCCTGCCTTCAATGTTCTCCTGGCGGATTATCTGCTGTAACAAAGGGTACGACCTTAAAAAGCTTAGCTCAGTTATAATTTCTGCTACTAAATTTCAAATTTCTACTTTTGGGTTGTTAAATTTTTTGGACTTGAATTTTTTTCTACTTTATTCCACTTGGGTTTTGGTTATCTTTTTGTTTAATAGCTTTTGCAAGTTCATACAGAAAAAGGGATGGAAATGGGAGATGCCTAAGTTGAGCATGATGTGTCTCTCTCGTTCTCCCTGATTAATGCTTATGAAGTGGTGTAAAGGGTTTATTCTTCTTCAATTTCCTGGACATAGAGGATAAAATGAAAATCATCTTACTTTGATAGAGTTCTACAATTTCTAGTAAAAACTGTGGATTTCTGAGTGGTGTCCCAGAGTTGTATATGCGACCCTTTTTTTTTTTTTTTTGGGGGGGGGGGGGTATAAACTCACAATAAGTATGCATTGTGTTTTTGGGATGTAATATCGAATGCATAAGTGCTGGGAAAATTATTACACTTAGAAGAAGAAAGGCAGTTATTAGGTGTCATTATACTGTCAGTGTAACGGATAATTTCTGAGGAAAGAATTTTCACCTTTGAATGACTAAACTTCAGTGTGAAGCTTCTTCTCAACCGTAGCAAAGAAAATTCTTATTATGGTTTTATGTATCTCAAATTTTTTACATTATTTAAAGATTATTTTTTTTTCATATGTTGCCACTCTTCTGATAATATGCTAAACTAGGGTCCAGTTGGGTGCCTAGGTGACAATTTCAGTGTTGTTCTGCATGCCATGGATACTTATGCATGTCTATAACCATTGTAGTAAACCTTTAAGGCTTCCATGTTCACAGTAACAATACAATCATGCTTACTTCAGTGATATCCATGTCCTGTTGTTGGTTTATTTCAGTATAGTGTAAACAACTACGATGTACCACCAACTTGGATTTTTTAAAATGCTATTTATCTCTTGCAATTTGTTCTCCCAAATTCTACATTGCCTTCTAGATGATTTTTGGAATTTAGTTAATACTTTAGGACTTCACTGGGGTTTCAACCCTCACCTAAGCTGGAATATTTTGGAATTTGGGTAATTTTGGTATCAAAATTTGGGCCATGTTGGTGGGAGAGTAAGTGGCACATTCAGAATTTGCGTTAATGTTGCACAAAACCACCAAAGATTGCAGCCGATGCTCCAATGTCAAGGACCCAGCCTTATCCATTTGTTATCTGAAGGATTTTGTCAAAAGATCTGGGTTCCCAGACCTTGCAGGCATATAGTGGAAAAGGTTTGGAAGAAATGAATCGCAATAGTTCAAATTTTAGCTGGTTTGTATTGTTTCATCATCATCTGGAAAAGTTTTCTTAAGTTGCATATCATTTTGCTTTTGGTTTCTATTAGTTTGGTTCTATCTAAACCAATATGTTTTGCCTAAATTTTGAACCATGGTCTAGCTCACTTAGCTTGGATCATTACTGGTAACTGTTTGTTGTCTTTTTTGAGGCTGTAGCTGATCCTATGTGGCATCTCATACTGGGCCATTTTAGGGGCATGCAAACAAGTTCATCGAGTAATATCTGATTCAGGTGCCTAGATCTTTTGTTCCTTATATATGAGACTCATTGTGTCCCATTTCAATAGAATTATTTCTTTGGTTGGCAGGAAAGAAATGAAAAAGTTTGATTTGTTTAAAATGGTGTAGACAGCCTTCTAGTGCTAGGTAGAGGAACCAAAGTGCAGCTTAACTCTTAATATCAATTTATGCGCTGAAAATACCAGGTCTTTTTGGTCCCTTTTTTTTCTGATGAAATGAAAATACTAATGAACAACTGGAGAAGTACAAAACCCCTTGAATAAGGTCTTTGGTCTTGTACATTTTCTTTGTGGTGAATAAAGATATATTGTAAACACCCTGAAGGGAAGAAGAAGAGAATACAAGGGGGGGGGGAGGGAGAGATGGGGGGAGGGAGAGCCCCAAGCATAGAGAGACAGGGGGCTAACAACAGAGAGCTATCTAAACCTCAGGTAAAAATGATATGCCTATTCCTTGGGGTATCCACTAGAGGTTTAACAGGCAAAAGAGGGAGTTTGGAGGAAACATCCTTCGAGATGGCCTTCCAAATCTGGTCAATAGAGTGGAATTTGAGGGTGTGTCTTTTAAGTTATGCTCCATCCAAATGTGTGAAATACAAGCACAGAACATTAGCTTCCTTGTGATGTCAACTATTGTAGTACCTCCAAAGGAAGAGGCAATCCAACCAGACTCAGCACCAGAGGGTTTAGGATGTCTGGATCTATGCCAAATGGAGGAAAGCACTAGGAGCCAAATGGTTTTGGAGAAATGGTGAGCAAAGAAGAGATGGGGAATGGTTTTGGCTTCAGAGCAGAAAATGCAGTGGCGTCTAGTGGGTTCTGAAGGACTACCATTGATGATCTCAGGGGGGATGTTTTAAACATTGTCTTCGGCCATTGCCTTCTTTCCCTCCACTTAGTTTGAGCCACTACCACTAGGTCACATGTTACGGTGAAGGAGCATTGACTGGGTGGAGAGGCACTGGGAGAAGGTTCTCAGACAGTGAAGGCTTGGTGGGGGATGTATCCTTTAAAGCGGGTGGTCTTGGCCCAGTTGTAAAGTAGGTAAGGTCTATGATCTTTTAGTTACTAGGGAATGTCTCTAACTACTCAAGTCAAATGCCTTCTGGTAGAGTATCTGTAAGGTTATACAACAAAAGACTGTAGTATTAAGGGTTTTCCCCTCCTATAACACATGCTGATTTCTATTTTTCTTGATGATCCTTGCAAGGTTAATGATTATGGTTTACCAAAGTTTATAAGCACACATGACTCAAGGGGTTCGCAACTCAACATTTGATGCGATTCATCTGGGAAATCTATTAAGAAAATGTTTGACAAATTGATTGATGATACCCACTCCCCTCAGAAGAGCGGGTAGGTTGGGGGATGGAAAGAAAAGGGATCAAATGATCATGCCCACCACCTCCTCAAAAAAGGTGGAAAAAAGAAGAAGAAAGAAAATAATAATCACACCAAAAAGGCTGTAACCTGGTCAAACTCTGCTTTTCACAAGGTGTTGTTGGGAAGGATTTCTGCACAAAGTGGCCACTAATGGCTTGAACCTGTCTCCTCATGCTGGCTCAAGCTTTTAGTGTTACACACCAAATGACAACCTCACTGTGAATGGTCATGAGAGTGTAATCTATTTGCTTATTTCGTTTTTGGGTTATATTTAAAAGGTGATGGAATATCTTGTTATAGATTTGTTTTACTGGGTCCTGTTTTGATGAAAGACGAAGTGGAACAGATTGAGTTTGCCTCTGGACCCCATGAATCTTTGAAGATGTACCTTCTGTATATTAAACTATCTTCATCTTTTACCTGGTATTTGTTCCAAATTTCCACTGAACGCAGTTTGATGTCTGGGTATCATCTAATTGATTTCTAGTCACTGATGTTCTAGGTTGCCTTGTACCACTTCAAGTTTCAAATCAAAGATCATGGACCAGCCTGAAAGCATACAACTTTGGAAAACTGGAAGGATATATGGCGAACCATAAAGATGGAAGCATTGGATTAAAGTCAGCATCTTATCAGAAATATGACAAGAAGTATGCCATGTTTGCCACCTCAGGACACTCTATAGAATCCGAGCCTGAGGCTTATAATCCAAAGGACGTCTGGGAATCTATAAAAACTGCCTTAAATGTTTTTTACCGGTTTTCTCGGCCCCACACAGTTATTGGCACAGTTAAGTCTACTTCAAATATAATCAATTCTTACTGGAATGCTACTTTCTGTCCTTTTCTGTTATTCTCCTATTGGTGATTCATTTGTTTGTTACACCTGTTTTTAGTGTCCTAAAACATCTGTGAAGACTTATAGCAGACTTATGTAACTTATTTACAACCAGGCAATGAGCATAATCTCAGTTTCTCTACTTGCTGTCAAGAGTTGGTCAGATTTCTCTCCATTGTTTTTCATTGGGTTACTGGAGGTAATGGTCCCAAAGACTGATCAAAGTGAAATTATTACTGGATTATTTAATGAATTTATGCTTTACCATTACCCATATTTTTCCTTTTTGCAGGCAATAGTTGCTGCTCTTTTCATGAATGTCTACATTGTTGGTTTAAACCAACTATTTGACATACCAATAGACAAGGTAGTTCGTTAGTACATATGTCTAATTGAAGTTACTTATCCAACTTACTAACTGTTATTCAGTTAAAGAAGCATTTTTGAACATCTAAGTCATATTAAGGAAGGATTTGCAATTCATTTGTGGGTTGTCTGATGCATATTTTAGATATCCTGAAAGAATGGGTTTATGAACCATGTTAGGCTCCATCTAGCTTGGGGGCACACGATCTGTGGCTCTCTGTGTGTACGTGTATAACATTTTATTGGAAACTGTTTTGAGAACTAATGGGCTCAGTTCTTCTTTCTTTTTTTCCCCAGGTTAACAAGCCATATCTTCCACTTGCATCTGGAGAATATTCTGTTTCCATGGGTGCCACAATCGTTATTTCTTTCGCCATTATGGTATTTTTAACAAAAGTTGTCTGATTGAGCAAATCTACTTTGAAAGTAGTTCTTACAAGTTCATATGAGTTTTCATGTTCCTGTATTGATTTCATTTTGCTCAGTAGAGTGCATGTAGTCCAATCCAATTAGGAAGTAGCCTTTTTGTCAGGATTTTTTCATTTTTCTACTTCTTTCAACTTCCATTGTTCTTTTTATTGGCCCCTCTTTCTTTCTTTTACAAAGTATCTACTCAATTTTGTTTGGTCCTATACTGCTACAATTGTTAAACACATTAGGTATAATGCATTTTGATCCTTCTCTTCTATATAACTGCCCTGTACCTACATAATATCTTTGTGTGGTAGTACAACTTGGCCAGTCTGCATTATGTAATTGATGTATCTCCAATGCGGCCAATTCAAAGTGCTTCTGTGATGTGTCCAAATCTGAGGCTGAAGATGGCCTGACTTGCATCTCTGTTGCTTAGTTTGATATTACAGAGTTATTGATTATGACAAAACTTCTCATTCAAATTTTTTTTTTTCCATGTAAATAAAAAAATTCATTACCACTAGGAAGGGGCACAAAGGACCTCAAAAGGGAAAGAAGAAAAAAAAAAAAAAACACAGAGTATCTGAAATTAACAGAGCAAAATGCAACATACAGGGGCGCAGAAAGGAGGCCCTGGTTTCAACAATATGCCTGTTCCTTGGAGGCACCCAATTGTTGTGCCTGTCATTAGATCTTGAAACAAGAAATGAGTGGAGAGAAAGGTAAACCGAGCAGTTAAATTTGCAAGTTAAATGGTAAGTGCATAATAAATTGGCACATAACTTCGGGACATAGAAACCAATCAGAGAAAGATGAGGAAGAACATGAAACTGGGCCTTCACCAATGCCGACGCAGACCCATTGGCAACAGAAACCTTTCCCATACTAGTTTAAGAAGAGTGGGTGTGGAAGACTGCTGAGTTACTAGTCACGTGGTGAGTAGCCTCAAGAGTCATAGGTACGGAAGCCTGCTAAGTTACTTCTTATGTGGTCAGTGGCTTCAGAGTCGACCAACCGTAAACAACTCACAGAAGAAGCTTGGAAATTACTTGACTGAGCAAGGTAAAGGACAGGGAAAGAGAAGGAGCTATTGTTCAGTCATCACCAATTTTTGGATGACAGCTATCTAATCTGAAGGGAAGGGTGCCATAGTAGAAGTATAGCAAGAATCAGGTGCTTTGGGTAGATTATCTTGGGAATGAGTGCTACCCTGTTAAGGATTGTGTGCTCCCTAGAATGGCCATGAAGCTTCCAAGGTGGTCGCAATAATGACACTTCATGGGGAGTAGGAGCCTTGGAGGAATCTGCAGTGATAAGTGCAGTTGGTGTATTGAGGTATGTATCACACAAGTTTGATATCTCTCTCCTTCTGAAATGTACCAGCATCATCAGGATGAACCATGGGAGCATGATAATAGAAGTCTAATAGTTGGTAGAGAGTGGTCAGGGCAGTATAAAAGGCAGTGAGAGGACTCCTCTAGAGAAATGTTTGAACCTGTTGGTGTAACTCATATGTCTTTGTGTTGTGCACTCTCGTATAGGTCTGGTGGACGACATCCCATAGTTCCTTGTCAGAATAAGAGAACAAAGTTTGTAATGGCATAACTCAATAGAATTTATTAGGAATGACATCACCAATGCATTGTTAGACAACCATGTAGTAGCTGCAGCAGATGCTGTAGGCTTGGGAGTTTCCCTTGTAAAGAGACCCCAGTATTTATGTCCTGGGAGAGTTAGAAGACAACTACAGGACCAAGTGAGGTTGTTCTGGCCATTCAGCTTGATGGGACAAGGTTGAAGAGTATTTGAATGCCCATGAGTACTTGAACAACCAAATTATGGTGGTGTCAATAGCATTTTCTAAGCCATGGTGTCTAGAGAAAGGAACACCTGACAACAGAAGAAGGCAGAGGCAGTAGAGACCAGCAGTTGGTGCAACAACCTAGATGATTCATGGGGATGATGAAACGCAGCACCAGGGGCTAGATGGGCCAGTGGTAAATGCACAGCATCTGGTTGTAGAGAAGCCAGCGGCAAACAGAGGCTGTGCTGGTGGTCAGAGCCAGCAGGAGAGGCGGGGTGACCTGTGGACCATGGTGTGACGAGCATTGGCAGCGCTGGTGGAATTGGGGGGTAACTTTCGGTTGGTTGTGGTGGGAACATGAGCAACCAAGGGTTGAGGTAGTGGGAAATGAACTTGGTTGCACTAAAGAGGGAGCAGCAGCATAGTTCCAGTGGTTGGAGAGGCTGGCAGACAAAGGTGAAACAGCAATGATAGTGGGCCACAGACTGAGGAGGTGCAGGTCATGTGGCATAGTGATTGTTGTCATCTAAAATGCTCAACAACGAGGGTATGGCCTCCAATGGATGGTGGTAGAAAAGAACACTGTGAAAACAAATAAGTTTTCTAGGGTTTCAGTTTGTGTTGCCAAGTTCAAGGAGTGAGAATGATGTGACTTGTCATTAATTGACATAGTTCTTCTTTACCTATAATGATATTAAAAACCTAAAGGTAAAACTGTGAAAGAGTGAAAAGGGTTTTCACCAAAAAAGAAGGGGGAAAAGTGAAACTCTAAGTCTATCCTACTACCATGTCCACAAATGGCATGAGCAAAAAGGGACTAGAATTTCTCTAGCAATCAAGTGATTCAACATATCTTGGGAGTGTTCAGATCCCCCCCCCCCCCTTTTTTTCCCAATTCTATTAAATGATTACCACCCAAAAAAAGATAGAACAAAGGGGGGGGGGGACCCTAAATTAGCTACAGTTACTGCTGATTTTTAGTAAGAACCAGTAACCACCCATGCATGGGCTTGGTTTGAGCCAAATGTATTAGTTAATTGAAGAATCATAAGATTGAGTTGACTCATTGACAGAATAATGGCACTGAGTAATGACTTAGTCATGTTTCTCTTCGACCTTCTTTGATACTTTGTAGAGTACCTTCCTTTGGTGCTGATCTGTGTCAACTAGGCTTTCTTCATGTATGCACATTGTAGACCTCAGAGCATATTTATTTTTCTTGGGTTACCATCCAAGGTGCAATGTGGTTTGTGTATGACAAATCTGTTCCCTTTTCTTGCAGAGTTTTTTGGTTGGATATGTTGTTGGTTCTTGGCCATTATTTTGGGCCTTATTCATCAGCTTTTTGCTTGGCACTGCATATTCAATCAATGTGAGTTTATTCCCCTCCCTGCTTTTCCCCAAGGATAATCTAAACAATTTCTCTACAAGCATTTGGGAATAAATCTCTTTTTTTTTTTTTCACCTAAAACAAATAGAAGCCATGTGGTTTATCTGTGGTAGTCAAGAAACACCTGGGTAGAAATATACTTCTATTAGGTTGAAGAAATTAACCACTTTGTATGCAGGGCCTCACATGTAAACTTGGTAACTCTTAAATCCCTGCATAATTATGTGTTCCTTCCCCAACCTGTCCCCCCCCCTTTTTTTGGGGTTTTCCTTTACTCCACTTTTGCTCAGCTGTTCTCTAGTTTGATTATGTGATGTTACACCCTCCTATGGGGCAGAATTCCTAACAAAAGGATGGAATCATTGGATATCTAATTATTGTGCATGTAATTCCTCTGTATTGAATGCATTGTACAGTCTATCTTGATTAAGCTACATAACAGTTATTGGGGTGTCATCACGGTAAAGGAATTTGCATTGATCTGACTGGTCTAGTGAAAAAGAAGGATTGCATTAGAAGCGAGTTCAAAATCATAGAAAATTAGAAGGCATGCTAGAGGTTCCACTTTAGTAAAATGGCATTCTTGTAATCTTCCTTGTTGTCAAGGTGTCTACCTAGGCATTGAGCCGCATTTTTCACATGCAAGATGTCAGCCGCTTTATCACCTAGGCACTGCCATTTTGTCGCGTTGTGTGTTGTATTGCTACCAGGTGCTAAAGCGGATACTCTTTTGACATTTTGTACCTAAACCTTTTATTTCGGATTTTTTTTTAAAACTTCAAACTTTATTCTACAAAACCATATATGAATGTAATAATTATTTATTTTGGATTTGAGAAGCATTTGATAGAGAATTATTTGGAATAATGCGATCTATGGAATAAATTTCAATTGAAACAGTTGAAATTTTGGTCGAAATGCCTACATTTTCAGAAAATGAGACAAAACTCCAAGATTCTGTTGAAGTTAATGGTCTTAATGGTTTTGACTGAAATTTCGGTCTATAACATAAAAAAAAAATTCAAGGGAAACTCAAGTTTTGACCGGAGGAAAATGGGAAACCTAGATGGGAAACTGAAAAATTTCGAGGAAACTTAGGATTTTTTTGTGAAGTTTCGATAGGTTTTAGGGAGTATTTTAGGTGGAACTTTGCATTTGAGCTAATTAGAGTGCAAATAACACATTGGCACATGCATTTTGCTAAAAATGTCAATGTAGATATGTCATTCAATGTACATAACATCAATGTAGAGTTGTTTGAGAAGTACACTATAAACTTAACTACTTAAGTACATAACATTCAATATATAATTTCTAATATCAAAACATCAAATACAAAGTAACTAACAATAAAAGGAAAGTACAATTCAGTGCCAAGAGGAGTGCCTCGGTGGATCCATCCTGTGAGTTGAGTAGTACTATACCGTAACATTCTCTCCTCCAACCAACAAACATAGACATCCCATGACATTTTATGCCTATGGTTGTCAAGATAATTGACAATTGCAACTTTGTAAGTCTAGTCATCAACATGCCTAAGATTACCAGTATGAGGGAATACGCAATTTAGATAGGGAAGTTTTAATGAAGGGGGTATTTGTCGTGGTATTTTGGGAAACATGAAAGAAACAAAAAAATGGAAAATTTGTGAAAGTTATGAAACTTGTGGGAAAAAGTCTCAGGTTTCCACAAAATTTCTCAGGTTTTCACCACCAAATTTCTCAAGTTTCCACCACGAAATTTCTCAGGTTTCCACCAAATTTCCCATTTTCGACAAAATTTCGATGGTTTCGATCAAAACTTCGGTTTTTCTTCGGTCCCCTAGTTTTTTGTTTTGAGGTTCCCAAAATGGAAAATTTTGGTTGAAATTTCGCAAGTTTCGACTGAATTTTGTTTATGGTTTATACAACACGAAATTTCAGTACCGGCTGAAACGATATCTGAATGGTTATAGAAGTTACTCTTTTCGAGTGGAACCTGCGAAGTTCCACTCGTTCCGCCACTGGAATTTCAGGTCCTTCCCAGCATTTTCTCTGATTTCGTTTGGTTTCTACCCTCATTTGAGCTGATTTTAACAACTCCTTTTCATTCCAACTCCACTCTTGCTCCTCCATTGTTGGGTTTTTGAGAATCAAACAAGTTGAGTTAACAAATTCCCCATTTTTTATTTTTGTTTTGTTTATGCCTCAAATCAACTTAGGTTGTTTTCAAATTAAAGTATGTTTAGTCTAGAGTGTTGTTGATCTATGATTATGTGAAGTTAAAATTAATTTTTGGATATTGCTACTATTTTTTTTTTTTTTAAAAATTGTTTCTAAAATATGTATGTATACACTCATGTGTGAGCCTCAAATTGATGAATATAAGACACCATCACTTGATCTATGCTCTGATGGTGTTGAATCAGATTTTTTTGTTGTTTATTATTAATTTTAGTTGTTTGAAAAATATTAAAATATTTTTAAAATTTATTTAAACATTAAAAAACTAATTCATTTCTATTATACATTTAAAAATAGGAGATTATTTATAGAAGCATGTATGTAATTTTTTGAGCTTATTGGAGTGCTTTTTTTTAAGGTACTTGGTGTGTATTTCTTGTATCAGAAACTCTTTGAAAAATGTCAAACAAAGCCTAGCAACACGGGAGGCCACTGAAAGCCGATAAAAAGAAGAGTGAGTGCAATTATTTACAAGAAACAAATAAGGGAGGTGGAGCCACTAGATTGACGCTGCATCTAGTTGGGGGAAGTAAGGATGTAAATAGGATGTGAAAAGGTTCCTTCAGAGATCAAGAAGGCAATGGATTCATACTTGGCTAAGAATACAAAGGGGGGAGTTCAAGGATCTATGCCTAGATGACTTTCCAGAGCTAGGAGAGTATGGATTTGAGCCTGATTCAAATTCCGCACTTGAGGAGGGCAATGATAATGAGTAAGAAGAAGATGAGGATTGATGAGATAAGGAGATAATAAGGGGTTTTGGGTTGTGGGTCATCTAGAGAGTTAGCAGGCATGGGAGGCACAAACAGCTCCCAAAGTCCCTATAAGGAGGAGTCAAGAGTGTGAGGGAGGAGATTTCTATCCCACGGGCCCCAACATGGGGTTCACTTCATTAGCACTTATTATAGATCTAGATCTTGAGATTCTTCATAATGATCCTGCCTTATTTAGGAGGCCAGAGCAAAAGAAAAGGAAGTTAAAGCACTTTTCAAGGAGTGTGAAGTAGAAAGTGGGAAGGCTTTCTCCAAATGGTCTATGTACTATAGTATTCCAACACATGCAGCCGAAAGATCCTACTGCAGGGATATTATTGAGGAGATAGTCAAGGTTGGGAGGGGTGTATAGTGGTCCACCCCACATGAGATATATACTGTGTATTTGCCTAAGCATAAATAGGACTTGAATGAGTACATTGACTATGGTTGGACTAGGCCCACTAAACAGTCAATCATCAATTTCATGCTGAATTGTGATGGGAGGATAATGTTCCTCAAGTCAGTAGATGCATCTAATGAGAATAAGGATGCAAAATACATCTACAAATTGTTGAAGCAAGTGGTGAAGGAGGTTAGAGTGGAGAATGTGGTCCAAATTGTGACTGATAATGGCTCTAACTACAAGAAAGCTAGGTTGAAGATGATGGAGAACCCTAGGTATCAAAACATGCTTCTACTTCTAGTACTAATTTCAATTACATTATATACTTTATGGATTTATGTTGATGACTTGACGGTTCAGTAAATTATTACTAATTTGGACATTCTTATCTCAAGCCTTGAACTCATATCTGGATATGGAAGCTCATTTTGAACTCCATATTTCATCTATAACCAACCGCCGGTGGTGCGTGACTTGGCGCATTGACTAGATGCTAATAGGATCATGCGGGAAGAGTCCACCCGTCGGAGGAAGGAGAGCCTTGACACTCAAGGAGACCGGGCCCCCGGTGTTGGATGGAGGGGGGGCCAAGCCCAACAAGTTAAGCACAACATCCTCCTCAAAATAAATGGGGGCCACATCCACACATGGCCGGTGGTTGTATTTGTTCAATTTAATTTTCATTATATTGCCCTTTGGCTATCCCTCTTTTGCTTTTGTTACACAACATACTACCTAAATCAGGTACCATTAGCAACTGCTTTGGTCGACTTGTTGCCTTGACAACCATGGTAGTCTTACAAGATCTTGACTCACTTTTAAGCACTTCTTGGATGAAATTCGATCAGTGAGATCAATCTGCGATCTTTTATAAGATGCACCCGCATATGCCTATCAAAGTTTGCCGATGGCAAGAAAAAGCATTTTTTCTGCTGATCAATTTTTTCTGATGGTTATCATTTTGGACATATCAAGAAGAGGGGGAGATTGAAGATATGCTTCCATGTATAAGTTTAGGGTGGATGAAAATCATAAAATGGATGTAGAATTTTGGAATTTTTAATAGTCAGTGTATCTCATCTGGTTTAAAACAAATTTTTATTTGATGCTAAGATGAATAGATCACCATGCTATATGAAGAAAAAGATTACACTTTCATGCAATGGGGGGAAAAATCATCTTAAAATGGTGCTATAAAATGCAGATGAGTAGAAAGAGACCAGAAATTTCAGTAAGAAAAATATTTTCGCTGTAGTACCAAATTAATTGGTCACTCTAACCAAAGCACATTTTATTAGACACTGAAATGATTTTAGTGCTCTATGAGTGACATCACTAAAAGTAAAAAAGACAAAAATATAAAATTAAATGGTAGGAAAAGATAAAAAGAAGATTAAACAGTGTCCCTGATGTAGCATAACCAGTTACTAGTCATGCTACAGTAACATCAACAGTAACCTAGGGATATTATTCTTCCTATTTGATGGACCCCAAGTCTAGCTTGTAAGGAGATAAAATAGGAGATACTATTCTATGTCTGAACTTTAAAGATAATGTAGAATTTTATAGTTTGTTAATTGGGATTTATATAGTAAGATTTTCTTTTAGATAAACTCAGTATAGCTAAAATGAGGATGCTAAGATAGATGAGTTGCAAAACTTGGAAGGATGAGGCTAGGAATGATCATATTGGAACTGGTCTAGGAGTAGCTCCGATAAATTTTAAGCTCTGAGAAAGTCGATTGAGGTGGTATGACCACATTCAACAGAGGCCTTTAAATGCCCCCTGTATGGAGAAGCTATTTATTCCAAGATCGAGGAATTGGAAGAACGAGGGGTAAACCTAAGGTAACCTTTGGAAAGGTGGTGAGAAAGAATAGGCTTTGTATCTAGTCTAGCCTCAAATATAGCAAATTAGAAGGTAAGGATCCATGTACCTTACCCCATTTAGCTGGACAAGGCTTGTTGTTATAAACTTCTAATTATGCATCAGATATTTAATCTGTGTTGGTTGAGTTCTACTAGGAGTTCTCTATTAGAGTTTTTGTTCATATAAATTTCTATTTCTTGTAAGGGTATTTATGTAAGTGTTCTTTCCACTTTATTATAAATAGAGGGCTTGAGATCACACTGATCAATTAAGCCATTTTACCAAAATCTAGTTTCTCAACATGGCATCAGAGCCTAAGTTCGATTAGGGGAAGAGGAAGAAGAAAAGGAAAAAAGAGAAAAGAAAAATCTCTATCTCTCTCACTGAGGAAGACCTACCTCCACCGCCGCTGCGACTACTCCATCGCAAAAGTTCTGCTGCAACCAACATCATCATCCGCTGCAACCCGTCCTAGAAGCCATCACAAAGACCTATCAAAGGAAACAATATTCAAAATTATATTGATGAATTCAAAGGTGGGAATTCAAAGATAGGCTACATCTGATCCCTAGAAAAATTAAATTAGTTCATACTAGAAATTAAAAAAAATAACAGAAGAGTTCGTGAACATTGAAAGAAGATGAAGAAAAACTTATTCCCAAACTTTAGATCTCCAAAGCCAACCAATGTCTCTTGGTTCGACCTCTCCGCTCCTCCAAAGCTCCAAGAAGGTTCTTTATGCTCTTCCAAAGCTCCCAAAAACGTCCTCTCCCTTGCTGGAGTTTGCTCTCCTTTTTTAGATAATTTAACTCAGAGTTTGAATTAAACTCAGAGTTCCTATCTGACTTAACCAAGGAGTGTTTTGACGTATGAATCGAACTAACTTAGAGATCTCCAATGAACAATCCAACCGTTGGATTTGAAGATCAAGAAGTCATGAAGCTCTCCTCCAAAAATCGGCTCAATCGGACACCGGATGACCATCCGATGAAGGGCTTGATCAAAACTGGACAGAGACACTCAAAAACGGGATTTTTGAGTTTTCCTTATTTGAATTGGATTCTTTTTCCTCTTTTCCCTTCTTTGATCAAATCCTAATTAGGAAATAAAATATAGAATCATCCAAGGACTCATTTTCTTTATGTTTTTGACTTGAGGTAGGACTCTTGCAATAATACCCAGATTTATTGATAATTTCCTACATGTAAAAGTAATAAATCTTAATTAGAATTTATTAGGAAATATATAAAATCACCAAAATTATAGAAATTAAAGGAAAGGGTGCAACATATTCATTTTTATATCATATTAGGATAAATTGATATAAAACAATTGTAAATACATGGAAATATAGTAAATTAATCGTATAAAATAATATGCATGAAATCAACTTATCATCCAACATCATCTGAAACTCTCGCTGCAACCCCAGTCCTATAAGCCATCGCTGAAACCTATTGCAGAAACCTATCGCAGAAACAAGACCTATTTCAGATCATCTCTGCGCAGAAGCCATCGCTTGAACCTTCTTCTAAAACCTATCACAGGTCATTGGAACTAACCTTTCTCTTACTTCCGCCTTTTAATTTTTTTCTTCTGCTGCTGAAAGCGCCTTAAAAGCTATTCAGCCCTTGAACCAACATGGACCAGACCAGCCCAACTCTAACTGAACCATATTTTGGTTAGTTCCTCCCTAACCTGTGGTTCTATTGGCCCAAAAATAGGAAGAAAAAATAATGTTGTTTCAGGGTCTTTGTTTGTAAATTTATATATTTTTAGGGCCTTTTTTGGTAAATTTGCATATTCTTAGGGATCTAGTTGAAAATTTACATAATTTAGGGACTTATTTATAAATTTGCATATTTTTAGGGACCTCTTTACAAATTCACACTTTTTCAAGGGTTTATTTGTAATTTCCCATAATTCCGAGGGCCTCTTTTGAGGGGGGGGGGGGAAGAAAAGAGAAAAGAAAAGAAGAAGAAGATGAACATGGTGTTCCTTATATGCACATTTTGAATTTTATCATTCCCTAGATTTGTTTGGGCGGTTTGGCTATTGCATTCTGTGACGTTTTAGTTATTTTGAAAGGGTGAAGACTCAAGAACTGTAGACAATTTGTTAGGTATGGCAACTACCAATAGTATCTCCACTGGCTCCGAACATTACTCCACTTTTCATCCTCTTTTGGTAAGGTTTGATGGAACAAATTATTTGATATAGTCTCGATCTGCTTACTGAACTATTGCCGAAAGAGGACTTGTCGGACACATTATGGGCGCCACTATCAAACCTACCACCACAGGTGTTTTACATGATAAATGGATCTCGATTGATTCTCTTATTATGTCATTTCTTTTAAATTCCATGAATCCAAATATTGCTTTTGGATACTTATTACCTAATATTGCAGCCCAAAGTCTGGAAGGCTACTATTGAAACATTTGGACAATTGGGGAATGATGCACATGTTTATAAGTTACGGAAGAAGCTTCATGAGACCATGCAAAAGGAATTGACTGTGGCCTAATATTATGCTGAATTGCAATCTCTTTGGCAGGAATTGGATCATTATGGGGACTATCACCCCATTAATCTGGATGATGTGGCTACTATAGGAAGCATGTTGATAAGATTCGGGTATATGATTTCTTGACAGGTTTGAATGTAGAATATGATCAGATCAGAGTGCAAGTATTAAGTCGTTTTCCTTTTCTTACACTAGAACAATCTTATGCTCTTCTTCAGTGTGAGCAAAGTCATCGATTAGCTATGCTTCATGCTTTTATTGTGGAGAAATCAACTTTACAGTCTATTAGCACAAAATCTTATTCGACTAAGGAGATTGTCAAGTGTGAGCACTATCACAAACCATATTATACAAAGGCCAATTGTTGGAAGCTCCATGGGAAACCTGCTGATTTTGAACAAAAAAGGGCACAAAGAAAGGGAAAACCGAAGGCTAATTTTTCTAATACGGTTTCCACAACACCCTCTCCAGACATTGGTTTTTCACAAGAGGAGTTAGCTACTTTGCGACGTATTCTCAAACTTCTACTTGCCGGTACAACCTCTACCACTTCTTCCACTACCCATACCAACTCCTACTTGCTATTTCAAGTAAAACTTTTACAGGCTTCCATATTTTTTTAGTTTATGCTCCCTGGATTATTGATACAGGAGCCACAAATCATATGACAAGTTCATCTTCTTTTTTCTTACATTATGCTCCAACTTTCGGAGAAGATAAAGTTCAAATTGCTGATGGTTCCTATTCTTCCATTGCTAGAAAAGGGACCATTCAACTTTCTCTATCACTTTCTTTGTGTAAACTTTTACATGTTCCCTCTTTCTCTACTAACTTGCTCTCTATCAGTAGTCTTAAACATGACTTGAATTGTAAAGTGACATTTTTCCCATCTTACTGTGTCTTCTAGGATCTGGTCACGGGGAAGGAGATTGGACATGGTAAACTAGACAATGGACTTTATCTATTGGAGCCGATTGAAAGATCTACTTATGCTTTGACTACTTCTTCCAATCATGTCCATTCGGTAATATCAGACCTTCATTAGTGGCACCATAGGCTAGGTCACCCCCCTCCAGGAACTCTTAAGAAAATATTTCCTGATTTAGATTATTCTTGTAAAAAGGATGAATTTTTTTGTGAAGCTTGCATTTTTGCGAAGCAGAGTCGTTTTACTTATTTATCTTCTTTTCATAATAAAAACTCTATTCCTTTTGGACTAATTTATACTGATGTGTGGGGCCCTTGTCGATGTGTGTCTATTACTAGTCATAAGTACTTTGTCACTTTTGTTGATTGTTACTCTCATTCTACATGGATTTATCTTTTAAAACATAAAAATGAGGTTTTTCAATGTTTTCGTGATTTTCATAATATGATTAAAACTCAATTCAATGCCATTGTGAAGATCCTTTGCAGTGACAATGGCACAAAGTATCTTGATGGTGAATTTTATAGATATCTCTTTTACTTGGCATTTTACATTAGACCAATTGTGTTGATACAACTGTCCAAAATGGGGTTGCCGAACGGAAGAATCGGCATCTTTTAGAGATAGCCTGTTCACTTATGATTGTTATGAATGACCCTGACCAATACTGGAGTGATGCTATATTCACTACCTCTTACCTTATGAATAGGATGCCTAATAGGATATTTGGTTTTAAATGTCCTATTGAGCTTCTCCAGGGAGCCTCTTCTTTTGTTATTCCCCCAAAGGTTTATGGATGTGTATGATATGCCAGAATCACAACCCATCAAAGTAAGCTGGCTCCCCGTAGCCTACGCTGCATTTTTCTGGGGTATATTTCTACTCAGAAAGGGTAAAATATCATCCTCCTTCCAAGAAAACCATTGTCTCCATGGATGTAATTTTTAATGAGTCTTGCCCTTATCATACACCTCTCCAGGGGAAGAGTCCTAAAGGAGAATGTGTTCTTTCCAACTCTAGACCTTTATATCACACCACCACAACACAACTTAGGAGTTCAAAAAGTGTTTCCTGACTAGTGGGGAGACTTCGGCCGTATGCCTGAACACTCTAATTCTCCCTCTCGTTTTCTGAACCATGTGAAGAACCTAATAAGGGGAGACCACCCTTGTGAGGCACACTATTGAGGTCTCTCAAAACAAGATTGACCAGAATAAGGAGGTGCAGGCTTATCAAAGGAAGAATTATAACCGGCCAAAGCAGGTAGAGAAATTACCACTTCAGTCTCCTGCTCCAGATTCAGATTCTACTGTTCCCGTTGATGTATCTTCTTCTGATCTTCTTATTGCTGTTAGAAAAGGAGTCAGATCTTGTACTCAACATCCCATAGCTAAATATGTTTCTTATGACTCTTTGTCTCACTCTTACCGTGTTTTTATATCATCTTTATCGTCTATATTTGTTCCTAAAAGCTAGCAGGAAGCATATACTAATAAGAGATGAAAGGCAGCTATGGTAGAGGAAATGCATGCAATGAAGAAAAATGATACTTGGGAGCTGGTTACACTTCCTCCAGGAAAAAAACCCATGGGCTGCAAATGGGTGTTTGTAGTTAAACAAAATATGGATGGATTAGTCAACAGGTTGAAGGCTAGAATAGTTGCAAAGGGGGTTTACCCAGAGCTACGGGATTGATTCTTAGGCGACTTTTGCCCATGTTGTGAAACTGAACACTGTTAGAGTTCTGTTACCTGTAGTTGTGAACAAAGAATGGAACTTGCACCAACTAGATGTAAAGAATGCTTTCTTACATGGGGAGTTAGAGGAAGAAGTCTATATGGAAATCCCACACGGTTTCTCCGATGGCAATACTACAGGGAAAGTTTTTTGGTTGAAGAGGTCAATTTATGGGTTAAAACAGTCTCCTAGATGTTGGTTTGGATGCCTCTTGAAGGCAATGACTTCTATTGGGTACAAGCAAAGCAATGCTAATCATACACTATTTGTCAAGAAGTCAGATACTAACATTACATTTCTTATTGTTTATGTGGACGATATTATCATCACAGGGAATGATGCTAAAGAAATTCAAAGGTTGAAGGATTTTTTTTGGTAGAGAGTTTGAGATTAAAGATCTAAGGAAGTTACAGTACTTCTTAGGGATTGAGGTGGCTCGATTAAAGAAGGGTATATTCCTATCCCAAAGAAAGTATGTCCTAGATTTATTATCATAAGTGGGAATGTTGGGGTGTAAAGCAGTTGATACCCCTATTGAAGTTGGAGCTAAACTTAAAGAAAAAAAAGAGAGAACCAGTGGACAAAGGAAGATATCAAAGGCTGGTAGGGAAGCGCATAATCCATATTTAGCTCATATAAAGGCTGTTACCAGGATACTGCAGTATTTGAAGGGAACTCCTGGAAAAGGAATACTTTTGTCACCCACTGATAATCTAAGAGTATAAGCATACATTGATTTAGACTGGGTTGGATCTCCTAACCAAGGAAGAAATTTCGGTCGAAATGGAAATTTTGACCTTGCAAAAGGTCGAAATTTCCAGGTTTCGGTCAAAATTTTGACTAAAACTAGACATTTTTATCCGACTCTTGGAACCTCAATTTAGGGCCTCATATGCACTAAAATTGATTTGGATTCTTGCATACTACCTATTTTAAGCATAATAAACACTATAGAACTACTAGTTTACTAAAAAAACCACTAAAAATGTAACATCCAACTTTCCAAGTATATAGTACATAAGAGGAAGCGAGAATGTTACAACTTACAAGTCTATTCTATTCAATGTCTCCCTCTTCCGTCTGCACCCCATACAAATGACAATACAACTCCCATGATGTTTGCCCCATATAGTTTTGGAAGTAGTCAACAACTGCATCTCTGTACGTGGCCTCATCCACATGCATAAGATTTCCTGACGGTGGGAAGTTGTGAATCTCCAAACAAGGAACTCGTGGTGGTGGGCCTTGTGGCTGTGGAATAGTGTGGAAGATCTGCTCAACAAATGAAAGAGCACCTTGGCTGTTAGGAGAAGGATAAGGTCTATATTTATAAGGTCCTAGTGGCCGACTCTAATAGGTGACAGTGGGAGGGACACCACAAGCTCCATAGGCTGCTCCATAACCATAAGGCTCCACTAGTAGCTGACTGGCCTGACTCTAAATCTGATAGCTAGGAGGGATAGTGACACTAGATGGTCCATAACCATAAGTCAACTCGGTAGAACCAATACTCTCGATAGCAGTATCATATGAGGACTTTGCAGGCCTATGCCATCCGGATCCTCTGGAGGTGGAGGAGTCTCTAGCATCATCAATGTTCATCGATCTCATAGATCCCATCAAGCTCTCGGTGTTGGGTGGATGGTAGGACCTATATGATGGTGTGTCCGTTGTGCTACAACCGTGCTGTCTCCCCTTCCCCTTCCTCGAATATGTAGAGGAAACATTTTGGCCTCGAGATGCAGTTCCAGTATGGTCTAAATCCTGAGTCTCGTGGGTGAACTCACTCTTGCTTGTGAATCTCGGTGGTTGTCCTCCCCACCCTTGACTCTCACGTGGTGGTGGTGGTGGTGGTATGTCCCTAGGATCAGCTGAATCTTGATCACGAGGTCCAACACCCTCCTCATCCCCTCCATCATCACCGCCATCGTCATCATCATCGCCATTGTCATCATCACCACCATCGTCGTCATCGCCGGAGGCCTGAGTCACCTCATCCTCAGTGTTGGACTAGACAATCAAATCCTTACTTTGGGTGGATGCACTAGGGGTGTGGCACGAAGGGACAGGCGGGCTCTGCATGTGCCCTCCCCTCCTGGGCCATGAAGTCCTCCACATCAGCCCCCGTCTCCTCTGCAATCTGTTTACTAGGACGACCTCCCTCCTCAACTCAGCAATGGCTCTCCGCTGTCCGTGATCCAGTCAACTACTGGGTTATCATCATCATCCATCTTAAATATGTTGGCCAACTTGATATTGGTACTCTCTCTGTCCATCCCCTGTTTAATATGATCCTCTCTCAGTCTCATATTATAGTGTATGTAGACAAGGTCCTCTAGATGCTTCACACTCAATCGATTGTGCCTCTTCGAGTGAATGAGGCTGAAGGTGCTCCAGTTTCGCTCACAACTAGTGGCAGAAAATGTGTGGGAGAGCACTTTGCTTGCAATCACACTTAAGTGGTGTGAGTCACGTCCAAATTGCAACCACCACTCAGCTGCAACAAGCATAGACTCCAAGTCATTTTAATACTTAAATAACTAAATTAAAGATAGAATATAATAATTAAATATACATTATATAATGAAATAAATGAATGAACTTACCCGCAGGGGCGGATTCCTGTCCTGATATGGCCACAACACGACCGAAGCTCCCAGTGGCATCCTTAAATGCCTTTATCTAATATATAAAGAGAAAAAATAATAACTAGTTACTAGGTTAATGACTTAGTATAAAACTATGAATTGTGAATATCAAATGATTCAAATCACTATCTCACCTCCATAAGGATGATTGCTTGTTTAGATGAATCCGGTTTAAACTTCTCCACTATAGTCTGGACGGCATCCATCAAATCTTGCCTCATCCTAAGATTGTCCTTGTAATGGTACTTAGGTTTTAAATAGTATGTTGTGTAAGAAAAAGTATGTCATAAAAGGGAATAGTTAATGCTTAATAGTGTGATAACATAATGAAAATTAAATACTAGACTTAACAACTCACTAGCCTTATGCAGTGGATGCTGCAACATAGACTGCCATCTAAGTTTGATGAATTGGAGGACTTTCTTGTGCCGTGTGGGTGGACCTGAGCAACTTGCTGCATCATCTTCTCTATTGCAGCAAATATGCGTGGTAGAGTAGGTTTTCTTTGCTGATCTACCATCCTCAACACATGCACCACAGGCTCAAGCATCTTCACCACTATTCTCCCATTGTGCCAAAAAGTCTCATCGAGTATGGTCAACTGTGCTCTCCTTCCTCCCATTGATGAAGAGCCCTCCCAGTTAAACCACTCCTCTGATGCAAACATGCTCCTAAGGCTCAAAGCTCTGCAGTGCTATCCAATTAGTAGCAAATCTGGTTATGCCTGGCCTCACTAACTCACCCTGACACTTGTCCCTCATCATCCTTAATGTATAAGTGTGGTTATAGATGAAGGTGCTAACTTGTCGGGCTTGCTCCACGGTCATCTTCACAAGCATGACCTTTCCAATGTCCTTCAACATTAAGTCAATGTAGTGAGCAGCACATGGAGTCCAAAAGACCTTATATCTGTCCATCCATCAAGGCATCAATACAAAGTTATAAAGTGTACATGTAATGCAAATATATGTATTTAGTTATTTACAAATGAAAATTAATACTATATGTTTAGATACCTGAAGTTCTCTTGCATCTTCAACCTAGCTTTCTTGTAGTTGGAGCCATTATTTGTCACAATTTGAATAACATTTTCCACTCCAACCTCCTTCACCACTTGCTTCAATAATTTGTAAATGTATTTTGCATCCTTCTTCTCACCGGATGCATCTACTGACTTGAGGAACACTATCCTCCCATCACAATTCAACATGAAATTGATGGATTGTCTAGTGGGACCAGTCCAACCATTAGCCATCACAGTCACTCCATAATGAGCCCACGTGGGCTTTAATCCCTTAATATACTCATTTATGTCCTCTTTATGCTTAGGCAAATAGACATTATATATCTTATATGGAGTGGGGCCCTGTACACCATTCCCAGCCCTGCCTATCTCCTCAATCATATCTCTATAGTAGGGCCCATGGGCTGTATGTGCTAGAATACTATGGTAATAAGCCCATTTGGAGAAAGCCATCCCCACTTTTTCCTTCACACTCCCCCATAAGTGCTTCAACTTTCTCTGTTTGGAGCATATTGTAGAGTTTTTCAAGATACTTAGTGTGTATTTCTTGTATCAGGCACTCTCTTTCAAGTTTCAAAGATGTCAGACATAGCTTGGCAACACGGGAAGCCACTGACAGCTGATAGAAGGAAGAGCGAGTGTAATTATTGTAAGAAACAAATAGGAGGAGGTGGGGCCACTAAATTGAAGGTGCATCTAGCTAGTGGAAACATGGATGTAGTAGGGTGCCCAAAGGTGCCCGTAGAGGTCAAGAGGGCAATGGCCTCATATATTAGTGGTGGAAAGCAAAAGAAGAAAGAGAAGAGAACACAAAGGGATGAGTTTGAGGATGCATGCTTAGATGACCTTCCAGATCCTGAGGATTGCATACATGCTCCAAAAATTGCATACATGCTTCCACTAATACTCTACTATTTTTAAATTTAAAGCAAAAATTAATTAGTTTTTTTTAATATTTAAATATTTTTTTAATTATTTAAATATATATTAAATATAGTAAAATACATAGTTAACAGAAAAAAATTAATTCAACACCATCACAGCAATATGGTGTCTCAACCCTCACATACATTAATTTGAAGCTCATACATGTACTATAAATATACATTTTTAGCAATACACATAATTTACTAAATAATTTTTAATAACAGAAAAATAAAAAAATTGTAGGAAGAATCAAAATTTAATTTTGACACTACAAATTCATAGATCAACACTCTAAAGTAAACATACATAAATTTGGAAGCAATCTAAGATGGTTTAAGACACAAATGAAATTAAAATAAAAATAAAAATGAGGAAGTTGGTTACTCACCTTGCAAGATTTGAGAAAATGCACAAATGGAGGAGCAAATCTAGTGTTTGAAGGAAATGGAGTTGTAGAAATTAGGTGAAAAGAGGGATGAAAGCAAGAGAAATAAAAAAAAAAAAAAAAAAAAAAAAAAAAAAAAAAAAAAAAAGAAAAAAAAAAAAAAAAAAAAAAAAACTCAAAAAGGGCTTGAAATCTCGCTGGCTATATGGGTCAAAACAGTCGAAATGGCTTGGTAGGTCAAAAATGACTAAAAAAACTACATTTTATAACTTGCGCAAGTATCATTTCAGCCCAATATGGTATCGGGCCAAAATTTCGACTCGTATCAACCGATATATACGATACAAGACACATTTCGTGCTTGTACCTGTATTTCGTTTCAAATTGAAATTTTGCAAGCATTTCGGTTGAAATTTTGACCATTTTGATCGAATTTTTTTCCATGCTCTTGACAGGAAGTCAATTTCAGGTTACTATACCTTTGTTGGAGGAATTTAGTTTCTTGGAGAAGTAAGAAATAGAATGTGGTAGCTTTATCCAGTACCAAAGCTGAATATAGAGCTATGGTTCATGGAGTTTGTGAACTACTATGGTTGAAAGGCTTGCTAGAAGATATTGGAGTCCAAGTTCCAAACCTTATGATGCTATATTGTGACAATAAGACTGCTATTAGTATTATTAATAATCCAGTGCAACATGATCGAACTAAGCATATTGAAATTGACAGGTTTTTTTGTCAAAGGAAAGCTGGAATAAGGGCTCATTTGCATGCCTTTTTGTGAGGTCTGGAGACCAAGTGGTAGATGTTTTTACTAAGGGTTTGAAGGAAGGAGATTTCCTTCCTATTATAGGCAAGTTGGGCATGACTAATATTTGTGTCTCAACTTGAGGGGGAGTGTTGGTTGAGTTCTACTAGGAGTTCTCTATTAGAGTTTTTGTTCATATAAATTTCTATTTCCTATAAGGATATTTATGTAATAGTGTTCTTTCCACTTTATTATAAATAAAGGGCTTGAATCACATTGATCAATTAAGCCATTCTACCAAAATCTAGTTTCTCAACAATTTGGATAGGATATTTGGGATCAGTTTTAGTTTGCCTTAAATTACCATGAGTCTTACTATAGTTGTTCTTTTATTAAAGTATGTCTCTTTTATTATTTCAACACTTGTAGTCAGCTTATTGAGGATGGAATAGAAAATATGGATTAAAGCTTGAGCTTTGTACCTTTGCAACCCCCCTTTCTCTCTCTTCTCTTCTCTTCTCTTTTTCTTGTGAGTGTTCTCTATTCTGTTTCCTATTAATTGGTATCTAAGCCCTAACCTTGGTAAATCTCCTATCTCTCTCTCTCTCTCTCTCACTCTCTCTTGTGGAATCTTCACCTTCTTGCCTCTCCCTGAGATCATTCTATTTGTGATATCCTTCCTAATTTATTCCTTTAATTTCTTTCCTCAGTGATTGTGACTGAACAATGCTGCAGCAGCCCATCAAATCCTATATTTGTGGTGCCAATCAAGTGAGGTGGATTTTTTTTCAAATGAAACTTGAGAGTGATTTTTATTTTTTATTATGTTTTTAATAAAGGGACAAATTGATGCAGCACAAATGGTTGCTGTTCATGCTACAGTAACCTGGAAGATTATTCTTCCTATTTGGTGGGCTCCAAGTCCAGCTTGCAAGGAGATAAAATAGGAGATGCTGGTTTGTGTTGGAGTCTTAAAGATAACATAGAATTTTATTATTTATTTATTGGGATAATCATGTAATCATATTTTAATTTGGGTAGGACATTTAGGATCAACATTAGTTAGTTTAAATTGCTAAGGGTTGTAGTAGGATTAGTTTTTTAGTTTTAAATTTCCAAGAGTCTTACTATAGTTGTTTTCCTACTGAAGTATGTATTTATTATTTAAACACTTGTAATCAGCTTACTGAGGATGAAATAAAAAGTGAATTAAAGCTTGAGTTTTGTACACTTGCAGCTCCACCTTCTCTCTCTCCTCTTATGTTTTTCTTATGAGTGTTCTCCTCCCTCTTCCCCTACTAGAACTCTAGTCTTCTTTGGTTTTTTAATTTCTTCTGTATTTTGTCTCTCATTGGTGCCTACCATACTTGTTATGGGTCCTAGGCATGGTGCGAAATTTTGACAATACCATCGAAACCCTGAAATTTTGCCAACATTTTGGGAAAATTTGGGAATGTTTCGGTGGATGTTTCGTCCCCTAGTTTCGGGGGGTATTTGATATACTTTTGGGCTATTTCTTGGTGCTTAGCTTAATTTTGAGGCCAATAAACACACTGGGAGTGTTATTTTGGCTTAAAACCTAACCTAAGTTGTGTTTTTAATCTACATATGCCCGGCTGTTTGTGAGTTAAACTGGAAGTCGGGAACATGAATTGTGCAAATGATGCAAGAGAACACAGATATCTTCGTTAAATATAAAGAAAGAAGAGAACAACTAAAATTCATTATACAACTAGTCAAGTGTACAGGTACAAGTATACAAGTGTAGGCAAGTACATATTAATCATCCCATCATTTTAATACCAAGTACTGTGCTTAGGTGGATCCATCTTCTCCTGATGGTCCATCTTAGCATATATCATCCTCTCCCCCAACCAATGTACATATGCTAGCATGTCAGTCCCTGTTGATGTCCATTCATATAGTCTTAAATTGCAGCTCTGTAGTGGTCGTCATCCAATGCCTCGAGTGTTCCAGTTCGAGGGAACTAAGAATAGGAGTAGCACTAAGGAATCTGCTTTTGTGGTTGTGGTGGTACTGTTGGTGCCTGTGTATATGATGGAACTAGTTGCCATCTGAATATAGACTCTGCAAATGAGTCTGGCCCTGAGAGACTACACTCATAATATCCATCACTGTACCCATAGTATGAACTGCAAGAAGACATGCCCATACCATCACGTCGATGAGTGGGGGGACACCATAAGGATCAAAACCTCCATAAGTAGATAGAGCTTATGGACTCATCCAAGCTCATGGATCCCATCGCTCCTGCTAAGCTGGCCACCGGATCTTTAGAATTTACAAAAGATCCGTATGATCAAGTGCCATCATGATAACCATGCCTGTGCAGCTTCCCTTGGCCCTTCCCTTTTGGCTGTAGGTTGTAGTACGATCACGATGCCCCTCACCACCATGATCTTGATCCTGGGTGGCATATGTGAACTAAGACTTCCAAGTGTATCACTGGGGGGACATTTGTACCTCTAGTAATGGAATAGGTAAACCCTCCTAAAGTCCTCCACCACTATAACCATCATCATCATCCCCATCACCTCCAGTCTCATGATCCTCATCACGACCACCATTATCATCATCATCATCAGAATGCCTTTTGAGTCAGACTGGGATCAAGTGTGTCATATGGATCGTCATCACGTGTGCTGGGTGCCGTCATCCAATCCTCATCCACTATATCAGCTTCCTCATATGTATATGCTTGCCCATTTCATGATGCCATGAAATCATCCACACGAACCACTATAGCTTGATAAAGCTCTGGGTTAGAGCTTGCTTCAGGCTGATCCAACATTGGCTCACCCCTATCCATCAACAACTGAGTGAGGGGATTCAGATCCTCTGCATCCACCTTGAAGATGTTATCGAGGTTGATGTCTTGCACCCTACCCCCAGCCTATTCCTTGGTATGTTGTATCTTCATCCTTATGTTGTTGTGGCAAAACATTAGATCATTGAGGCGTTACTTGCCTAACCTGTTTCTCCTCTTAAAATGGATCATGCTAAATGTACTCTAGACCTCTCACACCTAGAGGCTGAGCAAGTCTGGGAGAGGATACTGATCGTCAGTTTCCCGAGGTTCGCTGCACTCTTGCCATAAAGAACCCACCACTCAGTTGCATTATGACAAAAACATTAAGTTAATAGTTTATACTTAATACCAACATTTGAATTGAAGGACCCAAATGTGTATGTAAACAGCTTTATATACAATCATTTGTAATGATGGTTAGCTAAATTCTTTCATAAATCAATGCAAGTCTTAAGTTTGAAATCCCTGCTATCTCACTTCTTTGTTGCAAAATGATTGGAGCATTAGGTCCAGCTCCAACTTTGTAATCACTTACATCATGGCATTCAGCAGGTTTGAGTCCAACCCCAAATGTTTGCCATACTAAAATTTGGGGTTGAGATAGTAGGTTGCACAATTCACAAAGTCATAGTTAGAGTTAGGATTGAATGAATTATGAATACATACAAGGCAACCATCCATGATAATTACTTGCTTGATGCAATGGATGCAGAAGATGATCGGTCCATCGTTTATCAACAATCCTCAGGTAACCCTAGCTGCCTTTTGGGGTTTGCTCTGTGTATGGCAACCTTCATACACTTAATGGCTGCACATAGATGGGGCATAATGGGCTCCCTCAAGGAGGAGTCCACTATAGGCAAGACCTTTATGATGGGTTCCAAGTTTTGCAACACAATTCCAACAGATCTCCATAAATCATTAAATGAAATGGTGGCCTGTGCCTCGCGCCTAGTCGAGGTCGTGAATTATGAGAAACACACTAATTAGTACTTAATAGATAATGTAATAATTTGTAAGATGAAATAATTGTATCGAGTTGACTTATCTAACCTAGATCCAACCCAATCAAACCACTCTGGGGATGCAATTATGGATCTTAGGCACAACTTCTTCTCCTATAAGCTACTGAGGACGACGAAATTCATCGTGGATCTCATCAGACCGGGTCTCACCAACTCACCTATACATGATTGCATTATCATGTCCAGAGTGGTGTTATGATTGTAAATGAAATTTATTACTTGTTTAGCCCTCTCCACTACACTCTGAACAATGTTATCTTTCCAATGTCCTTCAACCTGAGGTCAATAAAATGGGCTATACAGGGTGTCCAAAAAGATGATACTCGGGTTAACTCATAAACACCTCACCTGCCTTCTTAAAGTTGGAAGCCATTGTCTGTGACAATTTGGACAACATTCTTCTTACCCACCTCATCCACCACATCCTGTAGGAGACCAATGATATATCTTTGGTCTTTCACATGACTAGTAGCATCCATAGATCTCAAGAAGACTGCCCTGCTATCAGAATACATCGTGAAGTTGATGCTGGACTTTCTCGTTGAACCGGTCCATCCATAAGACATAATGGTGCATCCATAAGTATCTCACAATGTTCTCATACCCTATATTATTGCTGCAGCTCCTCCTTCTTTTGTGTAAGATAGGTGGTCATCACCTTTGCTATAGTATCATATAAGGTCGAATCCATGAAAAAAGGTTTGGCTAGATTTTTTGTTGGATGGAACCGGAGCATCTACTTTGGGATTGCACTTTTAACCATTTTACCCCCTCCTCCTGTTACCCTTGGGCTGCTTGGCCCCGCTTCAAAACAGCAATATCCTGGAGTTGCTCCCATAAGGTGGATAATCACAGAAAGTCGTTTGGGGTGTGCACGACCACGTTCACGGAGTGATCCTCGACTTTGTGATCTACTAAACGTGCCAGAAGTGATATAATCCATATTGAAGGAACTCCAAATGCTCCGGGTAGACCCTAAGATGACCTTTTGTGGCGAAGAGGTGAGCAAGGATATGTATAGCGTAGGCCTTGCTTTCTGCCATCGGCCACCTCAAATCTCGAGCTCTAGTTGTCGCCCTCATCATTCGAGGGGTCAACATCCTCATTAAAATTTGAATCAACCATATTTAGCTAAAGGACAAGGCCTTATTGTTGTTGTTGTTGTTGTAGGTGGTCATCACCTCCGCTTGTCTCTATCTCCGTATGCTTGTAGTATGGACCCTGAGCTGTGTTTGTTGGATGGGCCGACAGCCTCTGACTTTGGTGATGTGCACATTTAACCTTTTTACTCACACTCTTCCATGCATCTGTTATCTTGGGCTGCTTGGCCCCCTTCTTCAAAACAGCAATATCCTGTTCTAGGTTAGGTCCTGACGGCGTGGATAATCACATGGTGTTGTGTTTTGTTCTGGGTGATCCTCGCCATCAGATGGCCACTAAACATGCCATAAATGCCACGTGGGGTTAACCAACCCTCCTATTACCGGGACCAGTTGTTGTGGCTATGCACCGTGCACTCTTCTCGCTCTCGAGTGATCTCGACCATCTCGGTGAGATCTCGGCCATATGTCCACCTCAAATCTCTCCTCTAGTTGGTGCGCCCATCATCAATGGGGTTTACGGTCCTCATTGGGTTGAAAATTTGAATCAACCATATGTTCAAAGGCCTATTGGTCCCCACGTTGGTGGCCTCATCAGTGATTTGTCCGAAACAACTCCTCCGTCTGATTCTCTAAGTCTACCCATAGTGTGAAACCGATAATGTGTAGGATTAGGGAATGCAATGTTATACAACATGTAATATAGACCTTTAAGGTATATAACGGTGGCCATCAAATCCTTCAACACTTAGGTGATGTGAAATGCCATCAACTTGCTGATGCCACCTGAATCTCAACTTTCAAGAATAAAATAATTATGCGACCATTAGTTCTTCTATGCCATCAAGTCAAAATAATTCATAAATTCATAAGACAAGTGCCGTGATTGATCTTCCTTGTTGTAGATGTGCTAAGAGTTGTCCCAAGTGAAAATTCAGCCAAGAATCCACAAAAAAGGTAAAAATTGAGAGTTCCCACCAGCAGACATAATAACTATTGCATCCAAAATGATTGCACAAGTAACTGAACAATTCCAAAATAATTTTTTTCTAAACAAAGAAACAAGGGTAATTTTCATCTGGACCCCTTGAGGTTTGCTCTATGTCATTTTTAGTCCAAAAAAATTGAGACTTTTGCATCTATCTCCCCTGTACAATATAGAAAAAGTCAATTTAAGGACAAATTATCACTTCTATGACGAATTTGCCCTTTTTTTTTATTTAATTTTTTTTATTTTTACAATTTAAAGGATTAAAGTTTATTAATTTACAAAATCAGATCCTCCTTCATTATCAAATTCCCAAATCTTAGGAAATGAAAATTAATGGGTGAAACGTAATCTCCAACTCGTGAGCAAGAGGTTTTTGTGTTTTGGGGTCAGAGAGAGAAGAGAGCCCAAAAGATGGAATTAAGGTACTTACGATTTCTACTGCTGCTGATGTTGTTTGCTCTTCACAAGTCCTCTATTTCAGGTATTCATTCAAACCTAAATGCTCTTCAGTTCTTCCACCTATTTGAAATTTCATTAAAGACCCAAGACCCTCATTTACAATCTAATTTGTTAGCTTTAAGCCTACAGAATCTGAGACGCAGGTTTCTATCCTAAGAATAGTGATTAAACAGAGGATTATCCATCACTCTAGAGAATATCTGCTTCTACGATTAAACGTAATTGTAAGTTCTTGGAGAAAGGGATGCAAACCCTAATGGATCCACCGGAATCGCCGTTTAGGGGCGGTGGTTCTGCTACGACTGGGCTTAACCTCAGCTTGCTTGGATCTTTGAACTCGAACTTGCCCAATACAAGTGACCTTAGGAGAAGAGGGTTCCTGGGTTTCAACTCCTGCTGAAGCATTCTTCTTTCGCACAAACATAAGGCTTGAAGGAGACCTTCCCCTGCTTCTACTCCCAACATTGCTTCTCAGAAACCTTGTTAATGGAGGCGGAAACTTGTCTGCACAACTTGGGCTCGAGATGGGTTTCGACGAAAGCCACATTTAATGCCCAAACCAGAAAACCCAGATGAAAAAACTAGAACTTGCAATGCAATTGGAAGTGATTCGCTTCTTGGGTCGCTATCTTTCCTTGCTCTCCTCCTTGCACCGATAAGCTGTGCAGCTTCAACCATGTCCAACTATCTTTCTCTATGGTTCTCTCTGCATCGTTGCTTCAGTTTTTCGCCTTAACTAGCGAGTTGTAACGCTAAGAAAGGCTAAATTGTGCATCTTCACCTGATACTTGTATATAAATCTCAATTTGTTTTTCTAAAAGGGATGCAAACCCTAGTTGGAGATTACACTCAAATCGGGTAATGAAAGAGGGTCTGATTTTGTAAATTAATAAACTTTAACCCCTTAAAATGTAAAAATAAAAAAAATTAAATTAAAAAAAGGGCAAATTCGTCATAGAAGTGATAATTTGTCCTTCAATTGACTTTTTTTATAGTTCAGGGGAGGGCGATCCAAAGTCTCAATTTTTTTGGACTAAAAATGACATAGACCAAACCTCAGGGGGTCCAGATGAAAATTACCCAAACAATCATGTATCTAGCTAGCAATTTTTCCCTTGCCCTTTTTTTATTTATAAAATAAATTTTTAACTTTTTTTGGCATGGAAATAGGTTGCACATACAAAAACCTTCGATGAAACTATATAGGCAACATTTTAGAAACACATACATAGCTATTCCATAGTTTTCTATAAATTTCACAACAATTTTTTTCCTATTTTTCATAATTATTTATATTTTTATAAATATTTTAATAATTTTAAAAAAATAAATAATTTATTTATCATGTGGATTTGACTCAATGAACCGTAGATCGGGCCATGGAGTTCGACATATGTTTATTCCATCTCCGTACAAGACATATCGTGTATATTTGATGCATTTTTAGTATAAGAAAATACAATTTTTGACGCCCAAAAATCAATGAATAAGTTACTTTGCAAAAAAAAAAAAATCCGACACCATGAGATCGTAGATTGGCGCACGGTGTTCAACATGCTTTAAATTCATACCCATCCAACACCATTATAGCATTCATTTTGTGAAAAATGACTTTGGAGAATAGTGGTTACCTCCGAGATTAAGATTTTTAAGAATCGAGTGAAACGCCACTTGATTGATGCAAAGCACGTGGAGATCTCAAACGAGATGGTGAGATCTCGGTCGAGATATACCAATTTTCTGGCGTAAACTCGGTGGCCCATCTCAGTTGAGTTTTAGGACTTTGGTTGGGCTGAAACTTGGTATTTAGCCTATTTAAGGTCTATGAACACACTGGTGGCCTTGGATTTGTGAGAAAATAACCCTAAGTATGTTTTCTAAGTTGACCTTATGTGTAAAACCAAAATGTTGTGAAATGCAAGATTAGACAACATGTAATTTAAAGATATCAAGTAATTCAAGTTATCAACCATCAAATATCAAATAAACTTACACATCAAACTATCAAAGAACTTAAATGTCTTCAAAATTTTACAACCATAAAAAGTTTTAGACTTATAGGGCCTATTTGGTTACATGAGCAGGAGATTTCAAAATCTAAAGATTTCAAATCTATGGAGTCATAATTCATAAAATTAACTGTTTGGTTAACCTGAATTTGTGGAATGAAATTTGTGGATTCATCCTAAAAAATTGTTTAGTCGACATGATTTTTGTGGATGCGCAAATGTTTAGATCTTTTAAAGTGGGGGTGAAATCTATACCCATAAATCTATAGATTCACATTTTTAGTGTAAAAAGATGAATCTCTAGATTTCATGAATCCAGGAATTTTTACAACCAAACGGGTATAAATCTCGCATTCATAGATTCATGTAATCAAATAGGCCCTTAGTAAGTCATAAATCATAATCTATAAGTCACAAGAGTACAAGACTACAAGACTACAAGACAACAAGAGTATCACTTAGCATTCTGCATCAACGATTTTGAACAAGTGGCCACATATGACTTCCAACTCATCTCATCCTTTTAGTATGTCACATCGGTTTATGTGGGACCGATATGTCTCCATGTCAGAATACTAAAGGAAAAGCACTCTGGGGTAACCGTCAATCATGGGTGGGTAAAAGAGCTATTGTTGCGCTTGCTATTCGTGTTGCTGTTGAATATATGGATAGGGGTTTCTAAACAAGTCAGTTAACAACCCACCTTCACTCCCATATATGTACTCTCCAGGTGCAGGGTCTTGAGGAATAATATGATCTCCATAAGAAGAATACCCAGTGTAATCTGATCCGATGTTGTGATCCCCATATAGGTACTCCGATGCTGCCAACTGGCCAAACTCTATTGTTGTGAACCATTGTGACCATGATTTAGGCTCATGCTTCCCATGTTCAATTAAATATCTTGCATGCTCGCATCATCATTCGTTTGTACTTGGTTTGATATGCTCTTCTTACTCCTAGTATAAGTCCAGGATACAGGGGAACTGTGGCTTGCATGTGTCGGATGACTCGAACCTAGTGGAGGTGACTCCCTTTGTTGACCCTAACTATCACCAACAACACCACCAACTTGATTGCCTCCATGATTCGATGGATGACTTAGAAGGATGGTATCATCGGCATCGTCTAAACTCCCGCTACTAGACATCACTACAGCTGTTTCAAGTCGACCAGGTGGCTCCACAAATGGTACACTTGGTCCTACTATGGCAATCCCTCATCAGAAGACATGTGGTCAGCCACAACATCTAGGCCCATGGTAGCAGCAATGGTAGGATCCGGCTGCCCTCTTGGCCCATCCAGCACTGGGCCACCTCGCTCCCTAACCTACTGATATATAACATCATCTTCCTCATCTTTTGGGGGGCTCGTGGAATATATCAGTCAACTCAATCGGTCCCAATTTTTGTCATCCATATCATCTTGTATGTGCCCTACTCTTAATCTCATGTTGTAATGCACATACACTAAGTCCTCAAGCCTCTTACTCCCTAATCTATTATATACTTTACTATGGATGAGTGAGAAGGTGCTCTGTTCTTCTCGCAACCAGAGGATGAGCAAGTTTGTGAGAGTACTTCAATTGCTATGTCCTTGAGATTTGATGAACTAGTTCCATATAACACCCACCAATCAGCTGCATAACCAAATATAAGAATACATTAGGCAAAGTAAATTTTAATGCTTATATAACTTATAGGTTATAGTCTTATGGACTTATCAATTATCACTTATAGAGTTATAGACTTATAGTAGTGGACTATTTACCAGGATCATTTTTTTTTTTTTTTTTTTTTTGCCTAGTTGCAACCGCAGAAGGCTTTACAAAACTCCCTGAGGCATCCTTGAACTCCCTGATCTGTACACCAATTGTTCAATTATTGTACTTTTATTATTGTATATGCACTAATGCAAGAAGTTGAAGAAACAATTGAATAAGTTCTCACCTCTCCATTAATTGTCCCCTGCATTATGGGATTTGGCACAAGCTTTTCCATCACGTCTTGCACCACATTCATTAACCTTACATTAAGCTCCAGATCATTCTTGTAATGGTACTTTGGTTGATGTAGTAAGCTTGTATTGTGGAAATAAAAAAATTTGGTTAGTGATTTGGTTGTTTACTTGTTTATAAATTATAAGTTATAACTTATAACAAATTAACAATGTAAATTAAAGTATACAACAAAAACTTAAAAGACTTAAAAGTGACTCACCAGCCAAGTGCAAAGGATACATCAAGTGCATCTCCCATCTATCATCGATGATCCTCTTTTAGGATTTGAAGGAGCTAGAGGCAGCAGCTCTAACCAACTCTTTCATTTACTGGAGGGCAGCATATATGTGGGGCATTGTGGGCTTCTTCTCCGAATCCATCAACACAATAGGCTCTTAAATGTCCATTGTGCTATTCAGCTGCCTTCAAAGGAATCATCAGCAGTGGTTTATTGGACTACTACTGCATCAAGATGGCTAGATCCACATCAATTAAACCACTCCTCACTTGCAAACATGTGTTGTAGACCCACCACTTTCTTCTGGAGGCTTTTCAGAGCTACATAGTTCGGGGTGAATCTAGTCAATCCAGGTTTGACTAGATCACCCTTATAGTAGTTCCTCATCATCTTCAGCACATAACCATGGTTATAAATAAAATTTACTAACCCTTCTAGCCTTTTCAACCACATCATTAATTGGCTTTCTCTTCCCCGAGTCCTTCAACATAAGATCAATCGAGTGTGTTGCACATGGTGTCCAAAAGAGGTGGATCCTGCTGCTCTTCTTCTTTATTAACATTTCACCAGCTTTCTTAAAGTTAGCACTATTATCAGTGACAATTTGGACAAAATTGCTTGGCCCTACCTGGAGGACCACCTGCCTAAGAATCTTGTAAAGGTAGTCAGCATCTTTGATTTTATCTGAAGCATCCACTAACTTAAGAGGATGTCTTTCCATTGCAGCTCAGCATGAAATTAATGATGTACTGTCTAGTAGGACCAGTCCATCCATCAACCATCACAGTAACACCATATGTTGTTCATCTTTCCTTTAATGAACCAATGTATTCCTCCACCTCCTGCTTCACCTTTGGTAAATATTTATTCATTACTTCCTAAACTATTAGGCCTTTTACCCCTGCACTTGCCCTAACAATTGCATTGATCATCCCCTAATAGTAAGGTGTTTTGGCTACATTGGTTGCAATATTGTTGTAGAGTATGAATTTACTAATCGCCAACCTAACTTTCTCTCCTAATGCCTTATCCACTTCCAACAAACATATATGTAATGCCTATTTGATAGGTGTCTTGATGCCTAAAGAGAGAGGGGTCTTGGTCAAATGTGGCATTATAATGTACAGTCTTCCTCCGCCTTTCAGTCCTCTCACTTCCATGAAAACTATGTCTAGGTGGCATGGATGCCCCTGACCCCAAACCTCTTGCTCCTCTTGTTTGTTCATATTGCCTCACATTCTCAAAATGTAAGGACCGTCTGCTAGCTTCCATTATAGCCTTTATCTGTCTCCACTCGGCTTGTGACTCAATTCCCATAGCCCCTCTCCTCATCGTCGTCTGACTCCTCATCAACGTCAACAAACGGTCTACACAACACTATATCCCCAAATTCCCTTTGCTTTTGTGCCATCCCTCCCTTTAAAGTTGTTGCAATTTCTTTTTGCACTTAGTAAGGAACCTTGAGACACTTGGCAACATCTTTGTAGCCACCAGCCAAATGTTGCTTTAATCTGATTGAACCACCAGAATTTAAAGTCTTGAGGCAATACTTGCATCAAAATATTTTCTTGTCGGAAGTCAGTGGATCCCATGTTGCCAAGCAATGTCCTGAGTCCCACTTGCCGGTCCGCCACTCCCACTAGTTGCCATTTAAGCTACAAGTCTACAACACTGCATTACATACATCAATTATCCCAAATAATCATTAGAATAATTTTTAAATAATTAAAAACATGTAAAAAAAATTTATAAAACAACAAAACACATACTTTGCTCTAAGATAACATCTATACAATACTCAAATAGACATGTTTGTATTTAAAAAAAAACTACATCATATGAGCATCATTTAAAAAATAAAAAGAACAAATTGCACTGACACCCCAAAATGGAGGCCTTAAAGCACTGACACCCCACTTTATGTTTAAAAAACACAAAGACCCCAAAATTAGATTTTCATTGGATATATTTGTCCAATTTACCACTGTAAACAGTCCAGATACTGTTTATTATAGGGATATTTTTGGAATTGAAACAAAATAAACACTGATTTAACTATTTTCAATGATAAAATTGGACAAATATATCCAATAAAAATCCAATTTTGGGTCTTTGTGTTTTTCAAACATAAAGTGGGGTGTCAATGCTTTAAGGCCTCCATTTTGGGGTGCTCAGTGCAATTTGCAAAAAAAGAAGATAATTTTTCAATAAAATATCAATTTTCATAATTATTTAAATAAAAATAAATACAGCAAGCATGATAATCAAAATATGACTACATGGGGTTGTAGCCCTCTCAATGTAGTTTAATTCATATCATAAGTATTTTTTTATATTTTTTTAATTTAATTTTTAGATATTATATTTTTTAAATACAAAAATTCAAAAAATAAATTAATAGCAGAAAATTAAATTTGTTTTCATGAAAGTGTAGATCAAAGCTAGTAGATCAACATATATTTATGCTAGACTCGCACACCCATTATAGAACATTCTATTTGAAAAAATTCAAATTTGGGGGGAAATCTTACATTTGTTGAAGATCTAGTTGAAATAGCCGTTGAATGATGATAATCTGATGTTGTAGATGTGTTAAGGATGTTTAGAAGTTGAAGTTTAGTTGAATCCCCAAAAAATTCCAGCCAAAAATTAATTTTCCGACAACTTTTGAGAGTTGCAATGAGAGAGAGGCGAGATTTGACTCTCTTGCGCAAGATAGGGGATTTGAAAACCCCCTAAAGCATGTGGTTGGACCAGATTTGGTGAGATCTCCCATCTCTCCCATCTTGATTCTTCTCTTGTCTCACCCTCTCAATTTAGCGAGATATCTCGTGAGATCTCCCGCCATGCAAGCAAGGACCACCCTCAGATGTCAAAGGTTGACGGAAAAATAGTAAGAATCAAGAAAATGGATGGAGATGCTCTAGAGAGGAAAACCGAACCTTCACCAAATGAGGTGAAGGTTCGGTTTGAACTCACCTAAATAGGCGATATTTTGGCAAAATATCACTGAGAAAATGAACTACTCACGATATATTGTCCCTATTTCAGCGATATATTGTTGTGGCCTTGTGTTTCATGCTGCCGAGTAGTGACACATCAACGATTTTTCATACCATGGTCCTATGCTGCCCAAGGTGTTGGAAGCGGCTATCAACGCAATGCACCGCCATGGTGACTAAAGTTCCCAGCTAGGTGTTCAAGGTAGCCATAGTTGCCAAGGCTCTTGGATTCCAAATATGGGCCTTTCTCAATTCCAATTTTCACACTCCACTCGAACCAGTGATTCTAGGCATGACAGGTATGCATATTGGCAAACTAGACCTGTAAAGGGATAAGATTTGGCTCGGATTCACCAATATCTGAATCCGAATCTAAATCCGGTAGAAATTTAGAGAAGGCATCTAAATTCGAATCCGAAACGTTATCAGATTATGATTGGTGATTGTCATATTTTTTAATTTCCGATTACCGATTACCGGTTTCCAAATCCGATTATTTGCTCCTTTTTAGAGAAAAGTGTTAAATACTTTGACCGGATAATTTCTGATTTCCGATTATCCGGTATCCGAATCCGATTGTCATCCATTTTCAGAGAAAAAAATGTTGAATACTTTACTCTATCCGGATATTATCCAATCCGACAAGCAATATCCGAATCCGGTTGCTTAGCGGACAGATATGAATATTTTCCGGTAAGAAAAATTCCGGATACAGATACCCTTAAACGAATGCGAATTCAGAGGCGGATTTCGGCTATCCATTTACAGGTCTACAGCAAACCACTCCTCCGAGATCTCATCATGTTTGGGTTACCTCTCCCAAAATTAGATCTACAACATTAAGGGCATACAAGAAAAACCAATTAATCATTGAAATAGAAGAAAAAAAATTAAACTATATTGAATAAATGATTCAGAGGTTCTCAAAAACATGAGCCAAGTCAAAGTAAATGATTTACATCTACAATTTACAGAGCTGCTGGAAACCAAGCCACCGGGGGGGGGGGATGGTTTTGTCTAGACCATCAAAGTTCCCTCTTATTCTCCAGTAGACTTCATCACATTCTAGATTAGGTTGAGGTCAGTGGTTGGCTGGCTTAAGAGTAGGTCAAATTTTTATTGGGCTCAGAAATTTCATCAGATTTGTATCTTAACTATAGTTTGGGTGTGGAAAATGAGAGGTTAAACATACATATGATATGGGTACCAAAAAGACCTGGACATTATAAAAATACTCATAAGATTTGGCACAGAAAATGTGTACAGTTATAACCACAACAACAACTCAATGCCTTTTCCCAATTAAATAGTGCTGGCTACGTGTACGGTGATTACAGTACATGTTTAATTGAGTTGCACTAAAAAATCTGGGAGCAAAAGTATGAGTACATGTTTCTTGATCGCAGTTCGGTGAAAATACAATTCCAGCCTTACTCTGCATGTGAAGCAGGCATTCTTTAAGAAATCTTCCTATTCAGTATTCAGAATCTGAGTTATCAGTCAATATAGCAGCCACGTAAAATGGATCAAACGTTGCAACCTTCCCATACTGAAAAATACAGCCACATTTTTTCTGGTACTGACCTAGTGATCTTTGAAACCTTGTTGCAGATTCCACTATTGAGATGGAAGAGGTTTGCTTTTGTTGCAGCAATGTGCATCCTGGCTGTTCGTGCTGTAATTGTTCAACTTGCATTTTTTCTGCACATGGAAGTATGTATATTTTAGTTCTCATTCCTGATTCATTAGCTTTATATTCCTTGTATGTATTCTTATATATCCTTTTAAACTAATATTTTTGGGCATTAATGTTTTAGACAATAAAATCTTTCCAGACCTTTGTTTTCAGGAGACCAGCCATCTTTACAAGGCCTTTGATATTTGCAACAGCATTCATGAGTTTCTTCTCACTTGTTATAGCATTGTTCAAGGTAAAAGCTTTAATGCTTTCCATATATTAGGAAGCTATTAGCAACTGGGGACTAATATAAGCTGTTAATCATGGAATTTTAAATAATTTGAATTTCTGGGTACTTCCCTTTTCTTGTTCTGGTAGAGGATACTTCCCAGATGGGCCAAGATTCTGCTCTGACTAGAGTTGTCAATATTCTTATGCATGATTCTTATTCTAATTTATTTGTTTTATTATTTTTTGTGTGGTATGGGGATGGGTTGTGGGGGTGGGGTTGGGTGGTAACATATCAATGTATGCATCCCTCACTCTGCTGGTTAGGCCAAATACGACAACTGGATAGAAATTCTTCTCTTTCTGACAGAAACTTTGATTTTCTTGGTCAACTCACATAGTTTAGGTTACATGCCTTATAATCACCCCATTGCCAAGTTATAATTGACAAATTTGAGCCATGAATAACACTAAGGATGGTTTTGAGAGTCATTTGAGTTGGCATGGACATAGGCAATGGAGGCATGTGATGGGAGAACTGGTGGGGAAGGATACACATGGTTTAGGACTAATAATATATATTTGAATATTTTCATTGGAGAAAAAGGATCCATGTTGCTGATCGCATTTAATTTGGATAAGGCTGAGTTGGGACAGTGTCTGAGTTCCAAAAAGGATATTGCAGACAAATAAAATGCAACTAGGTTTGGGCAAAAAAAAGAACACCTGGGTCATGGACAATCTATTACATTTACTTCTGAACAGGAAGACATGATGTGTTCTGTCCTTTGGGAAATTCCATCCATTGGATGTTGTCAAGGGTCATGATATCAACCATGGACAGATAACCATGCCTATACACTTTTACTTGGTATTATAAAGATCACTTAACCTTTATGCAACAATGGAACCCTTCCATCTAAAGCTGCATCTATACCTTTCAACTATGGCATTATGTGGGCCCAGGTTCTCAATATTTGATTGGATGTTCTATGATCCCGAGGTTTTATCGAGTATTTTCTCTCCAGTGGGTTAAGTCCTTGAACTTGAATGCCCTTCTGGATCTAATACTAGTTACACACCAGCAGCCTGAATACTCTTGGATCTGCGTCAAGATCTGCCGACAACAGCTAACGTGGAAGTGGAACCTAATCAGATCATAACAGTACAATATGTTTATGAATATCATCCTGCATCGTCTGCCCATATTGTTTTCGTATTGGACACAGTTATGGATTGCTCTCTTCAAGAAAATCAGGTATTTATGGAGTATATTTCATCTCATGCATATCGAGAAACCACTGATCCTGCCTATCTTCTAAGGCTCGCAACTCCCAACAAACGCCAAGGAGCCCTTCATGATGTGGCAAGGTTGTATAAGGATGTCTTTGTGAGCTGTCTTGATCCTGAGAATGCTGCTACCTCATCCACCTCCTCACAATGCAGGGATTTGGAGTTAATTAAAAGTTTTTTCCTGCTCTCGAACATTTACCACACGCCCATTCCTAGAGAGATGGAGGCACTTTACAGTCACTATGGATCCCCACATGCACATCCAGGCATGGTGATGATCTGTCCTCCCAGTGTTCCTGAGCAGGAAATGGAAGGGTTAGCTACTAAACAAATGCTTCCATTCAAGAGAAAACTCACTGACACTGACTTTGCAGACATAGATTTGAGTGGCACCGAGTTAGCAAATGGTGATGATTATGGGGGTAAGAGAATTAGAATCTATCAATACGGATCCAACTTCTCTGAGGCTGTGATGGCTGGGCAGATGCAGCCATCCAGTCCAAACATGATGCACTTTGCCTTAATTGTTGAGGGCTACGCCTCCCTCGACATAGAAGGAGCTTCATGTGATAATCCTCAAGTATAGGCCTTCTTTGATATTTTTGTGCGAAGTCCGTTCATCTAAAGTACAGCCCCACATGTTATGTCAAAAATGGAGCTTTTCTAGTGTCCTATCTTCACCTCCTTCTAGCAATCGGGAGGTCTTTTTTGTTTTTGGATGTCTCAGTGTATGTGAATATGGTATGGCAATCATCTTGGTGTATCCATGTAGTAGTAACTACCTCATCAATGACATGGCAGCAAACTTTTGTGTATTTGCACTCTACACTTTCTAAACAACCTTTACAATGGGATACTCTGTCACAACTTGGATCCTTCGTAAATGGTGCATGGTCCCTTTGTGGCAACTGGAAGTTCTCTCTCTGTACTTGACCACAAAGGGGGTGTGCCTCTTAGATGGCAAGATTTTCAGCCGTTTCATTACTTTATTTCACAACACTACTATCCACCCTCCCTACTCACGAACATCATTTCACATGGTCTAATAAGCAACTAGGCATTAAGAGAATTGAGAGCATCCTAGACCGATTCTATGCAACCCAAATTGGTTAAACCTTTTTCCGGAGTCTAGTGTACAACATGTAAGTTTCACTCTCTCTGATCATGCCTTATTGGTACTTATCACACAATCTCCACAACCTCTCTCTAAACCTTTCCGGTTGGAACACTTTTGGATTCAAGAGGCATTTTATCCTGATCTCGTAGCTTCCACTTGGTTCCCCCATTGCCATGCATCAACTTTTGATGTTGTGGTTCACAATTTAAATTCGTTATTACCCACTCTCAAAGAATGGAATCGCCATATGGTCAAGCACTTGGACACAGCTGAGAAAAAATTGCGACATACATTGCTACAACACTCCAAGGTCAACCACTCTTTGTGATGTGAATTGGTTCACTGAAGAAAAACGCTTAATTGCATCACTTCAAAAGGTATTACATCAACAACACCTAATGTGGGTCTAGAAGTCTCGGATTCTCTGGAAATCATATGTGGTGATCGTAACACCAAATTTATCCACATTTCTACTCTCAAAAGACAATCCAGAAATTGCATAGGATCGTTGCAGCATCAAGGATTAACCTTGACAAATCAGGATCAAATTTCTTAGCTTTCTAGACCACTTTCGGTATACCTATACTTCTAACCCGACCCCTTTTGATGCTCATTACTTTTCAGCTGTCGATGGCCGTGTAATAGAGGAAGATCATTTTCTTCTACTTCAGCTAGTGACCAAGGAGGAAATCAAAAGGGCAGTTTTTGGTTCTAATGGTCTCAAGTCCTCAAGTTCTGATGTGTTTTTAGGGATTTTCTATCAGCATTCTTGGCATGCTATTCGATAGGACATCTTTAATATGGTTCGAGAATTCTTTGATAGAGGTACTTTTAATCCCTTTGTTAATCATACTTTCATTTCACTTATTCCTAAAGTGGACTCTCCTCATACAGTAAATGACTATTTCCTAATTAGTTTATGCAATATGACTTATAAGATTATTTCAAAAATACCGGTCACTCGGTGACACCTATCCTCCCACACTTAATCTCCTTTCAACAAAATGGGTTTGTTCGTCAAGGGAGACACATTCAGGACAATATCCTTGATGCGTCCAAAATCTGCTCAGCCCTTAGATCTACTCGTGATGACCTGCAAAACGAAAGCGTCAGATGTGACCCGACCGCGGGGGTCGGGAATCCACCTCCGAAGGCTAAGTCAGTTGATGAACTTAGTCACAAACGGCTCTGCTAGAAGCACAGAGCTAAGGAATGAAGAACTGGGAAAGGTGATCTAGATCGTAAGCCTCTGATAGTTTACGTCTACCAGTGTGTATTTGAATATGAGTCCCTCACCTCGTATGGCAGTGAGGTTTATATAGAGTGTACCTTCGAATCTCCTTCATTGGATGCACTTGAGCCTTCCTCGGGTAGTCGTTGGATCTTAACAGTTAGATCCGTTGAGTGATAGACTTCTACTAGTTTGGACTAGTAGAGGACTCCTGAGATAACCTTTAGGTTATGCGATGATTATACATTCGATAATGATTAGCCGCAGCCGTCAATTTGAGTCTGCCATCATTAGGGTAATTAACCTAATCCGGAAGTTGGATTAGGGCGTGCTTGTAGCTGAATAAGTTTTCATCCTCAGCAAACCATCTTACGGATTCGGTTCGCTCGGGAGTGAGTCGATTCCTTCTGTCTCGATCGGAGTCGAGGATCAAACCAAGTATGAACCCGGTTCGATCATATTTTCTCCATATCACGAGCCCCCCAGACCAAGCGTTCGGTTGATCTCGAGGGCTTGGTTTTTAACTGGGTTCTTCATCAGGCAATAGTCTCTGCGTGTTCCACTAAATGTCATATCACATTTAATGTGGTGGTCACTTTTCCTCGAGCGTTGTGAGGGTAATGCCACGTGTCTCCTTGCAGTCAATCTGTCGTGGCTCACATAACCCAAGCGACGGTTTCCGAACGCCTGTTTCGGATTCGTGAGTTCAAACTTTTAAAACGCCTTCCTGCTCTCAAGCTTTTGCCTCACTGAATCAGTAAGTTTACTGGTCTTTTTCTTTTTGTACCTTACTGAAACAAGTAATGGCAGATAATAGGGTTTCTCTGGTACCCAGTGTTAGTAATAGTAGTGGTAATGAAGCTTTTGCTTCTCCTCCTTCCGAATAGTCGGATAGTGATAACAAAACCCTAACTGTCCTCTGGCGCGAGTTTGCTGAAGTTTCTCAAAAAAGTTTAGAGAGAAAAACCGAAACTCCTTCCGTCCTTCCTGAGTCTGGATCTTCCAAGACTTCTAGGGTAACTGTCGAGTCTTCTAGGCAGTCTCAAACTTCCAGGTCCGATGGCGGACCTGGCTCTGTTCCCTCCGTTTTCAAGGAGGAAACCCTTCTTTCAGCAATCCAAGATTTTGATTTTCCTTCCTCTTATCAGGTTAGGGCTCCCCATCCTGATGAGAGGGTTGATTCAACCCTTTCGGGTGAGTTTTCTCTGTAAATAGATGCACTGGAAAGCGGGGTTCGCCTTCCCTTTTTTAATCCTTTGTTCTTAGCCATTTTGAATCATTGGGACATTTGCCCTGGAATGCTCCTTCCCAATAGCTGGTGTCTCATCGTCGGCTTCTTGGGTTTGTGTTTTGAACTTGGCATTACGCCATCTCTTTCTCTCTGTATGCATTTTCATGTTCTTTCTATCTCCCATCCTCCCGGCTGGGTTTTTCTGTCCAAACACAATAAAGCTGAACTTGATTGGAGGGGCAACATCCTTGTCAAAGGAACTTGCCCTTCTAACCATAAAAGATGGCGCGAACGATACTTTTTCTATCGAGCGCCTCCATCAGATCTTAACTTCCCGACCGTCTGGAGGCGGTGTACTTCTTCTTCTGAGAATAACCGAGGCCTCCCCTTATCCAAAGAAGACGAGGCGGCCATCAGGAAGATCAAATCCATTCCATGGTATCAAGAGATACATGGACTTGAGGTGGAGTATAACTCCATTCTTCAGTACTGGGGCTTGGCTCATTATGAGCTTCTAACCATCATCCTTTAATTTTACTGAAGTGATACGTCTTTAATTCTGACTCTTGCTCTTCTTTGCAGTGCCTCCAAGAATGAACCCTTAGAACCTGCGAGTGAAGGCCGCTAGGGCCGTTGTGACAGCCGAGCAACGATCGCCTAGGGCCTTGACTGTTGAGCAAGAGGCTTCTGTTCCCTCTCCCGACCCCTCTTACAGGGGTATCAGGAATATCAAGCCTGTGGCTGATGCTTCGGGTAAAGGGAAGAAGCCGATGGTGGAGAGGTCTAATGTCTCCTCCTCCGCCAGAACCAAAAGGAGGCATGATACAGTTGATGCTTCCTCCCATAAAAAATCCAAGAATTCTGCAGATTGTGAGGAGGTCTTCACCCCCAGTGGACCCTGAAGTTGACCGACAGGGTGACACAGGATCCTGAGAAAGTTGCAGAGTGGAGCTCCCTCAGTCTTATTCCTTCTGATCGCCAGGAATTTGAAACCCTAGACGACGTTGCCCTTGTTAGTCAATCCACAAGGTACCGGTCTTCTTGCTTACTTATTTTTTCATAATTTCTGCCTTCTCAGGAATGCTGTGTTGAGCTTTTATCAACACATGGAAGCATTGAGCCGGGTTGGCCGCAATGCGCTCCTTCTTTGCAAACTCGTGAAGAGAATTTGGCCAAAGCCAATTCTGAGATAGACCGGCTTACTGCAGCTGCCAAGGAGCTACAAAAAAAGCACGAGGAAGAAGTGAACTCCCTCAAGGAGGCCCTTAATTCTTCAAATGCTCGTGCTATTGCTGCTGAGCGCGAGGCCAAGAAGCAAAAAGAAGCTGCCACGTTGTTCGGTGACAGACTTGAATTTAAATGTATAGAGAACGAAGAATACTTGAAGTTGGTGATTCCCAACAAGCCCGAGCACATCAAGCCAGAGCTTCAGAAGGATTGTGTTCGGAAGTACCTGAACAGCGTACCTTTCTCCCAACTATTGGGTGGCTACAACATCCAAGCTTATCGCTTGGGGCAGAATGACGTTTGGGAGCGAATTCTCGCATCAATCCCTTCCTTCGATACTGCTCCCTTTCGTGAGGTGTGCCATAAAGAGGTCTTCGGGAAATTAGGCATGGATCTCCCGTGACCGGGCTCGGGAAGAAGATGATCCTTTTCCAGCTGACCCACAATATGAGGCATATCTAGCTGACGAGCCGGCACTTCCAGAGGAAAAGTCACAAGCCGAGTCACAAGCTGCTGCTAAAGAGGACTCTGATAAGTTAAAGATGCTGAGATTGCTCGCCTTAGGAAACTAGCTTGGGAGGTTGCAGGAGAAAAGAATTCGGTGATCGATCGTCTTCGGTCAGATCTGGATGATGCCAGGGAGAAGATTCGGCACCTGGAGCGAGGAGTTGGAAAGTCAGGAGCCAAAGAATCTGAAACGTTACCTCAAAGGCAAGCTGTCGTTCCTTTGCCCGAATCCCTTCCAACTGATGTTCGCAGAGCCTGCGTCTTCAAGTATTTACACAGTAAGCCCTTTGTTGATATGCTGAATGCTTATAACTTGTAGGCGTACCGGGATGGTGAGAACGAAGTATGGGAATCAATACTAAGGAAGGATCCTTATTTTGATATGGCTCCCTACAGTGTTGTTTGTCATCCTGAAGTATTTACCAACCTGGGCCTTCCTCCTCCTGACTAGACCAAAAATAAGACTGATCCTCCGCCTTCCGATCTAGATATTATGCATTATCTAGAAGATTCTCCTGTTTATTCTCCTTTGGAATGAGTCAATTATGAAGAGCTCGCCTTGAATGCAAGTTTGGTCGAGGACCATACTTCTCCTGGACAAGCTGGACAAAGAGTATGAAATTGCGGAGGATTTTATACATATTGAAATGTTTTTTGTAATCCTCATTTCTCCTCTTCTTCTCCTTGAATCCATACCAATGATTGACTTATGTGTTTGTTCTAGCAAAGTTGTGCCGATCTTGTATGACTTCTTAATGATCATCGATGATGATTTTCTTTTTGGACCGAAGATTGTATCCAGCTCTTGTAATCTTATGTTTGACGTTGAGACCGGCCTCTTCTGGTCCTTTGAAGGAATAAGAAATTAACTTCATCTTGAACTTTGCTAGCCACTTGAATCGCTATTGTACTAGGTCTTAGTTGTTTAGAACAATGCCTTTACTTAAAGATTTCCGGAGAAATACAATAGTCTGAGAAGGAACTCACTCGAGTTTTAAACCGATGCCTTTACTTAAGGATTTCCGGAGAAATACAATAAGTCTGAAAAGGAACTCACTCGGGTTTTAAACCGATGCCTTTACTTAAGGATTTCCGGAGAAATACAATAAGTCTGAGAAGGAACTCACTCGGGTTTTAAACTGATGCCTTTACTTAAGGATTTCCGGAGAAATACAATAAGTCTGAGAAGGAACTCACTCGGGTTTTAAACCGATGCCTTGTAGAAGGAACTTACTCGGGTTTTAAACAGATGCCTTAAGGATAATTCGAAAATTCAATAAGTCTTGAAGGAACTTACTCGGGTTTCAAACCGACGCCTTGCGGAAGGAACTCACTCGGATTTTCATCCGATGCCTTGACTTAAGAAATTCCGAAAAAAATTCCATAAGTGTTGAAGGACCCACACGGATTTTCATCTGATGCCTTATAGTTGGATCTTATTCTTGAATGTGGTGTATGATGCCCCCCAATCAAAAGATAATTTGTTGAAAGCCAATAATTGCATTGATTGAGTTGAAAATGTTTACATCACGAACAAAATTGAAATCATCATCAAGGATAAAAAATTTTGAGATGCCTGGCATTCCACGAACGATCCAACTCTTTCTGGGTGTTGATGTTCTTCAGCCTGTAAGCTCCTGAACCGACTGGTTTTACAACCATATAAGGTCCTTCCCAGGAAGGGTCCAATTTTCTTTGGTGACGTGGGTCGGAAGCTAAGGTGTTTCTCAACACCAAATCTCCGGCTAAGTACCGACGATTCTTCACTCGAGTATTATAATGAGACGCTATCCTTCTTTGATAATGTTGAGTTCGTGCTATTGCCTTTGCCCGACTTCGTCCAACAGATCAAGACTATCAAGCAGTCCTTGCTTGTTTGCTTTTTCCTCGAACTCTCGATCCCGTAATGTCCTCGCCATTATCTCCACCGGTGCCAATGCTTCGGACCCATATGCTAACCTGAATGGAGTTTCTCTTGTGGGTGTTCGAACCGTAGTTCTATAGGCCCACAGTACATTATGAAGTTCTTAAACCCAAAAAGCCTTGTCAGCTTCGAGTCTTCTCTTTATCCCCTCCAATAGCGTTCGGTTAGTAACCTCTACTTGTCCATTGCTCTGGGGGTATGCCAATGAGGACATATGATGCTCGATCATATACGTTCCGCAAAATTGCTCAAATTGCGGACAGTCGAACTGAGTACCATGGTTAGTGACGATAATCTTTGGAATCCCAAAATGATATATGATTGACTCAAGCACGAATTTCTCCACTTTTTCTCAAGAATTGTTGCCAGTGCACTGGCTTCAACCCATTTCGTGAAGTAATCAATTGCTACTATCAGATATTCCCGTCCGCCTGACGCTTTGATGAATTTGCCCATGATATCAATTCCCCACATCGCAAAGGGAATGGGATCTAGAATTGAAGTCATGGTTTCCGCTGGGCGCTTCGATACTGTAGCATGAATTTGACAGTTGCCACATCGACGAACATACTCCATAGCAGCCTCTTGGATCTTAGGCCAATATAACCCAAGTCTTAGAATTTTGTGGGCCAGGGCTCGTCCACCCATGTGAGCCCCACAAATTCCTTCATGAACCTCAGCCAAGGCTGATTTTGCTCCTTCGGGACCTATACATCTCATAAGGGGTCCAGAATAAGATCTTTTGTATAGTCTCCCATTCTGAATGACAAATCTCACCGATCGTATTTTGATCAATCTTGCCTTTTTCGGATCCTCAGGTAATTTGTCATCTCTCAGATACTCGATTATCAGATCCATCCAGCAACGCTCTGCTTCAATATAAGAAATTTCTTTCTCATAATAACTTGGAAATGTTATCTCTTCAATGTAGACCGAAGGGTCTAGATTCTTTTCTTTGGCATTGGCTAGTCGAGATAGTTCATCTGCCACTGTATTTTCAGTCCTCGGAATCTGAGATATCTTCAAATTCCGAAATTGCTTTTGAAATGCTTGCATTATCTCTTGATATTTCTGAAAGCGCAGTTCTTTAATACCATACTCCCCCTGGACTTGGTTGACTATAAGTTGAGAGTCACTATAAATAGTAACATTTGCAATAGACAATGCTTTTAACAACCGAAGTCCAGCTATCAGGGCCTCATATTCTGCTTCGTTATTACTTGCTTCGAATGCAAATCTCAAAGCATAGCGAATAATAAATCCCGCTGGACTTTTCAATAGAATTCCAGCTCCTGCTCCATCTTTATTACTCGAACCATCCACATATACTTCCCAATTGGTTGGTATAATGGGATCTTCAATGGTGGACTCCACTGGTGCAGTAGTTTCTACTACAAAGTCAGCTAGTGCCTGAGCTTTGATTGCGGTTCTAGGCTTAAAGCTCACTTGGAACTCACTGAGTTCAACCGACCAGGACACCATCCTTCCAGATAAATCAGGTTTATTAAGAACTTTACTGAGAGGAAAAGTTGTAAATACCTCAATTGGATGAGCCTAGAAATATGGCCTTAGCTTCCTGGCGGCCATCATGAAAGCCAGAGCCTGCTTCTCAATCTGCGAATATCGTGTCTCCGCATCTAGCAATACGTGGCTCACATAATAAATCGGCCATTTTTTTTTATCTTTCTCACGAACAAGCACTGCACTAACCGCTGAAAGGGACTCGCTAGATATAGCTGTAATATTTCCCCCTTCTCTGGTCGGGACAAGATCGGCGGTTGTCCGAGTGCTTCTTTTAATTCCTCGAAAGCTTTCTGGCATTCTTCAGTCCATTTTGCTTCCTTGCTGCCCCTCAAATCTTTGAGTGCCTTGAAGAATGACAAACACTTTTCTCCAGATTTGGAGATGAAACGATTCAAAGCGGCAACTCTCCCTGTTAAACACTGCACATCACGAACAGTTTTGGGAGCCTCCATGTCAACCAGAGCCTGTATTTTGGCAGGATTAGCCTCAATACCTCTCTGTGACACCATGAAGCCCAAAAATTTGCCTGAAGAAACTCCAAAGGCGCACTTTTCTGGATTCAGCTTCATTTGATATTTTCGCAGCACTGAGAATACCTCAGTCAAATTTGCAATATGATTCGCTTTTGTAAAGCTCTTCACAAGCATGTCGTCACATAAGCTTCGACATTCTTCCCTATCAAATCTTTAAAAATCTTGTTGACGGCTCTCTAATATGTAGCTCCTGCATTCTTCAGGCCAAATGGCATGATTTTATAATAGTAGCTTTCACGATCAGTCATGAAAGCCGTGAACTTCTCATCTTCCTTATTCATAAGGATCTGATTATACCCTGAGTAGGCATCCATGAAACTTAAAGTTTCATATCCTGCAGTCGCATCTATCAAGAGGTCAATCCGAGGTAACGGATAGCAATCTTTAGGGCAAGCCTTGTTGAGATCTGTGTAGTCTGTACACATCCTCCACTTCCCATTCGCCTTTTTTACCATTACCACGTTAGCTAATCAAGTTGGGCATTCAATTGGTTCTTCAGTTTTTCAACTTCACCCCAAACGGCTTCATACTTTTCAATGGAGAAATTTCTCCTTTTTTGTATCACTGGTTTCACCTTCGGATCTATCCAGAGTTTATGCTCTGCGACAGCCCGATCGATTCCCGGCATGTCTTCAGCAGACCATGCAAATATGTCATTATTCTGTTGAAGAAATAACTTCAACTCATCTTTGAATTCCTCCATCTGTTCAGACCCGATATAAGTAATCTTCTAATCTTAGGTACACAGTTGGATTTGCTCCAACTTCTCCACTAGTTCGAGCCTTTGCATTTCTGCTTCTTCCCGATCGTCTCGAACTTCTATAGGTAGGGCAGTCACCTTCCTCGGGCCCTCCTTGTCTTTAAATAGGCAACGTAACATTGCCGAGAGATCCTCTGGTCAGAGGAAACTTGACCGATTCCCAAATCAGTCGGGAGTTTTATCTTCAGGTGTTTTGTCGAAACAATAGCACCTATCTTGGATAAAGATGGTCGCCCGAGGATAACATTATAAGCTGGTAGTTCCCGAACCACCAAAAAATTGATTGAGACGGTTGTTTCCTTAGGAAAACTTCCAATAGATAAGTCCAACTGGACAGATCCTTCCGCCACCGCAGATGATCCTGCAAAACCATATAGATGCGTGGATGAAGGCTCCATCAAGTCCTCATCCACCTTCAGCTTTTGATACACTTCATAAGAAATTAGGTCAGCTGCAGACCCCGTATCAACCAAAACTCTATGCACTTCCCGGCGTGCAATCTCTACCTTGATGACTATGGCATCATCATGAGGTAAACAAACGCCTCTTTCATCATCCTCGCCAAAGGTGATAGAATCTTCACCATTCGGCTTCTTTCACTTCTGCGTCTCTTAGGTTCCGACAAATTTGGATTTTGTTTTCAAACTTCGGAGTGATTCGGACTCTGGTCCTCCATAAATGGTAAGGATCGGTGACCGAGTAGCTTCAATCACCTCCTTGCCCTTTTTAGACTTCGGAGCCTCCCTTGATCGTTCTGAACTAACCGATCGATCCCTTTTAGGGGCAACCGCGCGTGGCTCACGTGGCTCCTCCCTTCTCCTGCTAACAAAATTGGACAAGTGTCCCTAAGATATTAATCTCTCAATATCTGCTTTCAGATGACGACAGTCATTTGTATAATGACCATAGTCCTTGTGGAATCGGCAATACTTTTCTCGATCCTGCTGCTCTCCAAGTTTCAAAAGAATTTTAGGTGGCCACTTCAAAATATTTTTTCTTTTGATGATATTTAGAATATCAGCCCGAGGAACATTCAATGGAGTATATTCACTTTTACCGGGAGACCTCTGGCGCCAAGCCTGAGATTTTCCAACCCGATCGCGGACATTTTTCTTTGGCTTATGCTTCTGCTCAGGAGCCTTCTGTTCCTTATTGGAGACTTTGTTAGCTCCTTGGCACGCATCTAGGATCTCCATGACTTCGGCCTGCTTCTGGCATCTCTGTACCAACTCAGCATAAGTTGCAGGCATATCCTGTAGTAATAACTCCAGGAGCTTTCGGTTAGTGAGTCCAGTGAATAGAGCAGTTTTGGCTACTTGCTCATCCAAATTTTCTATCTCCATCGTTACTTTGTTGAATCTTTTCAGAAACTCTCTGATCGATTCGCTTTTTCCTTGTCTAACAGTGAACAAGGTTTCTTCCGTTTTCTTGACCTGTATTCCACTCTGGAATCGCCCTATGAATTTGCGCGCCAATTCATCAAAGTTTACGATCCTTCTAGATGGGAGGTTCGAAAACCACTTTTGTCTTTGCTCCGGTTAAAGATGAACCAAAAACCACATAAAATTTCATCGAATTACCGAAAGCTCCATAGTCTGCGATAATAGCCAATGTGGGCCGTTGGATCTCTGGAGCCATCGAATGTAGAAAATGTAGGCAAACGGAAGTTATGGGGAAACTGATATCCCGCAATTGGCTCAGCAAAGGGGGTCTTCCGAATGACCGAGTAAATATCCTCAGTTATCCTTCCCTTAGCCAACTGCCCTAACCCGATTGATGTTGGCCAATTCCTGACCAATCTGGGTCGGGTGATCTTCAGTAATATGATCACGACCTCGATTAACACGATCTTCACGAGCTATTCAATCATCACGAATGGCCCGTTCCTCACGAACATTCCGCTCATCGTGAACTGCTCGATCATCACGAACGGTTCTTCTGACAGTTGGTGAGTGAGTTCTCACCCCTGTATCCAACCTTGTATTTGAATCGGTTGTACTTTCCTGCGGTCTGTCGAACCGATCGTCTCGCCTAGGTTGATCGTCAATTCTCCTAGGTCCTCGGTCACCTTCACGAAAGTTCTGACCGATATTCCGGTCTTCAGCCAATCTTTGATCACGTGGCAGCGCACGCCTCCCCGAATCGCGATGATCAGGTTCTTGTGGTAAAACCACTCGTCTGGTGAGTACGCGGAGTGCTTGGCTCACCTCCAGAGGTTGAATCTTCACCGATTCAATTGATCTTGGAATGTATCCGGAGGATTATGTCCTCCCCGACCACCATCTACCTCAATAGGATGTTGGCTTCCCTGGGGAACGTCTGGATTGTTCACTCCAGGAATCTGAACACCGGAATCGCGCTGTGCAGCGGCTGCTGCTGCTGTTGCCGATCAAGTCACCATGGCTTTACAAGTCTTTCCCACAGATGGCGCCAAATGATGCGTCCAAAATCTTCTCAGCCCTTAGATCTCCTCGTGATGACCTGCAAAACGAAAGCGTCAGATGTGGCCCGACCGCGGGGGTCGGGAGTCCACCTCCGAAGGCTAAGTCAATTGATGAACTTAATCACAAATCTGCTAGAAGCACAGAGCTAAGGAATAAAGAACTGGGAAAGGTGATCTAGATCGTAAGCCTCTGATAGTTTACGTCTACCAGTGTGTATTTGAATATGAGTCCCTCACCTCGTATGGCAGTGAGGTTTATATAGAGTGTACCTTCGAATCTCCTTCGTTGGATGCACTTGAGCCTTCCTCGGGTAGTCGTTGGATCTTAACAGTTAGATCCGTTGAGTGATAGACTTCTACTAGTTTGGACTAGTATAGGACTCCTGAGATAACCTTTAGGTTATGCGATGATTATACCTTCGATAATGATTAGCCGCAGCCGTCAATTTGAGTCTGCCATCATTAGGGTAATTAACCTAATCCAGAAGTTGGATTAGGGCGTGCTTGTAGCTGAATAAGTTTTCTTCCTCAGCAAACCATCATACGGATTCGGTTCGCTCGGGAGTGAGTCGATTCCTTCTGTCTCGATCGGAGTCGAGGATCAAACCAAGTATGAACCCGGTTCGATCATATTTTCTCCATATCAATCCTAATCGCACAAAATCCATTCACATAAGAAGCGCAAAAAAGGTATTATAGCCAGTTGTTTGTGAAATTAAAAGTAACCGCAAGTGCACGGTATCGTGTAGCTAACGGGTCGATCTCAAGGAGATATGCCACTTTAGAATTAACTTCTTAATGATAATGCGAGAGTGCAATGATTCAAATTTGTTAATTACTTAATTAAACTAAACGAACGGTCCTAATCCATACATCTAATGCGATCGAATTAAGACGAAAAATAAAGCAAACATAACCAACGCATAATTAATAAAGGCAGAAAAAATGCGAATAATAAATAAATAAAAATAAAAAGGAAGTGATCCGAGTGTCAGCTCTGGATGTAGGGAAGGGAGTATAATTATAATGACTTTGACCGTGGACCCTTTACCATAGCTTACAATCCACCGATCGGGGGAACGGATATTAGAGAAAAATAAATTACAGAAAAGAAATAATCAAAGCAATAAAAGGAAAGGGAAACCTTAACCAAAGAGAGGCACTACTATAGACATTTCTGATTAAGGACCTAGGGGAAGGGAGAACAATAAATAAATGCTGAAAGTAAATTGCAGAAAGTAAATAACAGAGTAATAAAAGGAAAGGGAAACCTTAACCAAAGAGAGGCACGACTGTAGGCATCTCTGATCAAGGACCCATGGGAAGGGAAAACAATAAATAAATGCTGAAAGTAAATCTTAAATTAAGAATATTTAGAGGTAAATAGAAGCGGGAATGGAGGGGGGGAGAGAAGATTATTGAAGAATGTTACTTACTTGCATCTTTGAACTTCAAACAAAAAAAAAATGAACAAACGATTCGAATCTCAACCAACCCTAACAACCAGATCTAGATCTAGAATGATCTAGATCTGCAATTGCTAGACCCAGAGAAAAACGAATCTTGAAACTTGAAACTTGAACTTGATCTTGAACTTGAAATTGCATTACGTTACATAGAAAAATTAAACTTAAACATTCAATCTAGAAATTAAAATCTCACAAAAGCAAGCAAAGAAAACTAGAGAAAACCTAAATAAACTAAAGAGAAAAGAAAGAGTGCTTCTCCTAAGCTCTAAAACACATTGTCCCTTGATGGAGTATGCTCTCCTTTTATAGAGTTTACATGGGATATGAATTGACAGAACAATCAAACTCGGAGTTCCTATCTAACTTAACCAATTACGGTTTTGGCATACTAATCGGACTGACTTAGAGAGATCAAATGCACAATTCCACCGTTGGATTTGAGGATCAAGAAGTCATGAAGCTCTCCTCCAAAAATCAGCTCGATCGGACACCGAATGACCGTTCGATGAAGGGCTTGATCGAAATTGAACAGAGACATTCAAAAACGGGATTTTTCCTTCTTCCTTATCTAAATATAATTCTTTTTCCTCTTTTTCTTTCTTTAATCAAATCCCAAATATGAAATAAGATATTGAAGTATGCAAGGACTCTTTTCTCCATTTGGACTCTCTCAATAATATCTCTGTAGATTTGATTGATAATTTATAATCTCAGCCGTAGATCAAATTTGCCTTCTTTATCTCTTAAGTATTTCGGAGTTGGCCCATAATCACATCTCTAGCCCATCATGCTCCAGATCAAGCCTATTTTCGCATTTGAGAATTTGAACAGACCTCTTGACGTGTAACATTGCATGATTCATACCCAAAACTCCAAATATTTGCTTAAATCTTGAAAAGTCCTAAAATCTGCAAAAACAACATAAAACCCAAGGTAGCTCCACTCTAAGTGTGTAAAATGCATGCTTTATGCCCTATGATTTCACACATAAATGTGCTCATCAGCAGTTAAACTCGATATGAGCAAAGCTTATGGTAGATTGGAGTGGTCCTTCATTGCCTTGGCTCTACGACATTGATGCAATGTGTTACAACCCACAGTTCTCAATTCTATTCAATGGAGCCCCGCTTCCATACTTTACACCTTCTCGAGGATTGAGACAAGGTGATCCTCTATCTTCGTTTCTGTTTGTCTTGTGCGCCGAAATCCTTACATCGCATATGGAGATAGCTTTGTGAATCGCAAGCTAAAAGGTATTACACTATCTTGAGGAGGGGAAACCCTTTCTCATTTGACTTTTGCGAACGATTTAATACTCTTTGGCCAGACCACTCTCTCAGAGGCATGGACATTTCATGCCCTTATAGCTCAATATTGCCACTTCTCGGGCCAGCAGTTGAATACATACAAAAGTATAGCTTATTATAGCCCCAATACATTAGTGTCAGCTAGTATGAAAAGAGAACTATCTACACACTTTAATATCACTTCCACTTCTGCATTGGACATCTATTTGGGCATCCCTCTTTTCCATGGGAAATTGAAAAAAGATAACTGTGAAATGCTTCTTTCATGCGTCGTAATCGACTACAATCTTGTCAAGCAAAACTTTTGTCTTCTGCAAGGAAAACTATACTTATCCAGTCCACCGTAATAGCTGTGGCAATGCACTTTATGTCTTGTTTCAAGCTTCTTGCCTCAGTTATTCAAACTTTGGAAAAGCTAACTAGGGACTTTAATTGGTTCACTGGGATGAGACACATATTCATACACTCTCCTGGGAAACGCTAACTTGGCCTGTTAGACAAGGAGACCTCAATCTCAAAAAACTTAAAGCGTTTAACCTCGCTCTTCTGTCTCGAAAGGCATGGGAACTCCTCTCTCCAGATGATACTTTATGGGCGTTGCATTATGAAGAACATATATTTTCGCGATAGCTCTTTCCTCGAGGCCACAACTTCCCCTACATCTTCGTGGGGATGGAATTCAATCCTACAGGCACGTGATCTAAGGACTTTTCCTTCAAATCGAAAATGGCAAGCAAACCAGCCCATGGGTACTCAACTGGGTCCCGACTAACCTTTGGATTATGGATGTTACCCAGCTGGTCATTCTTCTGTTTGCGTAGCCGAATTCATAAATCATAATTCAGCCGAATGGGATCATGAGAAAGTACTTAACTGGTGGCCCTTGGATATTGCTTACAAAATCCTTAGCACCCCCATCCCTCTTCACTCTTGTGATGACAAGTACATTTGGAAACTCACATCTACAAGGATTTTCACATTAAGCTTGGCCTACAAGCTAGTTGTCACTCCCATACACATCCTTCTACCAATGCCTGGCTTTAATTGGCTAAAGTTTTGGCTTCTTCCTTGCCCTTCGCATACATTGCATTTTCTTTGGAAAGCCCTCCATGATAAATTGGTAATTGCCGATCTTCTTGCTGATCGCGGTTGTCACATACCAAATAGCTATCTATTATGCGCATAAAATTCTTCATCAGTGCAACATCTCTTCATTCTTTGTCTTATCATTGCTTGCATCTGGGATTAACTGCAATTACCAAAGTGGAATACCACCCAACCCATGCACATTCAGTTAAGACAGATGTTGGTCAAACTCTATTCCGGCAGACAACAAAATGCTCAGCATTATCAAATTCTCATTTCTCTTTCGTCTGGAAACTCCATACTTCCCAGATTGGTAGTTCCCAACCATTCTCATTACATGATGCTACTCAGTACAAAGAACATTGTTCGAGTTTCTTTCTCCACCCCTCACATTGAGCGGGATAGGTGAAGATCAATGTAGATGGTTCTTCTTATGCTGATCGATGCCTCTTTGGCATAGGTGGTTTAGCTCAAAATCAGGACCATCAGATTCTTTTTTCTTTTGGGCAAGGTCACAGTGCCGTAGGATTCTCTAGGTATTTGAAGCACTTGCAGGTTGCACGACTCTCCAATGTGCACAACAACTTCAACTCTCAAACATCATTTTGGAAATGGATAATCAAGCTCTGACAACATTTTTAACTTCACGAACTTACCTTTCTTGGAAGGTCACGGCTCTTGTACGAGATATTTTTCATCTTGCCCACACCTTCTTTAACTACCAGTTTCATCATATCCTTCGTGAAGCTAATTTCGCTGCTGATGTCCTTGCTAAAATGGCCATTAAATCATAGGATAGGTTCTTTTGTGTTAATTCCCCTCCCCCCTTCCTTTCTTGAGCCTTTCTTTTGATAATCTCACATGTAAAATACCAAGAGGCTTAGATATTACTATATAAATTATTCCTGACCCCAAAAAAAAAGTTTTGGGTTTCTATGAACAATTGACATCTAGTCATGATAATATTCAAAAAGAGGTATATAGAATGTTGAAAAGTGCCTTCTGCTATGTGTTCAGGAAAAATTATAGTAACCATAAGTGCACAATATCGTGTAGCCAATGGATCGATCTCAGGGAGATATACCACTTTATTATAGTTACGTAACATGAGAGAGATGAATTATGTTAACTAATGAAACTAAACTAGCATTCCTAACACACATTCATTTTAGGGAAGAAGAAAAAAAAAGGATAACTGTAACTAACACATCTAATGAAATTGGAAGTGGGGACAAAAACTAAAATCCTAACAGTTCATCATCTAACAAGTAATAAATAAGCAATGAAAATAGAACAACTTAAAGATCCATCCGAAAAACAAAACAAAAATAAACAACTTAAAGCAATAAATAAAATGGACCTTAACTAGAGAGAGGCATGATTGTAGGCATTCTCTTTTCAAGGATCCATTGGGGAAGGAAAACATTAATATTATAACTGAAATTAAAAATCCAAAATTAAGAATGATGGATAGTCAAAAGCTGGAACTGGAGAAAAGAGAGGGGGGGGGGAGATTACTTATGAAGCCTACTTACTTAAAACTTTAATCTTGAACGATAAACACTTGGTTGATTTGAAAGTTTACCAGACCTGAATACCGGATCTAGATAATAACAAATACGAAGTTGCTAGGCCCAGGGGAAAACAAATCAGGTAAACAAAATCTGCACTTGAAAGAAATGCCAAAGACTTGCATAACTAAATATAAAGATTGCAACTTGGCTTGAGTGTAAACAACTACAAAAAATACTAATTGCATTAATTAAAATTACATTCAAATAAATTCAACCCTAAACATCATGGCTGAAGCTAAATGACAGAGCAGTAAAAAAACAAAAAAGAGAAGGCCTCAATTGCTAAAGAGAAGTCTGAGTGATAGAGTGTGTCTTAAGAGGAGGGAAAGGGTATTTAGAGAGATGGAAGAGAGAGAAAATATGGAAGGGAAAAAAAAGAAGAAGAAGAGAATATTGGACCAAAGGCCGGGGGGTTAAGAACATGAATATGTGAATAGAAGAAAGGAAAGAGAGAGGAAGTGGAAGGAAAGAGGAGGAAATAAAGAAAGAGAAAGAAATTAAATAAAAAAAAATAAAAGATATGGAATTGGATTTGTGGTAGGAAAAGAGACAGGGAGGAAGGAAGGATAGAGAGAAGGTAAGAATGGAAAGAGAGGGAAGGAAAGAAATGAAAAAAAAAATAATATATATATATATATGGTAAATGTGGGAAATAAAAAATAATAAGAAAAAAAAGGGAACGATCCTTGAGATATTGTTATGAAATCTAATAAAATAAAAAAAAAAAAAAAAAAAAGGTTCACAGAAATGTTTGGATAATGTGGAAGGAATTGAAAGGAGGCAACTCATGAGAACAGAGATTTAGAAACGGATAGGACAGATACCTACCCCTCCTTTATCTTGAGGCCTACAAATGGCTGTCCAGTTGATGGGATGAAGAAATTTAAAAGTTTCCTTCCTTTTCCAAAGAAAGCTGCAGAAGATGGATACCATAGCTTTGATGGACTTTGGAAGGGCAAAGGTCCTGCGCCAGTAACAGTAGGAAGACTGAAATACAGATTTGATCAAGACAAGTCTTCCTCAATGGAGATGCTTTTCCAGAGTTGGAGACTTCTCCATATAAGATAAAGCATAGGGGTGCGGTATGAACTCTTCCATGATAGGCAAGAGTTTCCCATTTGTGGATGGTCACTGTAGTTTGCGGTGGCATATTGGTTTATTCTTTTCTAAATAGTTCCTAGTGAGGTTAGTTATTTCTTTCCAATCCTAGGTTGGCGTCTCAAATTGTAATTGGTCTAGTATACTCTTTCTTGTTCTCAACATTTTTTTTTTTGATTATTTTTTGTTATTAACATCAAGCTCTCCGGATTGGCTTGGTCTCTAACATTGTATTTGCATATTATAGATAATATTGGTGGAGGGACCTGTGTGGATTATCGATCCTGCTTCTCCTTGGCAGCCTCACCTCTTTCTTCCTCAATTTCCTCTCATGTGATTGCTGGCATGTAGATGCATCCATAGGCTGGTGTGTTAGGATATGAAGTTGTTCCTACTTCTCTACAGATGAGCATACTGAAGCATCCAACAGAAGAACCTCTCTAATGGATTGCTGGCATGTAGATGCATCCATGGGCTGGTGTATTAGGATATCAAGTTGTTTCTAGTTCTCTACAGATGAGCATACTGAAGCATCCAACAGAAGAACCTCTCTGATGTGATGATCAGAGATATTGTTTCATTGTATCAACTGGATAGCACCCAAATAGCAGCAGTTCCTCACTGGCTGCTTTCACTTACTTGAAGAGGGAAGAGAGATTTCTGAAATCTGACTCTCAGATCCCCAAAGTAAATAGATCTGAGATACTAATCTAGAATTGCTTAGAGAAAAAGAAGATTAGTTTGGTGTACATGAAGATAATAATGGATCTGATATATCCAGTCACAAAGTATGAACAGAATAAAAAAATGTTAAAAAAAAATGCTGTATATAACTAGTTTGAAGACATTAGTTTACTACCAGAAACTAATCTCTCCTTTAGACACCCCAATACATTTCTTATCATTAATTTAAACAGAGTTCTGACTCCATATATCCAGAATATTAACGACGGCTTGTTTTACGGTTCACTTTGTATATATTCATTTTGTTAGCCAACCCCATAAATGGGGATGAGGTTGAGTTTATCGTTTTGGTTGTTATATATCTGTCTGCAGAAATGAAAGAAAAATCAGTAACCAAGCAACTCCATTATCATTGAAAAGGAAAAGAAAATATATTTCCCCAATTTTCTGTGATATTCTGTTCATTGTATTCAGCTTCTACTGGTACTTTTCTGTAGGATATACCTGATATTGATGGGGACAAGATTTTCGGAATTCAATCTTTTAGTGTCCGTCTTGGTCAAAAGCGGGTTAGTCTTCCATAAGTTATTTCTTTCACACTTATTATTTGTTCCACGGCCAAATGATGCAAGTCTTATGGTAGGATCTCCCATTTTATTAGGTTTTTAACTGTGTCAAACATTTGTTGAATAGGTATTTTGGATTTGTATATACCTCCTTCAGATGGCTTATGCGGTGGCTGTGTTTGTTGGAGCTGCATCACCCTTCCTTTGGAGCAAATTCTTAACAGTAATATTCTTTAATTCATATTGAAGTTTGCAGGTTGGCATGATTTGCTTCTGTGGGGCTTCAAATCAACAATTCAGATAGACCTAATTTCAAGTCAGTATAATAAGTATATTCATTCTAGACTTGACAGTCAAAATGTCATTTAAACAAAGAAGCATAGATGATGAAAGCAAAACTTTAGCATGATGATGGCCTTAGCGGCCTTAGCTAGAGGTTGCATGAAGCACAACAGGTACCCTGATTTCAGATAAATTGAGAGATGATGTGGACCATGTGACCAATCCTAATCCTTGGATAAAAATGGCACACTCCCTTCCATGCTATCCCTATGTCAAATTCAGTGGCTCTTTCCAGCCATTCAGCCAACTACGCATTTTCCCCTCTTATTTTTGGCCATGAAACAATCTTCAGGAGCTTTAATTTTGGATAATACCTTTTTGCTCTTTCGCAACCAAGGTCCACTTGGATTCAGGGTATGTGTGGAGGGTGGTTGGTACTTGTCCTGTAGTTGGAGAACCTGAGTAAACTACTGCCTATTCTGCTGGGTGTATGACGGTGGTTGTTGCCCTACTACTGTACACTAGATGATTTCCCCGCATTTTTTTTTTTTTGGGGCGTCATAGTTGTTTCCTTAGAGTTTGATTTTACATTTTTATTGTAATATGTAACAAAACTATGATTTTTTACATTACTCGACTGACTTTTTAGGCCAGCTTGATCAAGTGGTTTTTATATGACATCTGAACCATTCTTTTCCCTGTTACAGGTTCTAGGTCATGTCATTTTAGCTTCCATTCTTTGGGTCCGAGCCAATTCTCTTGATCTTAACAGCAAATCTGCAATAACATCCTTTTATATGTTTATCTGGAAGGTAACTCTGAAGTCTGGTGAACTATAAATCTATAATATTGAAATTCAAGAGAAAGTGTCAAAGTTGATATGTTACCACTCATTTTCTTAGTCTAAAGGGAACTCCTACAATAAAGAGTATACATGCAGGAAATGAAGATCTCTATTCAGGTGGTGTATCACCTGGGAAATTTCCTGTTAAATTAGAAATTCCAAGAGATAATCATAAACAATTTAATGACAATGATATATTGATTAGTATATCAAAAAGGAGATCTTGTTGACATGGATAATCTCTTTTGAAGGGGTGATCAACTTGAAACCTTGGATTATACGGCATTAATGCCAGATAGGTGCTCCTTCTGTAGCCCACAAATACAATGTATGGAGGGTTTTTATCTAGTTCTATCTTTTCATTTTTTTATGGATTCTCAATGCTGCCCACTCTTGGCAAGCCTTAGCTCTATGGTTAAGTTGCACTGTTGCAACCTGTTGATTGTGGATTCAAATCTTGGAAAGAACTTCTCCTTTAAAGTAGGGGATTAGGCTGCATTTTTTTTACTCTGATTTCGAATGCTAAGCATAGGTATGTGCATAAAGAAGGATACGGCATTAGCCATAGATTTTTGCTGTTTCACACTACTGATTTTCTTTCTGAAAAAAATTTCAGCTCTTTTATATGGAGTACTTGCTCATACCACTGGTGAGGTGAAGATAACATGTGGAGATGACACCGAGAAATGGATGAGAAGTGGTTTGTTTTCACAATTTCATTCTTTCGAAAAGATTAATTTGGGAACCATGTGATGCTGTCAAGAGCTTGATAGTTGTATATGAATTCCCTTAGTTTATTTTTTTGGTAAACCATCCTATGTAATACATGTGTAGTAAGAGAGAAGTTCTTGCTTGTTTGGTTACATGGTTGGCGTTTCATGCATGCTTGGTATGGCACAGGGTTTAAAGTATCAGTACAAATCATTCTGGTTGATATGTATCAATATCAATCTATACCACTACGATACATACTGGTACATCCTTCAGATTTTTCCTTTTCTGAGATAGATAGAATGTCTTGGATTGTATTGAAATGCACTATAAAATACGAAAGATACGATCGGTACATGTCTGGTAAAGGATTCTCTTTACATATCTGATTTAACAGTATGTTATTTGAAAGGTGTGATGCCTTATCAATCTTAAATCTGGGTCGTTATTCATTAACAGTGAAAGCTTTGCACTGAGAGATAGGGACCGGCGTTGGCATCATAGTTGGTAAGCCATGGTTGTAGCCTGAGGAAGAGGCATTGAAACAGTCTCTTAGCACAAAGTTTTGGGGTAAGGTATGTAGGAAAATCTCTCCAGACTTGTATGTGAAAGTCTTTGGTACCAGGTTCGCTCTTTTGAAGCTTTGCCTAAACTCTTTACTTTTCATGTTTCTCATCGACAGCTTACCATTAATTATTGCAAATTTATTGATTTGCTCCATCACTTGGAAGATCACTTGCCTTGGTGATTGCCTTGTAGTTCATAGAGCTTTTACTAGAGATTTTTTCTTTTTTAAATCCTTGGTCCATCACCTGCATGTGGTAATCCAAATAATGCGGTTCTGACAGATTTTTGTTGGCGGCTGCACTGATAGTGTCCGCGCAGCCCCAGGTTTTCGACATCGATCTATTGAGGTATTCATCTAACGGCTTCAATTAACTACATTTTTGTTTAAGGTTCGAAACTTTTACAAACACGCACCTTTCATGCAAAGAAAATTCACAAAAAAAGCCAAGCAAGTTTTGGGATGGTAAAAAATGATTCAGATTTAACCAAACCCTAACCCAACTATCCTCCTCTCTTCCGTCTCTGGATAACCTAATCCATCTTTTCCGTTAGGTGAAGCTCTAACCTACTTTGGTGACTCGTTCTAACTTGAAGAACCTCTCTGCCTTGAGCCTTTTTTGTGGCAAATTTAGCAAAAGCTAATTGATATAGATTCTTGAGTTCTTCCTGAGTTTGATGTAGTTTGGGTTTCCAAGCCAACAACACGAGTTCCCGACTTCTTTTGTTGCAACAAATCAGGCTCAAACCCTATGGGTAATCGCCATTTTGAAACTCCCATTTTGGATTTCGATTAACAATGAGTCAATAATGACGATAATACTAAAAATCAGAGACAGTGGTTGAGACCTAAGGAAATAAAAATGATAGATAAAGAAAAAGAAGCTGCAGATGCAAATTTCGGTTCATTCATGGTCACCGAAACAACTTAAAATTTGGATATTTCAGTTCTTGCTCCATTTTGTTCATTAATAACCTTCTATTTCCACTTTAATTAAAAAAATCTACACAGAACCCATATCATATCAACATCAAATTGAAGCAGAAAATGTGCAGGTATTTAGTGATATGCTGAAAGAGAAAATATATTATTGAGATTCACGATCGGGTTTTGGGTTTGATATTGATTTTCTTCTTCATTCCATATTCTCTATTTTGTGGGACATTTGGTTAAGATTTGAAGCTTTGGTAGAGCTCGCCATATATGGGGCTTGAAAACATCTGGGTTTTCATGCATATGGCCAATCTTGGCACCGTTTATCCAAAGTTGAGGATTTTGTTTGTTTAAAAAAATGATTGATATTGTAAATTTGAAAATTTTCAGGGGTAGGTAATTGTAATATTTAAGACTTTTTAAATATAAAATTCAATCAAGTAAATCGGAATCATTGGTTGTCTCCACAGCTACATGTCCAAATCTAATGCCTGAACGGATGGATGCCCATGCAAGCGTGAACAAAAATCCGTCACGGACCTTTTAACCCATTTAATACTCTCAGTTTCCTTTCCGATGCCTTCGGTGTTGGTCAGAAATGAGGTGTGGGAAACTTATATGATAGTTCTGTAGAAAAGGAAAATTATTAGTGTATATGTTCTACCTGTAGGTTATTTTTTTCCCAGACAAATATACACGACGAATGGTGTGAAGTATCTTATATTCTTTTAATTAAAAGAACTTCTAACTTGGCAAAATCAAAAGAGATTGGAAGTCGGAAGCCTTCAGGATTTCACTTGTGCCCCCAACAAGAAGGTTGCAATAAAAATTTCATACCAACTTGGGATGGCATGAGTGACCATAAGAAGTAATCCCATCCTAACAAAGGTTATGATCAATATAAACCTAGAAAGCAAAGAGGTTAACCCAGTGTTCTTCAATGAGTATAAATATGGAAGGGAAAATCTAGGTGTTGATGAGAAGAAATATGTGGGATTTACTGCAAAAAATGAGGTTAAGAATACCATCAAAGGGTTGAGTCATTAATGAGCAACACTTCTTAGTGAAGAAGCCAGAATTTGATTCTCTCTAATAGTATATGTAATAGCCTCCATCCTCGATATATATAAAATCATCAATTACCTAGCGAAGAACCATTTTGTTATTTTAACTAAGGTAAACCCACACTCACTTGGATGATAATTGTATTTCCAAACTCGAATATGTAAGGTAATGGGTAGTTCTTAGAGGGTATTTTGTAAACAAAGGATATAAAATATAATTTGAACACATAAAGGGAAAAAGATAATGAAATAGCAAATATATTATCTAGATGCTTAATAGAAAATAAAAAGGCCAAGATAATTCCAATGAATACAAACCTTATTCATAATCTAAGACATGAAATATCAATATTAGAAGGAAATATTAGCCATTTCGAATATCGATTGGAGCAATATAACAGTAGATAAGCTAGTTGGTTTGAATACATGACAGTATATAGAAAAGCTCAAGGCATCATTTACAAGATAAAATCGAAGAATATAAAGAAGAATAAATAAGAAAAAGAAGGGAATTTGCAGATTTGGCTTACTAACACAACTCATTTTTGCAGATGGAAGAACCAAGTAACCAAGGACATGAGCCTTCTAGCAGCAATAGGAATGATCAACATGTCCCTTTTTCCATCATCAAGTAGTGATTGCCAACAATCTTCCCAAATATTTACTTCAGGCCTGCATTTAGGCGGGTCGTTCCCAGACAACAGATCTGGAAAACCGGATCAGCACTAACAAATCAACAAGGAAGGAAGAACAAAACTCTCATATATATTGATAAACTTAAATGCAGCCGCATACCATTTCTAGGAGTTCATCATTAAAAGGAATTCCAGTTATGCCTTCTATGTGGTATATAAAGGAGGAATAACCCATAGGCACTCCAATGGACAAGACATGTGTTTTGAGTTTAGACCAATGTTTTGAGATTAATGAAGAGAGACAGAAACCATATGTCCAAGGTACTCAATGCAATATGCAAGTCGATGCGCTTAATGATATGCACACATGCAAGTATATGCTATGCAATTGGGATGATTATTCATTACAAAGCATTCTTGGACTAGGTCATTAATGAGCAATAAAGAAAATCTTCTGACATCTTAATGGCTATAACCTCAGGCTCACCTACAGTGGTTCAAATTTGAGACTGAGAGGTCAAAGTATTTTTGTCAATAAAAGAGATGGTGGAAGTCCACATTAGGATTTACTTTTGAGAGACAAGGTTGTCGCTTGATGTGGTAAGAAATGGACCCACATTGCCCTATCTTTGGTTGAGTCAGAGTATGTTGCTAATTAGTAACACTTTATGATGCCATTTTACTTAATAGATAATCACATGAGTGATGCTAAACTCATGCATTAAGGAAGTATAGCAGCACTAACATGACATCCCAAAATTCTATAGGACGGCCAAACATGTTTCATATCACTACATTCACTATATGATTGCACAAATATGAAGTAGTCCTAATTTATATCTCCTCTAACAATAAGTTGGCTAAACCTCTTAATAAAGCTCATTGCTAGAGATATTTTTCCTACTCCTATAAGGAACTTGGGATTAAAGAGGATTAGATATGTATCTTCTTAATTGGACACTTATATTGAACATATTTAAAGTGATATTGTGTGTACACATTTATTCAATTAAAGATGTCACCAGGTATAGAATTGACCCACTCACACAAGTAATTCACCTTGGCGCTTGAAAATAGCAAGCAAGATGAGCCTATGGTTTTATAAGGCTTTAGGGTGCTTTCAAACCAAAGAGGGGCGCCTTAGTAAGGACTAAGATGAGACATCTCCGATTGAACATGGAGACACCACATTTCCATGTTACTTGAGTTGAAGCCTAATGTGAATCTTTTACAAATTGGTTTTTGGACAACTAGTTGTAAAAGAATCAGGTTAGATGTTTTAAATAGCGATTGAACTAAGATTCGTATGGCGTTACTTTTCTTTTGTGACAATGCCCATTTCAGTGGGAGTTACACCATAGCATGCATGATTGGTTGCATGTGTTGTGGTCAACCAATGATGAGAGTGATAGAATGGATCCTTGCTTTGTCATTGTGTGAGCCATCAGGGTCACATTCAGATGATCCTACTTGTACCCTTCACCTTAGACTATGCCATGAAGAGGACACACAATGATGCTACTTTAGCTTGTTCCTTAGGACCAGGGACGATGCGGTCTCGCAGGGCAAGATTGGGAAAGCAATTGGGGATAATCCAAATGGATGAGTGCTTTGGGAAAACTTTTTGTTTTGTACCCTATAGTGATGTGACTCATTGCCCGGGTGACTTATCATATTGACAAAGTCATGAGTACATCATACGAGATTGTTTCACCCTGCTCACTAGGAGGGATCGAGAGTGTGGAATTGTGTATAGTTGAATTGTTTAGGGTATAATGAGATAATTCCGAGTTATGTGCTATGTTGGTCAGATGGAGACTTGATATAGCACTCCTGCCCTAAATACATCTCTTAGGTCACATGTTCCATTTTTCAGCATTGAAAGGATTAGAGTTGATGAGAGCATTTGGATATCTTTGCCACCTTGTGGCGAGTGGGAGATGTTAATCGTAGTGGGTGGGACCCACCACACTTTGCACCCCAAGTTGGTGGCAAAGTGGTTACGTATTCCTAGATAACTAGTCCTCTATTTGGTTGAATGTGAGAATGACTCTAATATTACTTTCCCTCACTTAGTTGAGTCTAAATGAAACTCTAATTAAGGAATTAAAATTGATGGAAAGAACATTATAAATAGTGAGATGGAATATGAAACAAATTGATTAAAAATTTTGAATATTCTCCTTTGTTGTCTCTATGACTTCTTTCTATAAAGAAGTTAATCCTAAACCTCCATCATTGTGGTTTGCCAATTTGGAAGCGTGGAAATAACCTATAGGAAAGCAGATCAACAGAGCGGAAATATAAAGGAACAAGAATGTAACGAAGCACCTCCTATGTCTAGATCCATTGCATTCAAGATCTCAAAGGTAAATGATCTTGAACCCATATTTACAATAATCATTAAATAGCAACATCCATGGAAGTTATATACGTCATTGATTGACAATACACAATTTCCCTCACTCGAACAAGTAGATTCTAACATTCGACAATCTTGGGCGCTGTATTTATCACATTTGCAATTTTATCTTCCAAAAACGAACCAACTCCTATTCATCCAGTGGAATCCGCCACCACCTGGATCGTAATGTGATGGTTTCAACAACGCATCCTGGTTTGGGGTTGCCGGGTTAGGGGGAAAGTTTCAGTTTGCCTTTGGTGAAGGATGTGAAGGATGTGAAGGATGTGGATGTCAAGAGGTTATAGTGATAGAGGCTCTCGCAATCCGTAAAGCTTTACACTAGGCAGCCAGCATGCAAATCTCAAATCTTCTCTTAGAGAGCGACAGTCCCTCATCACTATAATTCCAACAGCATCTCAACCACCTTGGAAACTCACTCACATTGTCGATGACATCCGCAGAATGCAACTGCTGTTTCATGCCACCAGTTTTCAGCACATTCACTGTAAAGGAAACTTTGCCGCAGATTCAATTCCAAAAAATTCAGCACTAGAACAGGAGCATTTTCTCTCTCTCTCTCCCCCCCCAGTTTCTGTATAGTCCTTACTTTTAGATAATATAGGTTGTAAACTTGTTCGAGGTTTCTCCTTCTCTCAATGCAATCTGCTGATTACCCAAAAAAAACAAAGAAAAAAAAACTAAGCAGCACTTCTCCTTACATGAAGAAAGAGATGATGGGAAACTAAACAGAGAAAATGTGGAGATGGTTATGGAGAACTTGGGAATCTTTTGTAACTATATTGAGGATAGACTTCAGGACAGATCATGTTTTGATGAGTTTTCAGCTCTTTTTGACAAGGAGCCTAGCTTGGAGGAAGTGAAGGAAGCTCAATGATACAACTCAATTGCTGAGTGAAGATATTCAGGTGCCACCACAGGGACGTCCACACGAAGACAGTAAACCATCCTTTTAAAGGATTATATCTGTAATTTGGTTGCTTGTATTCCGTTTAGTGCTTATGTAAATGATCCGTCAACAGATTGTAGACAGACGGCAAGGGAATTACTAGAACATGTCGGAATTATGTAACAGGCACGGATGGATGGCTTCGAGGAAGTGAAGTCTCGTTCTTCTCTGTCTGTACTAAAAATAACTGCATCATTCAATGTGTTAGATCAGAACAAAAATGGATTTGTAGATGCAATGGAGTTATAAAGATTTCTACACAGATTGGCTCTCCCAGGAGGATTACAGTAGGAGAAATGCAGAATAATGATAGAAACATTTGACACAAACAGAGACGGAAAGATAGATTTCATGGAAATTTTTTTAACTAACGAAAAGCAGTCTCTACTTAAAGCAAAGGCATGGTTCTCTTTGATTTAACTAACCTTGGAGAAATTTTCATTGTTTTTATTTTAATTCGACTTTTGGAAATACTTATGTAAATGCACAGGCGCCCGGTTGAAGGACCAAATAATGGTAGGGATTTCAAGACATGGAAAGTTAGAATAAAAATTAAAACAAATACCCAACTTTAAGTTGCATCATAATAAACCATTTACTCCACCACCCATACACCTCTGATGTGGTAAATCCCCATAGAGATCACCTCCAGACCCTGCAGGAAAGCTCTAAACTGTGCTTCATTGCAAGACCCAAAGGACTATCTGGATTGGTTTAACAATCCCTCTAGTTTCCACTCAACATCAGATTATACCTAAGGAGCTTCCAATGGAATGGAGAAATCTGAGTGCTCCATTTCCCCACCTCATCTTGGCTCCCTCATTCATTTCCCACTGAGAACCTCCTGAAACGGAAAAATCGGTGAAAGTCAGACAAACATCAATGAACTTGAATGACTGGTTTTAGCTCTGTTGTCCCATTGGATGTTGTGTCTCTGATACAGCAGAGTTGAAAGGAGTCACTTCGAATGCTTATATTTCTATTCATCATTATGAGACAGGACTTGATTACCGAAAATTATTCAAACTTAATAATTGAAAGAATCGGTTCAAGCATAGTTTAGTTCTTAATAGACAAAGCATTTCATCATGAAAGCTCAACCACTTTGGTCCAACGACTCCAACCATCAATTTTGCTTTTGTTTGATGGTTAGGTTAGCTAGCTCAACAGCTGATGTTTGAGTAAGGCTTCATACTATGGTTCGCTTCATGTCAAGTGGAATTTCTTGTGATATTCTGGGTGTGTTGTTGTTATCTGTTTTTTAGCCTTGTATTCTCCCCATCCTCAAGTCTCTCCCTAAACAGGAAAGAGAAAGAAGATTCACACAATTAAAGGTAACACCAAATTTAATTTCAAAATAACTTTGTTACTTTTGGCATTGTCAATTTGTCCTGCCCCCGTGGTAAGAAAGAGTCCTAATTTTTAACCTAGCAGCAGAAATGCTTTCCAGTCTGATCAAAGGGGTACAAGCACATCCATGGGACATCTTCTATCCAGCTCAACAAAGTTGCCAAAAAAAAATCCTTTTGGAAACAGTAAAATTTCTAATGTAAAATCGAGGATTGGATGCATGGATCAACTGACTTGAATACATCCAATTCATCCTGTGAAATCCTAAAATCAACGAGTTCTATAGATATGAAGGCTGTTATTCTGTGGTTTTTGGGGACCTATTCCGACTCATTCCAATCTTGATGCATTTGGGGGGTCTGATTTTATCCCTATTCTGTATTTTGAAGACTGAAAGCAAAACACTGTTCAAACTATAGGTATAAGGAATAACACTCAAATAACTTACCATAGTCATTATCATCAGCATTACTACCATGGCAGCATTACTATCTTTTCAAGATGATGCTGACCTTCCAAAGCCAGCTCCAACAAACGAACACCTTTTCCTTTTGCTGGTAGCATCCTGCATCCCTTGGAAGAGCTTGCTTTTGGCTTGCCATCCTATGGAAACAAAATATCTGAATAAGGTCACAAGGAAACCAAGGAAGCTCTGCAACAAACTTAAAAAGTGTATGCCAAATTGATGACTACCTTGAAGAGCCACTTAGTTTTCCAAATTTTCAATGTGATTCAGACCATTAGAACTCAATGGAAACCCTCCTCCAAGCTTACTTTTCTGACAGTCCCAGCTAAAATACAGAGGAAAGATCTGATAGATCTAAAAACAAATTCAACTTCTTTTGCTTTCTTCAGAACCACCCCTATGTTGCAGTTGGGCTTTTAACATATCTTCAGGTCTCAATGTAACTGGTCAATGATAGGAAACTGTAAACAGTTAAAGCAAATCCAATTTGGAATAGATGTGGCAGCAAGCAAGAAAGACTTCAACGGAGCTCATAGTTCAGCTGGTTCAATTTTGGTCAACTGCAATGTAGTTTCACTCTCAAGTCAGGGAAGACACACAGTGTTTTCTCACCAGTAATCATAACAAGAGCAGCTACCACTTTCAAAGCAATGAAACCGATTAGCATCTCTAATTATTATTGTCCTTTTTGAAACCAATGATATGAGTTTTACAGCTGTATGACAATCATCACACATCCTAAGGTTCTTAATTATACGGATTGGAGCTCCTGCAGGGGTGTTCATGAGGCCATATGCTACTGCAAGTTTCTCACTGTGATAACTGAGATACTTCTCCTTCTGTTCATCCTCCACATCATGCAGCACCGCATCAATGCTCGGGACATAGCCCAACTGTTTTATTTGTGCTAATAGCTCCTCAATCTTCTTGTAGATCAGAATCGACTCTGGGCGTTTCTTGTCTTCCGAAACAAAGACAAGTGTTTTATTTCTTAGTTCAATCCAGCTCACTCCTGGTTCCTTTTTTATGTCTCTTCCCCTCATCAACTTCCGAACCTTGACAACTCCATCCCATCTCCTGACCTTTGCATACATATTAGATAGTAGGATATATGTTCCAGCATCACTAGGGTCCAATTCAAGGATGACCTCAGCAACTCTCCTCCCAAGATTGAAATTATGATGGACATGGCAAGCACTAAGCAAGGTACGCCATGCAACTACATCCCATTGGGCTGGAGTTGACCATATGAATCTCTCAGCTTCAATCAGTTGTCCAGCCCTGCATAATAAACCAACAATGCAAGTATAGTGCTCCACACCTGGTGTGATTCCAAATTCTTTCATCACTTGGTTCATATAATAAAAACCCTCATCCACAAGGCATAAATGACCACAGGCAGATAGAACTCCAACAAAGGTAACATAGTCCGGGAACTCTTCTGCTGCTAACATGTCTCTAAAGACTGAGAGAGCTTCCCTACCAAGCCCATGGTGTGAGTACCCAGATATCATCGAGTTCCACGATACAATATTACGACGAACCATACTTGAGAACACTTGATAGGCAGCACTAATATTACCACTTTTTGCATACATGTTGATTAGGGCATTCCCGACAATGACATGGTCATTCAATCCAGACTTTGTTGTTCGAGCATTTAATAGATCCCCAAGGCCAAGAGAAGATAACTCGGCACAAGAATTCAATACAACAGCATATGTATATTCATTTGGAGTAACATCTTCGAGTTCCATATCCAGAAACAACTTCAGTGATTCCTCAAAGCAACCATTTTGGACATAAGCAGCCATTATTGCTGTCCATGACACCACATTGGGATTGCACAAACCAATAAAAGCATTTCTTGCACTCAAAATCTTGCCACATTTCCCATACATGTCAATGATTGCACTTTCAAGAAATTCATCAAACTCTATACCTGTCCTCATAATCCGATTGTGCACTTGCAAACCCAATTTCAAATCTTTTAATTGAGCACAAAGGCCAAGAACAGTAACATATGTGAAACTGTCCCACTCCACAAATTCGGTAACCATCTTACACAAAACCTCCAATGCTTCATTCCAATGGCCATTCTCCATAAGCCCAGTAATCATTGAATTATACGGGAGAGTATCTGATTGTGGCAAGGTCTTAAAAACTACCGTAGCCGAATCCAAGTCCATACATTTTGAGTACATAGATATAAGTGCATTTCTCACATAGGGGTGAGAGACCAGTCCTGACTTCAATACATAAGCATGACATTCCTTTCCCCGTTCAAGCGCTCTAACATCAGAACATGCAGAGATAACAGTAGCAAATATATATTCATTCGGTTGCAGAGATTCCACCGATTCCGCCAAATTCATACTTCTAAACAATGAGAAAACTTCAGACGCACGCCCAATATGGAGATAACCCGCCATCAATGCACTCCAAGAAACTACATTTCTCTCAGTCATGTTACTGAACAATTGATAGGCAACTGAAATCTGGCCACACTTGGCGTAAAAATTGATCAAGGAATTCGTCTGAATTATGTTTTCTTCATGGGCTCGTGGTGTTTTGATCAGTTGACCATGAAATATTGCACCTGATTTCAATTTTCTTCCATCAGCATAAATTTTCAGAAGTTTTATGATATTTTCGAGAGAAGCTGGGGACCCTTTCGGTCTAAAAGGAGAGGGTCTTTGATATTGCATCTCCCTCAGATCAAATAGAGATGGTTGATAAGTAGAACGGAAAAAAAGCACATCTTTCACTAAGTCCCTTCTACTTCTAAGCCGACCAAAATGCTATCCTTTCCGTTTCTTTGGGTCATATTTTCTCTTCTCTGTTTGTTTTCCTTTTCTTTTTCCCTTTTTTCCTGCTCACGGTCGATGTGTGGCTTCAATAAGCGATGCCACCTTGAATGGGAAAAAAATTGCAAATCCAGCAAAAACCTCACCAGACCCAATCCTAGTCTTTAATCGCCACCTCCTGCTTATTTTTCTTCTATTATAATCGCAGGTTTATGCTCTCTTGCAGGTTGAGCTCCTCAACCAACAGCTTCCCAGCTAGGTTATTCTCTCACTCCCCCACTCTATAGGTATAATCAAACTCAACCCGAATACGTCCTTCATAAAGTCAGAATCAAGAGGAGGTAGGGGCACATTACCAGAGTACTATAGAATGTTTTGCTTCAAGTACACAATGATACCTATCCTGGATTTTGCTTGAGTCCTACAAGCTGTCCGATCTTGTTGAACAAGATCGTAGCCGTTGCTCAATTTTCAAGGTTAAAAAACTACTTTTATAGGTTGAGTCGACGGTTTATCCTAAGAACTGACCAAACCGAGCGGTCCAGTGGCTATGAACCGTTGGACTGTTTATACATTTTCAAAAATACAAAATCAAATGCAGGGTATCATTTTGATCACTTCTATTCTGAAGCAAAATCGAGAACCTAAAGAAGAAGCTCTGAAGCAAAAGAAGCGTTGATTTGTTTCTTTGAATATCAAGGCAAGGGAATCTTTAAGAGCCTTTAGCCATTGGGAGGAGCACTTTAGAGTTGAAGAGCTCCAGATCCTTATCTTTTTGCCATTGGATTATCAGCTCCAGACTTTTTAAAAAGAGAGTGATGAAATCATTGTTGCCTGAGCTGTTGGATTATGTTAAATTAATTTCAATTGGTTTCCCTTGTGAGTTTTTTTATCCCCTAATGTTGAGAATAGTTGGGAATATTGCTGAGATGATTCTTACTGTCTTTTTCTGGAGATTAGAATAGCTCGTTGGATAGATATTTGCCGTTTGGAGAGCTCTCATTTAGTAGGCGCATTCTTACAGCTATTTACCATTTGCTCTGGGCTTCTGTTTGATTTGTATCGATGAAGCATTTGATCGTTAGAAGATGATCTTTTCAATGGTGTTTGTTTCTCTTGATTTTTCTTTTTTAACTTTTGGCTGAAAGTTAAAGGATTCCTTCAAAAGAACCTATTTTGTGTAACAACTGCATTTTTTTAGTGTTTGTTCAGTTTATGTGGTGTAATGCAAGTGTTTGCTTATGTTCAATTTACATTGATGATTCTTTGAAGAATTTCCATTATGCAACAATTAGAAGATGTCTTCAAAAATCGAATCTGAGACCTCCAAGACAACGAACCTTGCTTACTGGTTATGTTCTGGTTTGTTTGTTGTGCAATAACCTTTTCATTCTTTCTGGGGTTGTTGTTAGAAGAAGCATTGGAAGGTTTTAATTCCTTTTTCATTTTGTTCTGTCTGTTTTCTTGCACTTTTAGGTTTTGGGTCTTTTCAGTTATTCATTTCTCATACTCTGGTTGCTAACTAATGACAATTGTTTGTGTGAATTATTGGTTTCAGTATGCAATTGAATCCTTTTGATCCATTCCTCTTGTTGGATAATTTCACTGGCAGGTTTTGTGTTTTCGGTTGGTTTTTGTAATAGTTCAGTTAGTTAAAAAAAGACAAAATCTTATTATGGTATCAGTTTTGCAGTTTCTCCTCCTGCTAGATTCCCTGATCATCCCCATGGAGGTTTGAGAACTCCATCCACTGGTGTTGATTGTCATTTTATTTTCTGGGTTCATTAATATTTGTTCTTCATTTCTAAATACAAATTTAGTCTCTTCTCTTCTAGGTTTTGAGATTGTCACATAACTGTCACATACATAAACAAGTCAATAAAGATTTTCATGGAAAGTCTACAATAAGAAGTTCAGAGTTATAAGGATTCTTTATCACTTTCATGGCCCTCCAATACTGGGCATTCCAAGGATTATAGCTTGACACCAGCACTAGTTTATTTCTACTATATTTCTGTTTCTCTATATCCACTCCACTCGTTGAATTTCTATATTGAAGCTTCCCCAGCAAAATGCAAAGTAGATGTATTCTGAGTACAACTTTAAATTCCATTTGTTATGTTATTTTTCTTTTTTGGCATCATTTCTTTCATTCAACACGGGCGGACCTGCATTGGGGCGGCCATGGCCCTCGGATTTTTAAAATTTTATTATAAGTTCCTTTATGCTAATTCCTTTATTTTTCTTCAGCTTTTTCTCTTTCTACATGTGAAATGTCACTATTTGGCCCCCCAAATATTGAGAACCATTTTTAAAGGTAATATAATGGATATAAATGTCATTCCAAGTTAAAAACTAGTTCCTCAATCCCTATTTATTCTCCCCTTTCTTCTCTCTCATGTTTTCTCTCATGTTTTCTTCCTATTTATTCTCTTATCTTTTTATAAACGTGGGTTAAGGAAAATTTTTGAAAAAAAATCTTATTAGATAATCAAAATTTCATTCTTAATTAAAAATTAACTCCTCAATCCGTATTTATTCTCTCCTCTCTCATATTCTCTTTATATTTATTCTCTTCCCTTTCTATAAGTATGGGTTAAGAAAAAATTGGAAAAAAATCTTCTCCACAATTAGGTATTCTTTCTCTTTCTCAATTTATTTATCTTTTCTATTTTTTATTATTTTATTTGATTTTATACTATTTGTTTCTTTATTTCTTCTACAATTTTTGTTATTTGATTTTATCTTGTGAATAAAATGTCTATAGTTAGTAAGGTAAAACTACCATTGGTTTGCATCTACTAACAAAGAAAATTTTGGTTTGCGTATGACTTTCTAGGGTTGAATTCATGTTTTTTTTTTTTTTTTTTTTTGGGGGGGGGCTTTAATTGATCTATATTTGTCAAAAAAAATTATTATCAATAATGGGCCCAACAAAATAAGCATTAGTCCCTCCCATCTGAAGGTTATCAAATTTTATTCTTCGCCGCCCCCCCACTTTTGAAACAGGGCGCCCGATTCATCAGAGTGTTTGGTATCAATAGCGGACTTCATTTATTGAATTGATCATGATGGGGGAGATGGAAAGATAGATTTGGGCATAGTTCTTCCTAATATCTTGCATTATGGTATAAGTAATATTGACAAGGGGTGAGGTTAGAATCAGTAAAACGAAACAACTCTCTTTCTCCTCCCCACCCCACCCCTGCAGTTATATTCATTTACAATGAAATACAACAGTGCCATTGATGTTTTTTTAGCCAAATGGACAAGGTAAAAGATCAGTTAGAACAAAGGGGTTAGAATTCTTGGGGAGTTCACATGTAATTTGTTAACAACAACAAAATATTACCAAATTTAGGTATTTGTATGTTTATTCTGCAATTCTATTTTGACCCATGCTCTAATTGTGACAGAAATTGAAAGAAACTTTATGAAAAAACAAAAACTGAAGCTAGCTTGATTTTGTTTGAAGATAGCTCCTCTTTAGGATTGTAGAAGCTCTAGAAACATATGGATGTGCATATGATTGGGTCAACTGCAATACATTGTTGACTACTTGTGGTTCTTGCCCAGGTTGCTTCTGTTATTTGAATCAAATTGAGTCTGTTGCATGGTATCATTTCCATTAGTGTGCTTTGGGTGCTGATGCTCATTTGACATTACTTCTTCAATGTGTTTTTTCACACTTGTCCTACTTCTATATTTTTTGTGGTCACCATCCTGAAACATTTAAGTTCAAATAAAGGACTAACATGTAAGGATACTCAAATGCATATATTTAGGAAATGATTCTAAAATTTACTTTTTTGTCACCATCTTGAACTACCTAGCCTTGAGATATTGATTATATATATATATATATATATATATAACTCTATGCAAAGAATAAATTCCTTTTGAACATATCAAGCCTACTTATTAGAACAACATTACAAGCTAAAATAAAAGGAAGAGGCAATGCAAATCAACCAAATACCAAATATTAAAGAAAAAGAAAACAAAGAGGGAAGAAATCAAGAAAACAAACTCTGATAAACTAATACACAGAATCGATTAAAAAAATAATAAGTCTGTTTTCACAACTACAGCTACTCCTTAGAGGAAAAAACGGAAAATAAAGGATTGGAGCTCACCAAATGCACCATTGGATGGTCTTTTTTGCTAATCAACTAAGTGATTTTATAGCAGAAGAAAGGCACACAAAATCCATTATTGCTTCATTCCTATGCTGGTTCAATTCTGAAGCTTGAATGGAACAAGAAATCCAAATGGAGGGGTTCACTTGAACAATCATGAGGGGGAAATGCAGGAGCACAAAAAAGAAGAGAGATCAGAGAGTTCTTTGCGTCTGGGTTTGGAGTTTTTTTACAAACTCATTTGCACGCTTTCGTATTTCATCCAAATCAATTTTGAGGATCTTCAATAATTTGTATTCTAAGCTCAAATGGAAGATTTCAATCAACATTTACGGGTTCAAATTATAAACGTTCACTTGCACAATCGTTCTTGAGGGAGAATCGTGAGAGAATGAAGAAGAAGAGACGTTGTTCTTTTGAAGCGTCGTTCTTTCTTCTCTAGGGTTTCTTTTAGTTATATTCCTAGAATTGGCAATGGCTATGCGGATTTTCTTGCTAAGGGGGCTTGCAGGTTATCTCTAGATAGATCTTGGTGGGGTATACCACCTTTGTTTATTGTGGATCCCTCCCGTTTGTATAGGTCTTATGACCTTAACTCTTTCATTTAATATAATCGCAATTTTTTTGTTTTGGCCAAAAAAAAGAAGAAGAAGAGACGTTGGAGAACTGGATTTACCGCATGTGTTTGGAGTTTTGTTGCAAACAAAGTTCGCGCCTTCGTGGTCGATCGATTTTGAAAACGTATGTACGAAAAATAGGTATATTTGAAAAAACATATATTTTGAAAACATATAAAAGGTCCAGCGGTTTGGTTGATTCGTAAGACAAACTGTCGACTCAAGCTGTAAAAGTAGTTTGTAACCTTAAAAATTGAGCAATGGCCACAATCTTGTTAAACAAGATCGGACGGCTCACTTGACCGTCCTGCGCATTAAATGCGCAAGACTCAAGCAAAATCCCTGTATCTTTTGTTCATGAAACTGTGGTTATCCATGATGCTATTTATTTTATTTTTTTTGGTAGAAATCTTTGATGCTATTTACTTATATGTGAAAACCTCACTCTGGTAGGGTTCACACCTCTTACTCTCTTAGCTAAAGTGTGAACTTTCTTCCTAAATGTAAGGAGACACGTAAAGGATACTCATGAGATTCTTGTGGTCTTTTAATTAGTGTTAGAATTTATATTTGACAACTTAAACTGGTTTGACAATAAAAAAAAAAAGAACTTAAACTAGTCCTGCAGTTTTAGTTGGGCTCGCTTTGGCATAATTTTTATTTATGACTTTGATATGAGGAAAATTGCACTGAACCCATTTGGACCGGGTCACATCTTTCGTCCTGGTTAGACCATAATCGGGGCCCATTCTAACCTAATCTAAACAATCAGGAGGACGCCGCTTTATAAGTTACTGGCCATGAACTCCCTCCCGAATCTTGTGGTAGATGAAGCTTCCTAATAGGAAGCAACTATCGTTAGGACGATGAGGGAATCGTGAGAAGTTCGGTAATATCACCCCCGAATATTCAAGGAAAAAACCTTACAATCTGACGGTAAACCGCAAAGGTCACAAATCCATCCGACGATCGAGAATCAAGGGTAAATCCCATATAAACAGGTTATTGGTTCACGCAAGAGGTATCTGAATCGTTTCCCTACTATTATCATTCAAGTTTATGCTCTGCAATTAGCCAAAGCCTTTGTGATCAGTTTAGCAACTAACTTAAGCTTTGGAGGTGGCCTCTCGACCCCAGCGGTCGGGCCACGTCTAACTCTGTTTTGCAGGCCATTGCCGAGAGATCCGGAGGCTTAACAATTTCTGGACGCATCATTTGGCGCCGTCTGTGGGAAACGCTATAGGAAGTCATGGTAACTAGATCGGCAGCAACTGTGGCGGCTCAACGATTAGCAAACATCCAGCCTCCCGGAGGGAATAATCCGTTGGATATTCCTGAAGGAAGCCAACCCCCAGAAATTCGTGGAGATGGAGGAGTTGATGGTAATGAACAGGAAAACCATCCGAATCCTCTTCAATAGCAAATAGATCAAATGCAGGTCCGATTCCTAGAGATGCAGGATATGCTCCGCACATTGGTTAGACAGGTAGTCACTCCTCAGGCTCCTGATCAAGTGGAGGCCAGAAGACGTGCGGGAGAAGCCGATGAGCGAATACCTCTCATTCGAGCGCTTTCCATCGAAAGGGATAGACAACCAGCCGTAGGCCAAATTTTGGCCAGAATGCCCAAAGACGAGCCCAAGGATTGAAAATTGGGGAACTACCGAGGAGAGATGACCGGTACGATAAGCCGCGAGGTAGCCGAACCGGAACAACAAGATTGTCGAGAGGGGCTCGCACGCATTCCCCAACCTCCAGACGTTCGGATCGAGGAACAATTTGGCTAGACGATGGACGACCATTGCATATTGATCGAGAGCTGGCTAATATTAATCAAAGATTGGGACAACTTTCCTGAGGTCGAAGAATCGATGACATCTATTCGGTTATCAGAAAAACTCCATTTGTGGAGGCTATTGCCGGGTTCGAGTTTCCATATAATTTCCAACTCCCAACTTTTACGTCGTTCAACGGATCGGGAGATCCCATCGCCCATACTAGGTACTATCAACAAACAATGGCTGTGACGGGAAATTCCGATGAAATTCTCTATAGAGTATTTGGTTCCTCCCTGACTGGGGCAACCCATAAGTGGTTCTCGAAGCTCCCTTCTGAAGAATTGTCAATTTTGAGGAATTGGCAAGAAAATTTATTGGTCGATTCCAAAGCGGTATTCAAATTAAAAAGACGGAGGAAACCTTGTTCACGATCAAGCAAGGGAAGATTGAATCAATTCGGGAATATCTGAAGAGATTCAATAAAGTCACTATGGAGATCGAAAACTTGGACGAACAGGTGGCCAAAACTGCTATGTTTACTGGACTCACAGATAGAAAGTTACTGGAATTATTGCTTCAAGACATGCCTACCACTAACTCAGAATTGGTGCAACGGTGTCAAAAACAAGCGAAGTAACAGAAAATACTCAATGCGCGTCAAGGAGAGCCAAAAACGCTCAGCAGAAAGCAGAAGGCACCCGAACGTAGCCAAAAATAGAAGCAGACTGTTCGATCGGGCGGAAAGTAGACCGAATGGATAACTCCGCCTCGATTCGCATCGTATTCGTTGGGTATCCGTATCCGAAAATTTCTTGAATATCCGTTCCGCCGCTCCCGGTTCGTTCGGATAATGCTTTCGGTCGGTAATATCCGGATAATTTTATCCGGATAGGTAAGTTTAACATTTTTCTTTAAAAATATATAATAATCGGATTCGGATCGGTCGGTTCGGATCCTTCGTTCGGAATTGATTTATATAAAGTGTAAAAGTGACAATTATCAATCATTCGGTATTTTATCGGATCGGTTATTTCGGATATCCGATAAGTTTGTTCGGTTCGGTGCCTTCTCTAATTTTTGCCGGATTCGGATTCGGTGCGGTTTGCTATCGGTTCGGTTCGTCTGGTGTATCCGGCCGTCCGGTCCTTTTCGGCCTCCGAAAGCCATGATCGTCTTGGAGACAACGCTCTCCTGATCAAGATGAATACACACCCTTGAACACTCCACGATCAGAAATCTTTATGCAAATCAAGAATCAAGATATTTTGAAATGGCCGTAAAATAATAACAAAGACGGGAGAAAAGAACATGGAGAAATATTGCCGTTTTCACAAGGATTACGGACACTACACATGAATGTAGACACTTGAAGGCTGATATCGAGAGGCTAATAAATCAAGGTCACCTAGTTAGCTTTGTCAAGGGTCAAGAAAATGAACAGAGAACGGTCGCCGAGAAGAGAGATCGTTCGGGAAGTAGAGAGCGTCGGGTGATGAGCACATTTATGTGTGAAATCTTAGGGCATAAAGTATGCATTTTATACACTTAGAGTGGAGTTACCTTGGGTTTTATGTTGTTTTTGCAGATTTTAGGACTTTTCAAGATTTAAGCAAATATTTGGAGTTTTGGGCTTGAATCATGCTATTTTACACTTCAAGAAGTCCATTCAAATTCTCAAATGCGAAAATGGGCCTGATCTGGATCATGATGGGCTAGAGATGTGTGATTAGGGGCCAACTCCGAAATATTGAAGAGATAAAGAAGGCAAATTTGATCTACGGCTGAGATTTTAAATCAAATCTACAGAGATATTATTGAGAGAGTCCAAATGGAAAAGAGTCCTTGCATACCTCAATATCTTATTTCCTATCTTGGATTTAATTTAAGAAAGAAAAAGAGGAAAAAGAATTATATTCAGAAAGAAAAAGAGGAAAAATCCCGTTTTTGAATGCCTCTGTCCAGTTTCGATCAAACCTTTCATCGAATGGTCATCTGATGTCCGATCTTGCTGATTTTTGGAGGAGAGCTTCATGACTACTTAAACCTCAACTCCAAAGGTGGAATTATGCATCTGATCTCTCTAAGTCGGCGCGATTAGTACATCAAAACCCTAATTGGCTGAGTCAGATAGAAACCCTGAGTTTTATTCAAATTCAACTATGCTTCATATCTCATGTAAACTCTATAAAAGGAGAGCATACTCCATCAAATGAGAACATGTTTTAGAGCTTAGTAGAAGCATTCTTTCTTCTCTCTTCAGTTCATTTAGGTTTTCTCTAGTTTTCCTTGCTTGCATTTGTGAGATTTTAATTTCTAGATTGAATGTTTAGGTTTAATTTCTTTTTATGTAATGCAATTCAAGTTTCAAGTTTTTAGATTCGTTTTTCTCTGGGTCTAGCAATTGCAGATTTAGATCATTCTAGATCTAGATCTGGTTGTTAGTTGGTTGAGATTAGAATCGTTTGTTCAATTCGCAAGTAAGTAACCTTCTTTATTAATCTTCTCTCCTCCCTCCATTCCCGCTTCTATCTACCCCTCTGTATTCTTAGTTTAGGATTTACTTTCAGCATTTATTTATTGTTCTCCCATCCCCTAGATCCTTAATTAAAAATGCCTACAGTCGTGCCTCTCTTTGGTTAAGGTTTCCATTTTACTTTCTGCAATTTACTTTCAGCATTTATTTATTGTTCTCCCTTCCCCCGGATCCTTGATCAGATATGCATACAGTCGTGCCTCTCTTTGGTTAAGGCTTCATTTTCCTTTTATTGCTTTGTTTATTGCTTTGTTATTTACTTTCTGTTATTTACTTTTTGCACTGTTTTTTCTTTCTTTCTTTAATATCCATTCCCCCAATCGGTGGACTATAAGCTACGGCAAAGGGTCAACGGTCAAAGTCATTATTATTATACTTCACTTCCCTCGATTCAGAGCTGACACTCGGATCACTTCCCTTTTCCTTTTTATTTTAATTGTTTGCAATTTTTTTTTTGTCTTTTATTTATGCATTGATTGTGTTTAATTTATTTTTCGTTTCAATTCGATTGCATTAGATGTATAGATTAGGATCGTTTAGTTTAGTTAATTAGTTAACAAAGATTGAATCATTCCACTCTCGCATTACTATTAAGAAGTTGAATTATAAGTGGCATATCTCCTTGAGATCGACCCGTTAGCTACACGATACCGTGCGCTTGCGGTTACTTTTAAATTTCACAAACATCGGGCGGAAGTTCCAAGGTTGAAAAAGGGCAAGGAAGTAGCAGGGCCTAGTCGATCCCCAATTCTTACGATATTCGGGGGAATTGAACCCAAGTCGTTAAGAAAGCTGAAGGCAAGATCTAAGTTTGTGGGTTCGGGAGAATCCCAGAAGCGCAAAAAAGTGGAAGAAAATCCTATCAAATTTAGTGAGGAGGATGAACGAGACGTATGCATACCTCACGATGATGCCATGGTAATAAAAGTGGAGATTGGACGGCGAGAAGTACATAGAGTCCAGGTAGATACAGGATCCTCAGTCGACCTTCTGTCTTACGAAGCTTATCAAAAACTAAAAGTCGCGGAAGATTTGTTAAATCCACCGTCAACACATCTTTACGGCTTTGCTAGGTCATCAGTCGTGGCCGAAGGATCGATCTAGCTAGACCTTTCGGTGGGAAATCAAGGAAACAACAATTCGGGTAAATTTCCTAGTCGTTCGGGACCTTCCCGCTTATAATGTTATTCTTGGCAGACCTTCCCTAACAAAGTTGGGCGCCATAGTCTCTCCAAGACACATGAAAATGAAGTTCCCTACCGAAAAGGGAATTGGTTTGGTGGCTTCGGATCAAAGACTCTCCCGACAGTGTTATGTTGCATACCTTAGGGATAAAATTGGACCTGAAAAGGCCACGGCCCTACCAATAGAGGTAAGAGATGATTAGGGTGAGGAGATCATGCAAAGACTCGAACCTATTGAGAAGCTAGAGCGAATTCTGTTACGCCCAGAGGATGAAGAAAAAGCAACTCATATTGGGTTTGAGCAGCCAGAAGTTTTCAAGGGGGAATTAAAAGCTTTCCTTCGGGAAAACCTAGATGTGTTTGCTTGGTCAGCCGATGATATGCCAGGTATTGATCGAGCGATAGCCGAACACAAACTTTGGATCAACCCGAGCGTCAAACCAGTGATTCAGAGAAGACGAAACTTCTCAATTGAAAAACACGAGGCAATCAGAGGAGAGGTCGAGAAACTGAAAAGCACAGGATTTATCGAAGAAATCGAATGCCCGATATGGTTGGCTAACGTCGTGATGGTAAAGAAGTCGAACGGAAAGTGGAGAATGTGCACAGATTACATAGATCTCAACAAGGCATGCCCGAAGGACTGCTACCCTCTTCCCCGAATAGATCTCCTGATTGACGCAACTGCGGGTTATGAAACGTTAAGTTTCATGGATGCCTACTCGGGATATAATCAAATCTTGATGAATAAGGAAGATGAGAAATTCACAGCCTTCATGACTGATCGGGAAAGTTACTTTTACAAAGTCATGCCATTTGGATTGAAGAATGTGGGGGCTACATACCAAAGGGCAGTAAATAAGATCTTTAGTGATCTGATCAGGAAAAACATGGAAGTATATGTAGATGATGCGTTAGTAAAAAGTCTCCAGCAGACAAGGCACATTGCGGATCTCAGAGAAGTATTTTCTGTTTTAAGAAAGTACCAGATGAAGCTAAACCCAAAGAAGTGCGCTTTTGGAGTGTCTTCGGGAAAGTTCCTAGGGTTCATGGTCTCTCAAAGAGGAATCAAGGCTAACCCTGTCAAGATACAAGCCTTGATCTGCATGGAGCCTCCGAAGACTGTTCAAGATGTACAATGCCTAACAAGATGCATAGCCGCGTTGACTCGATTCAATTCTCAATCAGGAAAAAAATGTTTGCCTTTCTTCAAAGCCCTAAAGGACTTAAGAGGAAGTAAGGAGGCTCGATGGATGGACGAATGTTAGAAGGCGTTCGACGAACTAAAAATCAGGCTTGGACAGCCACCTTTGCTCTCCAGACCTGAGAAGGGAGAGACTTTACAACTATATTTGGCTACTTCACAATCCACCGTAAGCGTGGTTCTTATTCGGGAAAAAGAAAAGCAGCAACGGCCTATATATTACATCAGTCATGTACTTTTGGATGCAGAAACAAGGTATTCGATGATTGAAAAACAAGCTCTAGCACTTCTAATGGCAGCTAGAAAGCTAAGACCATATTTCCAGGCGCATCCGATCGAGGTATTAACCAATTTTCCTCTCAAAAAGGTTTTATTTAAAAAAAAACCTGATTTATCTGGAAGAATGGTGGCTTGGTCAATAGAGTTGGGGGAATTTCAAATAGACTTCAAACCTTGGACCGCTATAAAAGCGCAGGCCTTGGCAGATTTCATAGTCGAATCAACAACCCCAATCGAGGAAGAAAACAAATTTACTCTTCCAAGTATGTGGCATATATATGTTGATGGCTCTAGCAACAAATGCGGATCTGGAGTAGGCGTCTTATTAAAGAGTCCAGGGGGATTTCTTATTCGATACGCTCTAAGGTTCGGATTCGAGGCAAGCAACAACGAAGCAAAGTACGAAGCTTTCATTACAGGACTTTGACTCGCTAAAGCATTAGGCAATAACGAAATGACTATTTATAGCGATTCCCAGCTCATCGTCAATCAAGTGGAAGGAGAGTTTGGGATAAAAGAGCCTCGGTTACAGAGATACCAAGAGCTAATTCAGACTCTCCGAAAAGAGTTTCGGGATGTTAAGGTATGTCAAATACCCAGAAAGGAAACTCAGTAGCAAATAACTCTCAAGGTTGGCTAAGGCAAAAGAAAAGACTTTAGGACCATCGGTTTACATCGAGGAATTGGATTCCCCAAGTGCTCAGGCGAACGAGGTATCCTACATAGAAAGTAAAAGATGCTGGATGGATCCAATTATGGAATACATCAGAGATAACAAGCTCCCAAAGATTCAAAAGAAGCTCAATCTCTGAGAATTCGGGCGGCCAGATACACCATTCAGAATGGGAGGCTTTACGAAGGTCCTTCGCTGGACCATTACTTAGATGTATCGGACCAGAAGGAGCTGAAATTGCACTAGCAGAGGTTCACAAAGGGATTTGTGAGGCACATATGATAGGTCAAGCGTTAGCACATAAGATCCTTTGAAGCAGCTTGTATTGGCCCAAAATACAAGGCGATGCTATGAGATACGTTCGGTCATGCAGTCAATGTCAGGTACATTCGAACGTGCTGAAGCTACCCACCATGATCTTAACGTCGATCCTTAGCCCAATTCCGTTCGCAATGTGGGGAATTGACCTAATGGGCAAATTTCCTAAAGCATCAGGAGGAAGGGAATACCTAGTCGTAGCAATCGACTATTTTACCAAATGGGTAGAAGCAATTCCTTTGGCCTCAATTACAAAGAAAAAGATGGAAAAGTTCATACTGGAGTCAATCATCCACCGGTTCGGGATTCCAAAAATACTCGTAACCGATCATGGAACACAGTTTGACAACCCCCAGTTTGAACTATTCTGCAATACTTATATGATCGAGCATCGGATGTCATCAGTAGCCTATCCTCAGAGCAACGGCCAAGTAGAAGTCACTAACCTTAAATTGCTTAAAGGAATAAAGAAAAGGCTCGAGAACAACAAGACCCTATGGGTAGAAGAACTGCCGAATATCCTTTGGGCGTATCGAACTACCATACGAACACCCACTGGAGAGACGCGATTCAAATTAACTTACAGCTCAAAAGCGTTAGCTCCAGTAGAGATAATGACAGGAACTCTCCAAGAAAGAGAATTCGATGAAAAGGCAAACAAACAAGGTTTGTTAGATAACCTTGCATTATTAGACGAGATTCGGGACAAAGCAATCGTCCGAATCCAACAATACCACAGGAATATAGCATCTCACTACAACGCTCGAGTAAAGCATCACCAATTTCAAGCGGTTGATTTGGTTCTAAGGAACACCCTGGCATCGGACCCGTGTCATCAACGCAAACTGGACCCAACATGGGAAGGACCATATATGATCACCAAGCAAATAGGTTCGGGAGCATACAAGCTAAAGGACTTAGCAACCGAAAGCAAACTCGACCGATCGTGGAACGTGAAGCATTGGAAGAAATATTTTTCTTAATGATCTATATTCGATCAGTTTTGATATAAGAAGACCAGAATTATCACAAGTACAATAAGGAAATACGCAATAAAGAAAGTTAAAGCTTCGGGTGCTCACCATGGCTCAGGCCCCAGTAGCGGAGAATCGCTTCATACTCCATGGCATACCCATGGATTTCCGATCGCCAAGAAATGGCTTTAATAACCCAAACCGCTTCTTTTTTTAGGTCAAAAAGGAAAGAAGGACGATTGATCTGAGTGAAGGAGCTCGGGGTGCTCCATCTCATCAGGAATTTTAGAGTGGATTCCGGAACCCTGTAGAAAACAAACTTTTCCCATCATCCTTTATTATTGGAAGGGCGGTACCTTCGGGGGGCAGGTACCTTAGGCGAGGATTCCCCCTTGCCAGTTTAAGTCGGTCTTCAGGCGCTTGGAAAGGAATAGCCACCCGAAAGGATTCGACTTACTCAGGGTATAAAAATGACAAAAAACACTTAAAAAGGGGGTTAACCCGAGCTTATGGCAAAGCCCCAAGTAACCAATTATATGCCTCCAGCTGTTCGGGAGGAGCATACTAGGGCAAATATTCCAGTGGTCAAGAATTTCGGCAATTACGGGAGAGAAGAAAGGAAGTCGAACCCCACTCTTGAAAGAATCAAGGTAAAGAGAGAATTCCCCTAGAGGATTGGAGTTGACCCTTTAATCCGAGTTCGGGGCACAAAGAACGTAGGAACAAAGAATTGAATAATCGAAATAAAGACTTTTGAGGTCTGCAGGACGAACCTCAGAAATGATGTCTGAGGGACTGATGGAAGGTCTTTTTGATGGGCGAGAAATTTTCGCCGTCGTTTTCTTAGGAGCTTTCCTCTTCTTTAAGGAAGTCTTTTTAATGATAGGGGCATTCCCAGGTGGGTCTCTAGGGCTAGTCAAGGCTAATTGCAACCAATGTTCGGTCACCCTATGGTCCCGATCACCAGAGAGTTCAACAGAAGCTGTAGGAGTTCCTTGTTCGGCAGATTCCTCACCCTCTATCAAGCGGTCTACAGAATCGCCCTCCTCTGAAGTCTTACCACTACCCATTTTTTGACAGAATAGCAGAGTCATAATAGACTATACGAAGGCAAAAAAGAAAACATAAAGATATAACAAAAGTAAGGAAAGTAGACTTACTTGTGATCTTGAGAAAATTAGAGGAACAGAGCTTGAATCGCACAAGGCCAAAACGAAGGCTTGCAAAAGCACAAGTTGGAGAACTTGAAAGCAAGAGTGTTTTCTGACGCAGGAGAGCAGAGAAGTGAAAAGAGGAAATGGGGCAAGAAAAGCCTTTTATAAATTCAAAATTTAAATGGACGCATGAGATCAAATTTGACTGACGGGCAGGATCGTGCTTTGGATCAAGCAAAATGTACAAACAACTCAGATGAAAAATCGGCGGTTCGAAAATATTAGCAATGATGATAAAAGCCTGAGACACGACAGTTCGAACGACAAGGCGTAATGTTCGCGCCTCCCCGATCGCCACGTGGCACACTATACACAGAGAGCAAGGCGTTGGAACTGTTCGACGGCACCTTGTTGGAAGTAAATGTCAGAAACATTAAATGCGAGGATATCTTAATATGAAAAGACTTCTTGTCTTCACTCATATTCGGGAAGAATGCAAAGCTAGACCAAGCATTCCATAGCGTTGCTCGAAAACGCTCGATCTGCGGGGCAAATGATATGAGGAAAATTGCACCGAACCCATCTGGACCGGGTTCACATCTTTCGTCCTGATTAGACCATAATCGAGGCCCATTCTAATCTAATCTAAACAATCAAGAGGATGCCGCTTTATAAGTTACTAGCCATGAACTCCCTCCTGAATCTTGCAGTAGATGAAGCTTCCTAATAGAAAGCAACTATCGTCAGGACGGTGAGGGAATCGTGAGAAGTTCGGTAACTGCTATCACCCCCAAATATTCAGGGAAAAAACCCTACAATCGAACGGTACCCCGCAAAGGTCACAAATTCATCCGACGATCGAGAATCAAGGGTAAATCCTATATAAACAGGTGATTGGTTCACGCAAGAGATATCTGAATCGTTTCCCTACTAATCTACTATTATCATTCGAGTTTATGCTCTGCAATTAGCCAGAGCCTTTTGTGATTAGTTCAGCAACTGACTTAAGCTTCGGAGGTGGCCTCTCGACCCCAGCGGTCAGGCCACGTCTAACTTTGTTTTGCAGGCCATCGCCAGGAAATCCAGAGGCTTAACAATTTTTGGACGCATCAGAGTTATTTATGAATAAATAATTATGGTAATAGGTTATGTATAATAAATAATAATCATTTGGCTACTACTAGTTGTAATATGTTATACGACAAGAAATGAGTTTAACTAATAAGCAAATGCACAAGTAACCATATATAAGAAGAAAAAAAAGTATCAGATAGAAGAGGCGAGTAATATATCTCACATGTATGGCATGGTAACTAGTTTCTACAAAAAAAAATGATGACAAGTAATACTCATAAGTGACTATTAGTTATGGGGTTGTTGCATACTTGCATGTATTATGAAAGCATATAATATTTCGATCTATATAATGTGAAGTAGTGAGTACAAGTGAATTGATATTAAGGGGAAAAAATACACATGTGTTTTAAAATAAAACAAAGAAATGTTTAAAATTGTGATGTTTATTAAAAGGGCAAATTATATATAGACCCCCTGGATCTACGATCAATTACATCTAATACCCATGAATCAATTACAAATACCCTCTTACTATTAAGTAGTAAAGCTAATGGTGATATTAACAGTAAGGGGATACTTGTAATTGATTTCTTTTCAGATAGTAGATGTAATTAATTGTAAAATTAGGGGGTCCCTTATTAAAAATGCTAATCGCATAAGACATTTTAAGAGTACTTCATTTCTTTTTTATTTTTTTCCTGGTGATGTAGAACTACTTTATTCACTATGCATGTTTTTTTTTGGAAAACTTTTAAGGACACCCTAATATAATTAGTGAAAATCATAAATACCCTAAAACTATGCCAAATTGGCAATCACCCCTTTTCCATTTGAAATATTAATTAGTTAAAGAAAATTACGAATATACCTTTAGTTTTATTATTCCATATCTTATAATATAAAATAGCGAATTAAGGAAAGAGAAGGAATTCGTGGAAAAAGAAATAAGATGAAATTTAATATCTAATATTTTAGGGGCAATATTGTAAATTCAAAAAAATACGGATAATATATGAATTGTGAAATTATCTAACATGAGTTAACGGAATTTGCTAACGGAATGTACCATTGTAAAAATATAAGAGACATTTTAGGGTGTCAATGCCAATTTGATATATTTTTGGAGTGTCTGTACTTTTTTCCAATTATTTTTTTATATCTTTAAAGAATTTCTTTTTTTATTGAGAAATACATTATGCATGATTTTAGACAATAAATAATCATACAAAATCCGCATGGATAATCAGAATGTTTGTGGCTATAGTATCTTGTTATTTTATGTATTTAATTATATTTTACACTATGATTTTCATTTTTTTTTATTTTTTTGGAAGAATAAGTTTGGTATACTAGAGGCAAGTGAAATACTATTAACCTATAAGAAGAAAATCTCAAGTAAATTTTTATTTCTAATTTCATAACATTAAGAACTAAATTAGATTATTTATTTTAATGAGTTAAATAATCATTCAAATCATTCAATTACAAGATTTCATATATTTCAATATATACATTAGATGGTTTTTTATATGTTCTTTTTATTATGAACTATAAGTATTTAGTATATTAGAATTAACTTAATAAAGTTAACAATTTTGCAATTGTGAAGTAAAATTGTATCAAAATTATTGTGGTATTTGTAGATAAGAGGATTTTTCAGTGTTTATTGATATTTAATTTTGGTTGAAAAAAGTTAGGTATTTATTTTTCTCTTTGATATAGTGTGCAAATAACTTATCTTGTCTTCTATAATTGAGAGGAGGGGAGAGAATGACTAATTAGTTAAATTAAACAACATGAAAAAAAAATAGAAAAAAAAAAGAAAATGAATAAAAAGTAATTTCTTATTCTTCTTCTTCATCTTCTTCGTTTTTTTTTTTTTTTTTTTTTTTTTTTAAGTATTCAAATATCAAGTAATATATAGTGTTGAAAATGAGGTTGCAATTAATATATTATGTACTCTTTTTTATAATAGTAGTATGATATTGACTTTGATTTTGATTTTGGTTTGTTTTTATTAGTTTAAATTAGTTTTGATATCCCTGAAATGTTCTTACGGGGAGATGTAAGCAATGCAGAGGATGGAAATAGAGAAAAATTATATTTTGTTCTAATTTTTGTAATTTTACTATTTTAACCCTGCTCATATAGTACTTCTACACATGTTCATTAATGGTACTTGCCTAAACAAAAATAAACAGTTAATGATAATAAATCATAAACAAGCACTTGATTTATTTATGTGTTTATGTTTAAATCAATTTAATTTAATGAGAAATAGGAGCCATAAGTCATACAAAACACATCTATTTATGTTTATATGTCGAATAATCATAAATTTACACTATACTAAAGAGATCCTTAATGTTAGCATTTTATTTTTTATTTTTTTTGTCAAAAGAAAGATCATTAACTGATTGGAAGAGATGTAAGATCCTCTATTTGAGCAGAATTTAGATCTGAAATAGTAGTGGGAATTGAAGCTTGATGGCAAATGAATATATCATAAAGAAACCTGCCAAAAAACATTATAAAGTAAGAGAAGGAACAATGCCTTTGAGCAGAAAATTATTTCGTGCATACCAAATAAACAACACAATATACTATTCGTTGTATATTTAAGATCCCTTTGATTTGAACATGTAAACAAATTGTCAAGAAAATCAAGCCAATCATGATACGAGTTACCCGAGAATTCATAAGAATCAATCCTTAACAGGGAGGTTCTCCGACAACTCTTAGCATGGTTACAATGAAAGAGAGCATGAACTACATCCTCCACCTAGGATGAGCATAATAAACATAAGAGAAAATTACACAGCACCCACTATATTTGGGGTAAAACTAATGACCATCCACTATTGTCTCAAAAATTACATGGCACCCACATGCATAATTACAAGTTACCCACAGTTAAATTTGCTATTAAAATAGGTTACAAAATTACCCAAATGCCCCTACTTTTATTTAAATCATTTAAAATTTGAATCTCAAATTACCTAAATGCCCTCTAGGTAGGGAAATTACAATAATGCCTCGATTTTGATTAAGCAAATGACACTAATACCCTTGCTGTCATTTTAGTGATTCAAAATCTGAAGTCAAATTATCTATATGCCCTTCGGTAAGTGAAATTACCAAAATACCTCAAGGTAACTCAACAGGGCCCTTATAGTGACATGTCTCTTTCTCTCCGCAACCCATCTTCTCCAACCACCACGCAACCCATATTCTCTGGCCACAGCACTGAGCACTGCAAGTCTTGCAACACTGACCAAAGTCGGAGTGATTCTATTGACTCCATTAATGTAGCCTGTGCAACTCGCCTTGACCTTGATTCTGTCGACTCTATTAAAGCAACTCAATGAAGGAATCACGTCACCCAATTAGATTTTTTTCTTCTTACACCTCATCTCAACTCTGCAACACTCGCCATCACTACATTGTCAAAGTGTAAGGAAAGATTAGGGTTTTTTCTTCTTACACCAAATCACACACACAGATGATTCGCAATATCCATCTCCTGATGTGAGCTTTTGCGACCACCATTGTTGATCACATTGGGCCATTATCAGGCAACCTAGCGCCCCTCACCTGTTGCATGCATGGTACTCGACGAAATGTCTTTGTGAGCACCATGCGATGCACCCACCCAACGCACATACCGCCACCCTCACCCCCACTCCCACACCCTTAGCCCCACCCTCACCCTCACCCCCACCCCTCTCCCATACCCTCAACCCCACCCCAACCCCCACACCATTGTGAATGTATATCTCTCATCTTACTTCAATGATGTGTTCTATTAATTGAGTTTCCTATTTGAAATATATACTTCACTATTAACTAAGTTTTCTATTTGGAATGACAAATCCCTTACTGTAGTATTTGTTTGATGGATGAATTGTTGTCCTGGTAATTGGATTTATTAGATGATGAATTAAATTAGTCTGAACTTTCTATTAGGCTATAGAGAAATAATAGGGAATGTTCAGTGATCTGTGTTCTCTTCTTACAGCATTTGACACACTGTTTATCATGTAAGTGGGGGTCCTATCAATTAGTGAGAATTGTAACAATCTAAATTACTGATAACAACCTTGGACAATCTTATTACAACATTAAAAACATTACTGATAGCAGCCTTAGACAATTTATAAATGGCCATCAACTAATTTACAAGAATGAAACAACAACTCATGTTAGAGTTAATGCTATCAAGAGAAAGAAAAAAATAGACATATTCTCCCCTCCACACCCTCCTTATATTGTCAATTAGGGCTTAATACACGTAGAAAATATATTATCTAGACATGACAATTGTGCATCGTTTTCATTCATCTAAGATGAGATATATTGGGGATGAAGTAACTGACATCATATAAGTGATCTCAAACCATGATTTAGGTTTATATTTTAGTATTAGGAATTTGATGGCATGATCAATAAAGAAATAAATTTAATTACAAGCCTCTTTCTTTGCATTGAAAATAATCAATCCAAAATGGTTTGGACAGCTTACCTGATTTGCATCTTGTAGTCGAAAGAAATGGCATATATTGTATAGCTTTTGTTAGATCATGAAATACTGAATTATTGATGTATATAATATGATATGGTACATAATAGGTTTAGTGTTGTCATTAACAATAGAACATAATGCGCATATATATATATATATATATATGATTTTTTTGTTGTTTAGTTTATAAACATATTTATTTTGCTATTTTCTGATATGAATTCAGTTTCTACTATATATAATGTGTTTTCGAAGTGGGAAATTGGATATGGATATTCTACTGCCATCGAGTTTCAATTATGTGGGGAAAGTGTTCAAAATATTTGTTGAACCTGATAAATATAGCCACATAGATATGATCACTGACACATGGAATAGTGTATTATAGGATATCCTTGTCGGTCACAACATCATCTTCAAAATTAGAGGTGAGTTTTAGTCTGGTGAAGTTCATAATTTGGATGGTGATGACACACTACTAAAGATGTTAAGAAAGCATGAAGGGGGCATTATTACATTACATATAAGTGATGTAAACCATGACCCTTCAACAACCCCAACTTGTATGATAAGCAATGTGTCAAATGTTGTAATTCGTTGTGGACATAGTTTCCTTTGGTTTCATGTCAATAGCAATAGAAAAGGTGCAGGCCAAAGTTGGGACTAGCCGGACACCGTTAAATGCCCCTAGAAACTCAAGCCATTCATCTACAGATATAGAGGAGGATGCTTCAACTTACCCACCTCAGCTATCAACAAGTCACCCATATTTGGTAGATATGAGTTTAAGGTTGGTGACTTTTTTGAAGTATATGGTTTCAAGATGCACTAGCGAAGTATGTCCAGCAAGAAGGATTCAAAAGACGCTTCCTGAAGGATGACAAGGGGAAGGTGCTTGTTGTTTGTAAGGCCTTCTGTTGTAATTGGAGACTGTATGCATCGAGGTGCAGCACTAAAAGTCAAAGCTTTGCAGTGAAAACATATTACCCACTCCATAGATGTAGGAAGGGGGTTCAAATTGTGGTATGTAAAGGTTACATTTGTTACATTTGTTTGGTTACATTAAACTCCTTTATATAATAATGTTAACTCACCCAACCTATGTGTATTTTTATGTAGGGAATTCAAGTGGGAGGTAAGCAGATGATGACCAGGAGCATGAGAAGCGGTTTGGAAGAGAAAATTTGATTAAGAAAGTTAGATCTAGGAAGACACGAGAGAAGAAGAGGCTTCCTGTACAAAGACAACCAAGTAGACTTGAGTTCAGTGTGGGTGACATATTTCATGATGTGTATCAATTTAGGACCACATTTGAACAGTATGTCAACCGAGAAGGATTTGAGAGGTTGATGGTGCATAATGAGAGAACAAGGATGGTTGCAAATTGCAAAGTGAATGGTTGTACTTGGAAGATTTATCTAATTCAAATCAATAGAAATAGTAAGACTGACTACACAATGCGAGTGATGTCGTACAATAGAGTGCATGCCTGTGTTAGGCAAGGAGATCAAAATTCTGTAAGTATAATGCATTCTTCTTAGGTTTAAAGTGAGTCATTTAAATTATTTAACAAGCTAAAGGGAATCATTTTCAATTATCGTAGGGCGGCTTATAGAGGAGGAGGATGGCTGCCACACAGTCTATTCAAGAAAGAGTTCAAGCAAAGATGAGAGCACAAAATAGGGTAAAGAGGCAAGGAAGACAACAAAGAAGAGGCAAAGAAGAGAATGATTGATGCAACAAGCAATTTAGATATGATAGATGACTTCTACGGTAGATGATGTGATGGCTTGTCATGAACTAACCAGATACTTGTGAGCAATTCAGCAACATAGACTTAGATTGCTAATATAGATTCAAATTTTGAGACACAACAACATAAGCCAAGACTTGTATAGACATTGATGATAATATCTAACTATATTTTAGAAGATGCTCATGAGGTAAATTAGCTTCATTAATGCCTTTCTATTATAACAACTTTATGATAATATGTGACTACATTTTCAAAAGATGCTTATGATGTAAATTGGCTTTGACACATATTCTTGGAGATACAAAGAACCAAGAGCTTTGACACATTATTATAGATATAGGGACTAAGAGAGTTTTCAAGACCAAAAAAGAAATACATAATCTGCATAATATTGTAAATTGTTGGGAAAATGTGGCAAATTAATATGTTCAAATCACAATAAGACTCACTGATCACAAAATGCTGAAATTGATCTGTTCAAATCACTCACTGATTCACAAAAGGCTGAAACTGCTGAAAGTAAACTATTCAAGACTCAATGATTCACAAAAGGTTGAAACTGCTGAAATTAACATTTTCAAATCAAATGCTAAAACTAAATGTGCTCGAATGAACAATGATAAGCCTAAAGGCTGCTACTCCCACAAAAGGCTTCATTATATCTACTATAGTTCTCACAGGAATTTTGTCAAATACCTTGCTAGTATGGTTTAGTTAGGAAGATGCAATAGAATGCGTAAGGGTATCTTTGTAATGTGTAAGGGTATACTTGTAAATTCCACTTAAATTATCTGTGTTGAGTTAAAAAGTGGGCAATAGACTTCACCTACGTTAAAAGAGACATTTGGTTAAAAAGGTACATTAGGTTTTGTTGAAAACATGGACTGAGGTTTCCTAATTAGAATAGGATTATGTTTCCTCATAAGTCTAGAGTTTTATTTCTATATTTCTTTTTCCTACTTAGTATATGACTTAACTAGGTTGTAACTATAAATACCCTATTGGGGTCTTCTGAATGATATACTTTTAGATGAGCAATTCCTCACATTACAACATGGTATTAGAGTAAGGTTTTGTTTTCATCCTACAGAGGTGCTGTAGAATTTTTTTTTTTGAAGTAGTTATTCACGTGTTTGTTTTCTTTTCGGGTATCCTGGAATTGTATATTGGGTGATTAAGTGCATGTCTAGAAAAATTTTGTCTAAGGAGTCTGATATTTAAGTGGACCGATTGTGTCCCTCCAGTCTTTCTTAGAAATTTCCTGAGGAGATACTTTTCACGTGAATTAGTGGGAGTAATTTTGAAATATTTCAGGGACTTTTTTGTAATTTTGAAAAAGTTTAGGGATTTTTTTTGCAATTTGCAACAATTTTAGGGGACTTTTTCGTAAATTTTGAAAAAGTTTAGGGACTTTTTTAATTTCTCCTTGCAATTATGGCTGATCCCATGTTTCCTTTATCTGGTACATCTGAAGAGTCTCCCATGTCTTCCATTCATAAGGATCGTGAGTTTCTCCCCTTCAGATAACCACTATGAAACTTAATGGGACAAATTATCTTAGATGGTCTCGTTCAGTTTCCCTAGCTGTTGGTGCTCGTGGTCTTACTGGCCATCTTGATGGGACTTCTACAAAACCTTCCACACTTGGTCTGCAACTTTCCAAATGGTATACAAATGAATGCTTGGTCATGGGTTTTCTCATCAACTCCATTGAATCTAGCATAGCAGAGAGTTATCTCCTCCTTCCTGATGCGGCAACTATTTGGAAAGTTACTAAAGATACATACTCCAGAGTTGGCAATGATGCATAGTGCTTTGAAATTAGACGAAAAATCAATCAGTTACAGTAGAAGGACCTTCCTCTTCTCAGTACTATAACACTCTTCGAGGATATTACTAGAATTTAGATTTCTATGGGAAGTTTACATCGAAGAATGCTGAAGATGCTATTGTCTATCAACAATGGGAAGATAAACAGAGAGTTTATGATTTTTTGGCAGGATTGAATATAGAATTTGATCAAATTTGCGCACAGATCCTTTTGAGAGAGACTTTCCCTTCTCTGGCTCAAGCCTATGCCATGGTAGATACCGAGGACAGTCGAAGGACAGCTGTGGTACACACTCAAACATCTGATAGATCTGCATTGGTGGTTGGTTATGGCAATAGTAAATCTAGTTCTGGTAATTTTTGCCCTCCAGTAAAGTGCTAGTATTGTGGAAAAGAGCGTCATACAAAGGACAAGTGTTGGAAGTTGCATGGACATCCAACAAATTCCCGTGGAGGAGGTAGAAATGGAATCAAGGGGAGCAATCAAACATTATGCAAATCAAGCCAGTTCTGAAACCCTGAGTACTCCAACACCTCTTTCCTCAGATGAGCTCCAACACCTTCGCCAATTGATGTTCCGACTTGACTCATCTTCTCTAGTACAGACTTCCAGTACGAGTATAACCTCTGTCATTGATCCCTCTGTTGATCCACAAATCCCCACAGGTATTTTTGGTTGTCACAATGTCAATTTGACTTATCCCTCCTGGGTAATTGACTCTAGGGCAACCGACCATATGACAGGCTCATCTACTTTGTTTCATACTTATTCATCTGTCCCTATTGCTTAGGATGTTCGAACAGGCTGATGGGTCTCTCTCCCCTATCTCTGGGAAAGGATCTATTATCTGTTCGCCTTCTCTTACCTTATCTAATGTCATGCATGTTCCTAAGTTTTCGGCTAATCTTTTATCTATTAGTAGCCTTACTCGTGATATGAACTGCAAAATAACTTTCTTTCCTTCTCATTATGTGTTTCAGGACCTGGAAACAGGGCTTACGATTGGCAGTGGTAGACAGAAAGGGGGGCTCTACTTAATGGATGGGTCTCCATTAGCTCTTTCTACGGTCTCTAGTTCCACCTCCCCTGCACTTTTTACCTTATTACAGTGGCATAGTCGTCTTGGCCACGTTCCTTTACCTATTTTGTCCAAATTATTTCTTGATCTAATTAAAAGTGTTTAAAGGATTTTTTTTTTTGGTCAACATTTAAATGATTTTTATTGTGAGGCATGTATTTTGGCCAAACAAACCAGGCATGTTTACCCTATTTCAGATAATCGTAGTAAAATTCCTTTTTCAGTCATTCACTCTAATGTGTGGGGTCCTTCTCGAACTATGTCTGTATCTGGTCATAGATGGTTTGTTACCTTTATCGACTGTTGTACTAGGACCACATGGGTTTACTTACTTCACCAAAAAAGTGACATTTTCTCATGCTTTCAAAATTTTCATAATATGAATAGGACTCAGTTTAGGGCGACAGTGAAAATCCTTTGTACGGATAACGGAACTGAGTACTTGGGTGGCGCATTCCCTTCCTACTTAGCAAACCATGGCATCATACACCAAACTAGTTGTGTCAACACTCCACCTAAAAATGGGGATGCCGAACGCAAGAATAGACATCTACTTGAGGTAGCACGTTCCCTCATGTTTTCTATGCATGTGCCTCTTCAGTTTTGGGGTGAAGCCATTCTTACTGTGGCATATCTAATTAACCGAATGCCTTCCCGAGTCTTAGACCAACGCTGTCCCCTTGAGGTTCTTTTAGGTACAACAGTCTTTACATTCTCACCTAAGGTTTTTGGATGTGTTGCCTTTGTCCGGAACCACCATGTTCATGGAAAGTTAGATCCTCATGGGTTAAAGTGCATTTTCTTGGGTTATCCTCCTACACAGAAGGGGTATAAGTGCTATCATCCTAGTTCTCATCGTTTTTTCGTCTCTATGGATGTTGTGTTCCATGAACAAATTCCCTTTTTCTCCCCTACACCTCTTCAGGGGGAGAGTTTTAGTGAAGAGGTCCCAAAGTTGATTCCTCCTTTCGATATTTCTCCTGAGATTCCTACAGATGATCCTCCTATGGAAGATGGAATGACCGGACAGGAACAGCTGGTGGATGATATACAGGGGGAGACTAGACCTCTGAATGACCTATCAAAAAAAGCAACAAGTGACCCCTTCTGAACCAAGCCAGTCAAAAGCTTTGGTTCCTGGCCTTGAACAATCCGTTCCTCCAGGTGAGTCTCTCTTTGACCATTCTTCTAATTCTACTTTAGACTTACCAATTGCATTAAGAAATCAACCTCGAACTTGCACCAAACATCCTATTTCCAATTATGTTTCATATCAGTCTCTATCTCCAGAATTTCAAAAGTTTTATTTCCTCTTTGTCCTCTACTTCTATTCCTAACACTTGGCAGGAGGCATTATCTCACTCAAACTGGAAAGAAGCTATGGATGAGGAAATGCAAGCTCTGGAAAGAAAAAAAAAACAAAACGTGGGACTTGGTGACTTTGCCCATAGGACTTGAGTGCAAATGGGTGTTTATGATCAAGTACAAGGTAGATGGGACTGTTGAAAGGTACAAGGCAAGATTGGTGGCTAAAGGTTTCACTCAGACTTATGGCATTGACTACCAGGAGACATTTGCCCCTATTGCCAAGATGAACACAGTTCATACTATTATTTCATGTGCAATTAATAAAAGGTGGAGTTTACAACAATTAGATGTGAAGAATGCATTTTTGCATGGAGAACTCCAAGAAGAAGTATATATGGATATACCACCCGGGTATTCTACTACAGAGGCTTATAGGAAAGTGTGCAAGTTAAAGAGGGCTTTATATGGGCTGAAGCAATCTCTAAGAGTGTGGTTTGGAAGGTTCCATAAGGCAATGATATTTAATGGCTATAAGCAGAGCAATGCAGACCACACTTTGTTTATTAAAAGAGATGGTTGCCACACTACTATACTTTTAGTATATGTGGATCATATTGTGATCACAGGCAGTAGTGAGGTTGAGATTTCAGCATTAAAGACTTTTTTGGGAACTGAATTTGAGATCAAAGAAGATATTTCCTAGGTTTAGAGTTGGCATATTCTACTAGTGGTGTATCTCTATCCCAGAGGAAGTATACATTGGATCTTCTTGAGGAAACTGGAATGCTAGGATGTAAGCCTGCTGAGACTCCTATTGAGCCTAACCTACACTTGAAGGCAAAGGAAGGATAACCAGTTGACAAGATAAGGTATCAAAAATTAGTGGGAAAGTTGATCTATTTATCTCACACTAGACCTGATATCACATTTGCAGTTAGTCTTGTTAGCCAATATATGCATGATCCCTATTCCTTACATTTGGATTTAGTATATCGGATCTTGAGATACTTGAAGACTACTCCAAGAAAAGGAATTTTAATTTCAGCTCATGGACATTTGAAGATTGAGGCATATACAAATGCAGATTGGGAAGGATGTCCAGATGATAGGAGGTCTACCTCTGGGTATTGTGTATATGTGGGAGGTATCCTTGTGACTTGGAGAAGCAAGAAACAGGCTGTAGTTGCGCAGTCCAGTGCCAAGGCTGAGTTTAGGGCGATTGCTCAAGGCATTTGTGAGGTACTATGGCTTAAAGGGTTGCTTCAAGAGGTTGGGACAGATTTGGAAGTTCCTATATAGTTATACTCAGATAGTAAGTCAACAATCAGCATAGCTCATAACCCAGTACAACATGATAGGACTAAGCATGTGGAGATTGACAGACATTTCATCAAAGAGAAGCTTGAGGCTGGGCTGATCCATATCACCTTTGTTACTTCAAACGAGCAACGGGCTGACGTGCTCACAAAGAGCTTGAGCACGAAGATATTCAATTACATTATGAGCAAGTTAGGCATAATAAATATCTATGCTCAAACTTGAGGGGGAGTGTTGAAAACATGGACTGAGGTTTCCTAATTAGAATAGGATTATGTTTCCTCATAAGTCTAGAGTTTTATTTCTATATTTCCTTTTCCTACTTAGTATATGACTTAACTAGGTTGTAACTATAAATACCCTATTGGGGTCTTGTGAATAATATACTTTTAGAGGAGCAATTCCTCACATTACAACAGGTTTAATAGGGACATGGAGTTAAAACGTGAATCTCAGCTGGGAATCTTCACCTTCACCTAACGTCATTGAAGCAGTAACTCTACTTCTGCAAGTGGGACAGCAATTGAACTTGAATAAATTAGCAACCTCTACAAACAAAACAAGGTTGGTAATATCTGATTAAACCAAATCGATTCAACAGTCGAAGTACAAATGCGATTGAATTTTCGTGTTCATTCATGACTCATTGATTCACACACTCACACACACAGAGCTTTGTGCACTACACCACACCATGCACGCACTACAGACACACACCCCCAACATGCCCCCCCCCCTCCAACCCAAACCTTAGTTCACAGATCCATCTACTTCCCATTCTACTATGTTTCCACTTTCATGGTAACTTAGGGTTTCAATTTTAAATGCTACACATATTATTGTTGCTATTATTGTAATTGTATTATATTTGGTTGTTCAAAAGCTTAATGAAGTTACATTTGATTGTAGAGCTAATGGTGTGTTGTTTTCATGTTTCCTAAGTGATATACTTTAACACTCCTTAACCCATAAGGGTTTTTTACCACCCAAACAAATGGTTTTAGGGTTAATAAAGGGTTCCAGTTGTCACATCCCACCCACCAGTATCGGTCCCACCATACAACACATGGGTGTGATCCACAATCACAAAATCCACGGTTTAGCCATCAGTGATAATAAATGCACATAATATTAAATCAAGAGCAAAGAACAATTTAATAATTAAATAAAAGGATATACAAGTGTCCAAAGTCCAATAAAGAAAGATTATAATATAAGGAATGAATAAAATAAACATATCCAAAAAGGGTATCTCAGCGGAAGCAAAAAGAAATCAAAGTTTAATTGTTATTTTCTTATTTCTCAAGGTTGGCACTCTTCTCTTCTAGTTTCTTGATGAAAGGAAATGCTCCTTCATCGACCTATAAAAATGGTGAACCACCTAGATCCTTTTGCCATCAATAGGTGTTATAAGCGCACTCCATGTACCCACATGTGGCTTTGTGTTTTACAGCATTACATCCCATTGACACCTCCAGAGTCTTTTCATGGGGGTTAACTTCTCCCGCTTCAATAGAGCCATCTGAATAATATAAAAGTAATCCACAAAAAGGTGAGTTCTGACGAATCCAGTAAGGCAACACATCTCATATACATGTCAGCATCATAACATGGTAAATAACATAAAGGAAAGAAGATATGCATTACTATGGATGCACCTAGTAGCTGACCATGCAAGTCTTTAATATTGCAGACATACTTTAAGATACAACACCAACCCTCCTCTGGGTAGGTCTCATCACTTTAATCCCTCACTAACTGATTACCTCTGTTGGGATCCCAAGCAAGGGGTGCAGTCCTCGTCAATCAACCATGGCTAGGGCTTAAGTCCACACTCTCTCACCATGATCACTGGCATGAGTACGGCACATGTCATGGATTCTGACCCAATGCAAGGTCCTACAGTAACATACTACATATGGTCTAGAATCTAGATACTTCCCCTATGGCACCAACCAACTCGGTTCAGTATCCTTCTCCACCTAGGAATAAGAATCCTCATGGATTGGTTACCTTTGTTGGACTCCATTCCCTAACCCTATGGTCATCCAAATATTGTTGGGGGTGGATTCTCTCATGTCCCCTCACGACTCCCAAGTTGCTTATTGGACATCCATGAGCCCAACCCTAACATATGCAACCCTACTAATGCATGATCAACAATGGACTAATGAGTCTTTGCATAGACTGACTACCATTGTAGGATGAAACAGAGTCACGTCATTGTTATCATGAGTCATTCGACTTCAATCCCCTTATCGAAAGGGTAGTAGCATGTATGGGTATCTAACCATGCAATCTAGACCTCCTATGTATGTAATCCAACAACCATAATAGTGCTAAGGGCATCAAAGAATAGTGTCCCATACCACAATCTCTAATATCCCAAGCTAAGGATACCCTTAATCATAGTTGCAACAACTCATCAATCAATGTCACATAATGAATCAAGTACATCTAATCATCATTCACAATATATTATTATCAAGAAATCATTTAAACTACTATAACGGCAAGTTATAAGACTACTTATGCATTCAAAGCAATAAATAGTTTATGACATTACATGTCAATTCATATATAAGAAAATGTAACCTTACCTGTCAAAGTGATCTACTAAAAAGTATAATTAAACTTCATAAGCAACAAGTCTAGTAAACCTCGGAGATCACCTAGATTAGGGTTAAGAAGTTTCATTAAAGTCTGAAGTCAAAATAGAGCAAAACTCAAGCTGATATGGTTACTGTGACCCATCCGGTCGCTTAGGGCAGTTAGTTGGGCCAATCGACCGCCCTAATCAAAAGCCTCCTTCTAGGGCATATGTCAAGTCCAAAATTCAGATTTTGATCACCCATCCTCGATCTGATTTTGGGATTATTCAAATCCAAATTTTGTCCTTAATATTCCAGAGAGTTCATCTCATTCTAGAAATACAAAAGAGGAAGATTTACAATCCCTATCATCTCATTCAACTAAACCAACCCTTGATCAAAATATAGAAATCCATCTTCAGGCGTGATCTAGTCACCATCATCAATGGGAAAGATTCTAACCACCCCAATCATTATCTACAGAATCATAAAGGGAAGAGAAACACTCTAATAAAAAATAAAAAACATGTAGGAAGAGTGTGTGATTAACTAACCTCCAAAAAATTCGAAAGACCAAACGAGAATCAAACCTTCTCTGTGATTCGAGTGTTCTTCACCACCAAACACGTGTACTCTGTCTCCCAACCGTCCATAGCAGCCTCCACCAATAAAATAATATGAAATTAGGTCATGGATGACTATTTATGGAGGGTCGAGGGAAAAATAGGGTTTGAAACCGCAAATAGATTGACCGGTTGCTTGGGGCGGTTGCTTGGGTTAATCAACCGCCTTAAGCAATTGCCACCTAGTACTTTTCAGTACTTGGGTGTTTTGCTCAATCGGTTGATCCCCGACACCAATCTAAATTAAACCAACACGTGGGGGTCCTTACCTTGATCTTGGACATCTTCAAACTCGACTTGTCTCAAGCTAAAAGTCCACCTTCCCAGTCCATCAAGGTTACCACTAGATCTCCTTTAGGTTCCTAGTATGGCTAGAATCTAGATCCATGGGCTTAAAATATGGATCATGGGCTTCAATCCGGATAACCCTCTAACTTCTTCCGATTGGAACTTCGGGTAGTTGGACCTACAATACATATTCCGGATTAGAATTGCAGGGGTTATTATACTTGAATTACCATTTCCACTAGTGATTTAAGCATACAATTTTTTCACCAATCTGACCAATTAATAATATTCAGCTGTAATGCCCAATCTCTGAATACTCATTGGAGGAAAGTGAAATCAGGTGATGTTACCATGTATAATGAACAATGGGTTGTAGTTGTTATTGTTACTATGAATATTGTATAATAGATGATATTGTACTTGTTACTATGGCTCATGAATACTGTTTGGGTTAGTATAATTAATGTATACCAATCTATACTTGTCGTTGCTACTGCTGTATTAATGTTGTTTTTGTAATTGTATGGAAATGGATGTGAATTTTATACTCAAATATGTTCAAGTTGGACAAACAGTGTCATTTACAACAATAGCTGAAGTTGCATTTGGGGAATCAATAACGGTGACTGATGGTGCTTCGTTAACCAACATCCTCTTGTTGTCCGGGTTGAACATAGTAAGGATACAAGTGAGTGATCTTCAATGTAGCCAATCTCGACATCGAAATCACACCATAAATGGACTATAGAGTAATGGTATACAATGGAGCAACACCATACCAATATCCACTGGCTTTGGGATGTTGAGAACACTGCCACCACAGCCACAACACAATCGAGAATCCTCCTCACAAGTTGATACTGATCAAAGGCTAGAGCTGGTACATAGTTCTTACTTTGAGGAGGAGAATGGTGAAGATGATGAATATACTGATCATGGTCATCATGAAACTTGTTCAGATGATTCTACTTCAATTGATGATGAGGAAGAAAATGAGGGTGTTGTACTCCCATATCCATATGTGGATAATCTTGTTGGTAGTTTAGATGATAGCCTGGATGATGCACCAATAGATATGAGGAGATTCGAATTCACACAAGGAGATAATGCAACTACATTTAGGGCTTGTTTGGTTACTTGAGTCGGGAAATTTCAAAAATTTTAGAAAGTTCAAATCTATAGATTTCAAATTTATGGAATCATGGTTCCTAAAATTAATTGTTTGGTAAGCCTAAATCTTTGGAATGAAATCTATAGATTCATCATGAAAAAATATCTTTGGAGTCATAGTTCAAATGTTTAAGGTCCTGTTTGGTTACATGAATCTAGAGATTTCAAATCTCTGGATTCATGAACGTACCGTGGTTGAAAGTCCAGATTCAGAATCAAAGATTCACCTTTACACTAAACGTGAACGGTTGGGGGGTCAAGTTTCAAAGCTATACATTTACACTTCACAAAAATCCGTCAATCAAATATTTTTAGGATGATTCCATTTCATTTCACAACCAAACATCTAATTTTATAAATTATAACTCCATAGATTTAAATCTATAGATTGATCTCTGTTTGAAATTTCGCCTGTCCCGCCAAGCTTTTATAGTAGGGGTGAAATCTAGAGATTTCACTTCATAACCATAAATCCACAGATTCACGTTTTTAGTGTAAAAAGGTGAATCCCTAGATTTCATGAATCCAGAGATTCACACAACCAAACGGGTATAAATCTCCCATATGTGAATCCAGAGATTTCAAATATCTAGATTCATGTAACCAAACAGGCCCTTAGAGAAGCTATACAAAATTATGTGATCCAACAAGGTTTTGAGAGACTATATGAGAGGAAAAATCCAATAGGATTTTTGCGGGTTGCAACTCAACTAATTGTTTGTGGAGAATTATTGCAACTAGAACTAGACCTATCAGTAGTAGTGATAAGAGTATCACAATTAGGGATTACAACAATTGTCATTCATGCATTAGGACCGGGGTAAAAAGATTTGTTAGTTCAACATGGGTTGTAGATAAGATTGTCCCATATGTATAGGATAATCTAGATGTCTCTGTGCAAAACCCTCATGTCGATACATAAGGGCATTGGGGTATACAATGTAAAATACATGACGGTATGAAGGGCAAAAGAGGTGGTGATGCACTAGGTGTTAAGGTCACAAAAGAAGTCATACAAACTACTACCTGGATATGCAAAGCTACTAGATGAGCATGTTAGTGGAAGTTACATGTTTCTGCAATATGAGAAAAGAGTAATCCCACCTTTGTTTAAGTGAGTATTTGTTTGTTTTTGAGCATGTAAGGAGGGGTTTAAGAAAGGATGCCACCCTCTTCGATTCATTGATGGTTGCCACTTAAAGGGCAAGTACAGGGGAATTTGTCTTCAACCATATCAAATGATGGGAACAACGGTGTACTTCCAGTAGCGATTCGGGTGGTAGAGTCTAAGGATGAAGATAGTTGGCTTTACTTCCTTGACGGCTTATGTTGTGGCCTTTAGTTGGATCTGATGGAACACACAAGCCTCACCTTCATTTCTGATAGACAAAAGGTATCAATCGTATTGTTACATCTTGGAATTTCTATATTAACCTCTCCTTATTTTGTGGTATTTCCTTTATGTAATACAAACCTTATTAATATTTGTGATGTAGGATTTTGTGGTATTATTCATATTTGTGATGTAGGGCCTAGCAGATGTAGTCCATATGATCTTCCCATATGCACATAGAATTTTCAAAAGTTATTTCAAAGGCCCTCTCTATTATGGTTACATTTCTGGGGTGCCAACAAGTCTTATACAAGAGCCTACTTTGATATAGAGATGGGGCATATTAAAGGCATAAGCCACGATGCTTATGAGCGGTTGGTGAAGACACCATACATCTATGGGCCTAGCATGCATTTGATGTGACATCCAAGAGTGGCCACGTCACAAGCAAAAATGTGGAGACATTCAACAACTGGTTGGGTGACCTTAAGTATGCTCCCATCCTCTCCTTCATAGATGGTTTTAAAGAAAGATTAAATGACAAAATTGCCAGCAAGTATAGAGAACGCATAAAGTATAGTGTTGTTGGGCATGTGACACCATACATATGAACCACTTTAGACATAATTCAACATTCAAGTAGAGAATGTATTGTCCATCCCTACAGTCAAAGAGAATGTATTGTCCATCCCTATAGTCAAGGAGCCTACGAGGTAATTGACATGACTTCAAAAAGGTTTGTGGTAAAGCTAGGGGGAAAATATTGTGATTGTAGAGTTTGGTTGCTAACTGGCTACCTTGTAAGCATGTGGTAGCAATTATCTTGTTAAGGGAGGAAAACATAGAGATGTTCTGTGATGATTATTATACGGTGGAAAAGTACATTTACACCTATGATGCAAGTCTACCCTCTACCTGATGTCTCCACAATTCCACTTCCTCCATTAGAAGCATTACAACCACCTCGATTTCATAGGGTGCTTGGGAGACCCAAGAAAGAAGAATTCCTAGCAAGGGTGAGAAACAACGAAGGTATAAAACATGTAGCATCTGTAATCAATCAGGCCGCACTAGGAGGATGTGCCAAGAGCACCTGTCAGCTCAATGGCATATCTATAATCAACTCTTATTTGCTTGCATCCACCTCCTTACTGTATTTCAATTCATAATGTAATTTTGTCCTTTTTTTTTTTTTTTTTTGGGGGGGGGGGGGGGGGAATGAAGGTGAACAATGAGCCCACACAATGGGAGCCAGGGTATGCAGCACATGACAAGGTCCCAAGCACATCCATCAACTGCTCCACTTAGTGTTCAAGATAAAATCATACAAAAGAGCAAACGTATGGCAAGGAAGAAAAAAACGTGCGAAGTGGAAGGCAAGCTCAAACATGCAACAAGGACAATCTTCACAACCACCAATTAGTTGAGGCAGCCAACAAGCTAACCTAGGTATAACAATTCTTTCATATTCCCATGCTTATATATTTTCATATTCCCAGTAGGGATGGCAATCTTCCTTCTCTATAAAGTAAGTAGTTTAGCAAATCTAGGTACTTGTATTCTAAGATTATTTGGATAAGCAACTCCATATGGGTGAAGCTTAGGGTAATTGCTTTGAGGATTTTCTGAAATTTTGGATTTCATGATTTTATTGCTAGAACAAGATTTCTTATCCATGAACTTTTTATTGTTAGAACAAGAGCTGGTTACTATTGTGTTCTTCGATTTTATTGTTAGAACAAGATTTTATTGTTTATGCAGTTTCCTTCCCCTTCAATTTGGTCAGATGGTGGTATTTCCTCTATGGTAACCGAAGATACAGGTATAGCAAGGGTAGGTTCCTCAACAGTAAGAATTACTATCGTGTGAGCTACAGCAATGGAGGTCTCAGCACTCAGGTTTTGTGAAAAAATATCATTCTGTCCATTAACAGTAACCATCTCTAGATCAGATTTTGGGACATTTTGCGGACCTAGATCCTCCAAGTTGGAACTGTTTATATTCGTTCCTGGTAACATTTTAATAGAGATGGGACAGAAGTTTCTTTAAAATTTGAAACTAAATCAATTCTATCCAGTCCATTTCCTTGTCAGATATGGACCATCCATTTCTTTGTAGGTGTGACATGTATCACAACATCACATCAAATGGTTGAAATCCATTTATAAGTCACATCAAATAGTTGAGATTAAATTTTAAAAAAAAAAAGTGATGTGACTTATAAATAAACCTCAACCTTTTGATGTAATGTTAGGACACATATCACACATCTACAAGGAAACAGAAATGGACTGGATTACGGTCCGTTTAGATCTAAACATTACCCGACAAAACCCTCCCTTGGCCCACAGCCGAGTTTGGGTCACTTCCCATTTTCCTCAGAATTGTAAGTCGAACGGGCTTGAGAGGAGGTTTTGGGTTGGGTTTCAAGAATGGACTTTAGAACATCTTTACTACATGGGGATAACATCATCCATATCCACCGTTCGTATTCAGTCCATGACCAAAATCAAAAGTTGGCCCAGTAGAAGAGTGGGCTGGGCTAAGATGAAGGCCCATATCATCTATACCATCAGCAATACGAGATGAGCTCTCATCGGACATACTTGGCATCTGATTCATCAGTGAAGTGTCACTTAGGGCACACCTGGTGTCGGCGCCTGAGACGACGTCAGGATTACATGAAAATTTCCTGGTTCAGCCGGTGCCGGATTCTTCTCCTGTGCCAGGTCTGCCACAAGCATATGGATTCTTTCCGGGAGCAATATTCTACGGTTGTCCCCCAACAATGGAATCATGCATATTTGCTAGAGCCAATCAAGGTCCATCACAGATGGGCGACATGAACTACTGCCGAAGATTGTCCAAGCACCAAATTCCAAGTTGCATACCTTCGCCGCTGCAAATTCCAGCAAGGGTACATTGCCATAGAATTTGCTTGATGAGGACGACTCAGTTTCCTGGATAGTATCTTATCAGGATCAGTTTAGCATTTATATTTTAGAGCATAAAATGGTCCCCCAGGCATTGCTCCCATGATAGAAGATACTCACAGGCTCTCCGCTTTCCGCTCTCCTACCGTGTGCTGCCTACACATAGATTATTATTGGCCTAGCTGGCACCCTAGTCAGCAAAGGCTTGTCCATGCAGTTCCAAGCTTTTTGGCCTAATTCCATTGCATGGTTCATCAACTTTGCGAAAGTGAATTCGCTTCTTGTGATCACGCATATCTTTGGATAAAATTCTCATTCATCAAAAAAATTAGATCTCCTGGCCCCAGGAAGTAGCTCAACTCGTAAAAAACCACCACCTCCAATTATAGTTGTCTTTGCCCCCACCTTATATTATTTAATAACCCCATCCCAAAACACAAACGAAAAAAAAAACAAAACAAACTGCTAATAGACTTGGGTGTTAACAACCACCATCACACGTCATCAAAGATAAGAAAAGAAATGATTAATTTTTTTTTCTTTTCCTTTTCAAATTGTCCATTTGGTTCCAAATCAATCTAAGCTATTCAGTAAGTAATGATTTCTAACATGCTAATTGTGAAATGTCAATGTGAGTTCAAAAGATTTATGTTCAACATGTTCAGGGCACTTGAGCAAAGAACCCACAGCCTAGGTCACCCTGGAAGAAGCTTCTTTGACATGATCAACACAGCAGCCACCTCTTTGAAGAGAAGGTTGATGCTCACAAGACACCAACTACCCGGATGTCTTCACTACAAAATCATGCCCACGAAGGGAGTGCAACGTCAATTCATCTGTATTCCCCTGCTCAGATTTACAACCATTGACTATGAATCATTTCTTATAGAGAACTAATGCTCACGAGCTTCCCCCCCCCTCTAGAAAGAACTGACTAGTGAATTTGCACATAGCCAAGAAATAACAATATGGGAAGACAAATGCAGATTCTACATTTTCAAACAACCATGCTCTAATATTTAACACACCCCCCCCCCCCCCCCCCCCCAAAAAAAAAAAAAAAAAAAGGAAGGAAGAAGAAGAAGCAGTGTGCTCTAATAGATCAAGTTATTAGTTAAACCAGTGGGACGGAGCAATGGTTTATACTTCTGGTTGGGTGCTCACAGAAAACAATGAAGTCAAATGCAGATTCTACATTTTTCAACAAGCATGCTCTAATATTTACCCAAAAAAAAATGCAGCGTGCTCTAACAGATCATGTCATTAGTTAAACCTGTGGGAGGGAGCAATGATTCATAATTTCTGCTGGTTGGGTGCTCACAGAAAACAATGAAGACACATGATGAATGTAAATCAATATATGATTGCTACACCCTAGAAACTAAAACACTTGGTTTACTAGGTGGCAAAAAAGCACATACTATTGTGACACAAAAGTGAAATTACACTGCTGACATTAAGTAATTTAATTAGACACTTATAGAAACAATAAATACATGACAAACATATTGGTATCAAGGACAGGGATACAACCCAGATCTGAATCCTGGTCTAGGACCTGAAAACAGTTGGAACATTGAAACAAGTGTCACAAACCAACAACTGGTAAGAGTAAATAGTGTGCTTCCTGGTCATGTGTACAACCTTAAGTGAAAAGGTTCTAAGGCTTGGTGGAGGAATTGAAGAATAATTGACTTCCTAAGAAAAGACCATTTAAGAAGTATATGTTGATTACAGCAAATCAGAAAAACATTACTAACAAAAAGGAAATGAGGCCTCCATAAAATAAATATACACAAATATGTTTAGGGGTATTGTGCCAAAACAGATCTACATTTTTATTCCATACTGTCTCAGACAAGAAGCTGAGCTTTAGCCATAAGTGTACGCTCAATGACACTTGCATGGTAGGCTTCTGAAGGGAATTTTTACTCCGCAAGAGTGAAAGGTAACCTTTTGTTTATATTTAACTCCACGCTTTCTTTAACAGTTAAATTGAGAGCTGATACTAGTTATAAAATCAAACACCACACACTGGGCAATGACTTTGTGGGCTCAAGAAAGCCATCTTCAACGTACATGATTTTGTTGAAGATTTTATTTTTCAGGCACAAAATTTAGGTTTCACACCACATTGGGCGCAATGATTGCATTTGGCTCAAAAAAATCATCTTCTACTTGCATGATTATTTGTTGGAACTTTTACTTTCAGGCAGAAAATTTAGATTCATTGCATCTAGAGAATGGTAAAAGGGAGATACAAACTTTACCACTTTACCAAGGGGAGGTGATTTTGTTCTACTGTTTAATTAGTAACATGATCTCCATATATAATGGATGAGCTTCTAAAACAACTATATTATAGTTGCAGAATGACGATGACAGGATTTTCTTTTCATCGCAGTAAGAAAAAAGTTGTATGAGACATAGGTAGTACATACCTAAGTGCCATTAAAGCGAGAACGACGCCTCCTAGATCTGTGACAATCAAAAAATAGAGGGAGACAATAAATAACTGAAAATGACTAAAACCAGAAAATGATATTATGCAAAACCACAATGTGAAGGCAAATTAAAAGAGAGAAGCCAATAAAATTGCACCAATGCTGATGTAGATAAAGGCAAAGAAGATGAAATAGGCCTTGGATGGGCATGACTGATGTTGGCCATTGGTCCAACAGGTATTCATTGCAATAGTCCTTTTCCACTTTGGTAAGAACTATAGTCCTTTCTAATAGAGCTAAAACATGGGTATGAGGTAGAAATATAAGTATTACTTTACGATTTCAGTTAGAACCTTTATGTGACTAAGTTTCCTTCGTTACTTCATTTTCCTAATTAGTTTATGTTACCAGTTCAGCATTGGTTTAGGCGTTTGCTGGATGGAGTTCCCAGTCTGTTTTTTTAAGTCTTTCATATAAGTTTGTAACCAGCTACAGTCCTATGCAAGAATTTGAACCAAGAACTCACTTGGACTATGGAATTCAAGCAGACTCAACAGAAGTGTAACATTGGTGGATTCAGACAAACTCCTTGCTGGATTCAACAGGCAATTGGGTGAGCTCCAGATTTAAAATTCCGCACTAGACTCTTGTAAACTGATCAGATCAGTAATAAAAAAAATTTTCTCTTCTGTTCTGTCCTTCCCATTCTATTTTATTCCAGATCTGAGATTTTCTCCATCAATACTCACAGCCATCAAACCTGATCATACACAGTAACCATACCTCATATGCTTTAAGTTGGTTTCAAATTTCTATTTGATTTCTGATATCTAAATTCCTATTTCAGGTTTAAGTATCAGTTTCAGCCTACGGGAAGATCAGATTTCGTTTACTGTTTCAGCTTAATATTCTGCTCCAGTTATTTCTATATGATTTCTGTTTGATCCTTTGTACAGTTTCAAGGCATAGATCTCTGAACTGATTTTATTGCTGTGTTGGACCCCCTGAATTCAAGAATCTTGTCAATGGAATAGAATCCCATAACTCCAGATCAGAGTCAGATTTTGAGTTAATTCTACCCATTGGGGTGGGTGATCTTCAGCCAGTTTTAGTCAAGAACAGAATTTTGTTGGAATGCTATAATTTTTTTCCTGAACTCTGGTTATTTACTTCACAGATTTTCTGGATATTTCTGTTTTCCTTCAACCTGTCATCTAAGGTCTCTGCTAAACATCATATCCACGGTCTGATAAGACGAGAAAAAAGCAGAGGTGGGACGGGAGGGAAGATTAGCCGGATTAGGCTTCCATATATTAAGCCTTCCTCTCAACCTAAGTATACCAGAAATAAGAAACTTAAAATACTATTCTACCCATAACTTAAATTGGATCTAAGTTAGACCAAACTCAACCAAGTGAACCATAGTTCACACTGAAACTTAATACAGCTTAGAAAGTATAGGGCCTACCTAGGAGAGGATTTATTGGCCTGATGTAACCAGGAAGGACCCTGCCCTTTTTTCCTGCAGCCCTCCAAGAAGGCCGAATCTGAGCAGGGGCAAATTGGTCATTTTGTCCTCTCTTTTGGGGTCCTAATGAATCTTATTGAAAGTAGAGTACTGTTAAGAACCCATATCTACTTCTATTTTTGAATTTGAGGTAGTCTTTGAATAGTTATGGAAGAGTCCGAGTCAAGTTAGGAGTCCCAACTAAAGAGGGATCTCCTTGGTTGCACTCCACTTTCTACAAGGAGTCCGGATCTACTCTTGCTTTGTAATATGAATCATCCTAGGATGAGTTATGTGAGATTCCTTAGTAAAGTGGGAGTCCCAAGTCAAGTAAAAGTCCTTTTTATTTTGGTTTCTAAGTTGGAGTCCAATCATAAAAGGATTCCTTCTTAATTAGAAGTCCTTATAAGTTTGCACTTTATTTAAAAAAGTCCTTGTCTGTTTTGTTTTCCAAATAGAGTCCAAGTAGAAGTCCTAATTTGAATCACATTCTAATGTTGAGTCCTAGAGTGAGTCTATTCATGTAAGGCTATAAAGTACAGCCCCAAAGCTTGTAAAGAGACAGACTTGATGATTAATAGAATTTGACGACTTGAATGTGACTTGAGAGGAGTAGTGGATTCCCAAGGTGGGAGGCATGTGGCTGTTTTGTGCTACTATTTGCTGTTTTCTGCAATTCACTAGATTCTCCCTCTTTCAAAGCCTGCGGTAGCATTGGATTGGTGTCTTATTCATCAGCAAATTCTGCATTCTTCTTCTCCCATTGCTAGTAAGCAAAAATCCCTAGCCTTCCCTATTCTTCCCCTTTTGCATCGAACCCTTCTTTTTTATCTTCTTCTTCTTCCTTTTTTTCCCCTTTTTTTTCTTTTTATTTTTTTTACTTTCTTGAATTTTTGGCCTTTTCAAGGACCAAATTTCAAGGTCAGATCTACAGCAATCTAACCGTTAGGTCTGTCCAAAACTTTAGAAGCATCATTCCTCTAACCCTAGTGACCTTCCCTCCCAAATTCAGCCCAATCGGACCAACCCTAACCCTAGTCTAACCCTATTTCCTTTGCAGCCCTAGATTTCCAAAACTCTAGAAATCCTAAACTTCCTTTTCACTTAGATCTTTCAAACCCTTCCTCCAAAACCTATTTCCTTTTAGAATCATCACCGCCAACCCCTCCTCTACCTTCAACCTTTACCCTAACCCTAGCCACCACCAGAAACCCTAATTTCTATTAAACCCTAAACTCCCTAAACCCTAGACTTGAAGATTCAATTCTGAAATTAAACTTACAGCACAGTTTAGGATCGAATTTTAACCAACCCTAGTTCCTAGACATCACCGAATCTAGTCCTACTCAGTTCCCAACCCTAGAACCCTATATTCAGCCCTAATACTACAACCACAAGGTAATAAAACCCTAATTTTACTGCTGGTTTACTCGGATTGATCCTGAAGACTGGTCCCCAATTTGGGGGTTACATCACCTTCTTACTCTGGGCCATCTCATGTATGTGGGCTGAAGGGCCAGCATCAGATCTAGGTAAGAATTGACTCCAAGTTCCAAAAAATTAAGGGCTAGGGTAGGTCCCATTATGGCCTTAGTTATGGATAGAGTCTCAAGGTTTGGGCTGTGGAGGGATGATTCTGCTTCTAAGGATGGGGATGCTTAATGTATTAAGCTTGGCAAACTCAAATGGGATTGTTAGGCTCACCTTCAAAGCAGAATAGCTGATTTCCTAAAATGAGGTAAAACGGGGAATATCTCAGAGGAGCTTAGATTGGAGACCCTCTAGGTATCAAATCTTCATGCAACTTGGATCAAACCTAGAGGGTAATAGATAGAAAATTCTCACAAAGTTTCAGATATTGTTATCAAGGCATCCACCTAGGCGATGTGCCTCTTCTATGACACACAAGATCTTGGTGTGAGCCTCGATCTAGGGTATTATTCCAATCAACCAAACCCTAGATCCTGGTTCACATCATGAAGTTATGGGTTTTCTTGATTTTCAAGAATGAAAAGTGGGTTACAAATCAAAATTTCCATGAACTGGAAATTGGCTGGGCAGTAAAGGTTGCAAATTGGATCAAAGGTAGGAGCCGTGATGGTGGTATTGTGGCTTAATTTGAGTGGATCTTGCCATCAGGTTTGGAAGATATGGAGGTTCTTTATTATGGATGAAAAGAGGGGATGATGTAAACCCAGATTTAGTGTCAAGGGTAGTACGCTAATATCCCTAAATCTAAGGGCCGCCCAAGAATTCCAGCAAAGAGAATGGGTTTCCTAGGGTGTATAGGGTATTCTAGGACTTCGAAACCCTACAGTAATGTGAACTCAGACGTGAAATTTTAATAGAAAACAAAAAACTAGGTTTTGGGGGCTTTTAAGGCTTGTTGGGTTGAGCATGGAATGATTCAAGGGTTCGGTTAGGCTAGAACTAACTCTGATTTTTGTTGTTTTACAATTTTTTAGAATTAATAATCCTTAAGGCTATGGTTCAAACTAGGTTTCTTACTTGGCTTCAGGGTTAGGGCTTGGTCCGATTGGGTTGAAATTAGGATGGAGAGAGGGTCACTAGGGTTAGGGGATACAACAACAACAACAACAACAAAGCCTGTCCCACTATGGGGTCGCCGGCTGCCCTCCCGGGCCATGCGTCGGCCGCCTCCTTCTCCCTTCTCCGGTTCTGGTCCTGCTCTTCGTTCCTTCTTGGTTTCTTCTCCGCGGGCTTTTGGTCTCCGTGCGGGCCGGCCCCTCCTTTCTCGCTTTCCTTTGGGGCTCCCCCCCTCTCTTTCCTGGGTTAGGGGGATGATGTTCCTAAAGTTTGGTTCAGATCTAATGGCTAAATTTCTGTAGATCTGACCTTCAATTTTAGGTCCAAGAATAAGTCCGAAAATTCCAGAAAATATCTGGAAAATACAAAGTATATATGGTACGGTGAGGAGAAGCTTGCGGGTGGTCTAGAAGAATAGGGAGGGGGTTAGGAAGCTGCAATGGGGTTGGGAGGGGAGTGGACTAACGTGGGATTGCGCTGTCATTTGGTGGTTGTAGTTGATGGAAACAGGAACCCCACTCCTTACTCAATAACTTTTCGTTCAATCCAAAATTAAATATTTACATAGACTACCTGGCTATTTTTAGCCTTTGCATTCTTTGAAACCAAATCAAACTCTACTCCTAACTGACTTCAACTGAGGTCCCTTATCTAACTAACTCTATCTAGATAAGAAACCACCAAACACTTAAATTGGGACTCTCAAATCAGATTAGAATCCCAATAAAAGACAAAAACCCAAAGACCAAGTCTAAACAAAAGAAACTCTTAAAAGATAAGAACCCTCCTAAAAGATAGGAAATAATTTTATCTTATTCACAACTCAAATAGGACTTTAAAATGGACTATAACTCACAAGTTACCAACCCAAATAATAAAAATAAAAAATAAAAGCAGATCCATAGACCTTGGATTGAGGGGATTCCAACTAGATCCACATTCAACCTCAAGGGTTGGAAAAATGATTCAGCCAGCTCTGGATTGGGCCTATTCGGGCCCAGGTGTTGGGCCCAATTATGTTGGGGGGTCAACCTTGGTCACATCAGGGGATCAAATGAGGGGACTGGGGAATAACAGAGAAATTAACGGGGATTCGAAGAAGGGTGGGCTGCCAGATACCTGGATGGGAAGCCCCGTAGAATTTTGGATTCGAATGAAATTGGAGCGTGAAGGCTGCGAATTCAGCCAGAGCAAGGCTCATGGCTTGATCTCACCTTAAAACCTAAGAGTTCCTTCATCTTGGACCTTCTCAAACCAAATTGAAGAAAACCAATAGTTGCAGCAGCAAACACACATAAGAAGCAATCAAAACCTGAGAAAATTAATTTATAACCTGAACTGTAAAGGATTCCATCAATTGGTGTCAATTTATAATAATATGGAAGGAGTCCTAGTTGGATTAGGACTTTAAAACAGACTTAAATTAGGATTAGAAACAGCAACTACCTACATCTAATAGCCTGACCTCCATACGGACAAAACCCAAATCCAGGGCTGCTTATTGAACCAAAAGACTTACTTCAATGTAACCTAATCTAACAAGAACTATACTGCCCTTATGCTTGGGCTCACTGAACTGCCCCTGCCCAACCGAAAAGTACAAAGCTGTTAAAAAAAAAACCAAGTGCAGAATGCTATCCATTTATAATTGTGCGGCTGGCAGCAAACCTAGGGGATTTTCCTAGCCTGAACTTTCCATTTAGGGTGGGGCCTGGGTCCTGCATTACTGGGGGGCTGACTCCTTTTGATATTTGATTTTCTTTTTAACTATTTCTATTGGATCCAAATACAAGGGTATTTGCTTAGTAATTACAATGAATAATATCATAAAGAAATGTCTTCGTTTGCTTGAAATTAGGCATAAATAAGTGTATGTCTTAGAATCCAGCCAATGTCCAAGAACAATATACACCATCAAACTTCAGTCAAAACCACAAGTACCATTCTGACTGTTTTCTTTTCCGCAAAAATAGTTCATGCATTAAGTTTAGAAGGTTAAATAACATATAGAGGCTTTGTCCAAAATGCATGGACTAATTTTACAAAAAAAGATTTGACAGAGGTCCATATCTAAGTTACCATGCTAACATGCCTATGCAGGCTCTAAGGTCCAGACAGCATTCTCTTACCCATAACTACATAAACTCCTATCAACCCTTACTAGACCAGAAGCTTCGTGTTTTGGGTTCTCCTTGTTCTGGTCACATCCAACCATGAGAATTTACTGCATCAATCATGCCCCGCCTCCTTCCCCGGTGCAGGCAGGGGCATTTTGCTACTCATGCATCATATTATCACTACACTATATGTATCATGTCCAATAAGTGTATAGAAGAAAAGGACTTCTGATAACAGTTTACAGACAACAGAAGAAAAGAAAATTGTTAAATTTTAGATAGGCAGAGAAGGACATGAAAATAAATATCAGCTTCAACAAAGATCAGTGTACCGGATGCAACTGCTGTGAAATTTTATGTTGACTCACAAGAACAGAATAGTATCTGAAAGACAAAATTGGGCGTCTGTCACAGCACATTTCTGGATATAAAAATGTCCTTACAAAGAATTTTCAGTCACAATCTCAACCAATTTAACTTAGAAAGTATATCCAGGAACCTAATAGCATTGGTAGTTGTCAGCTTAACCCAAAAAATCCAATGACAACCAGATCTAGGGTTTCCTACCAAGAGAGGCATGTTTGGACGGACCCAATAATTATCAGGTAGCAGCTATGTTGGTGGCATGGTGCTGTAGCTTTTTGGTGACAGCATCATTTATCGATGTGGTTAGTTTCAATGTAATTCAACTCTGCCAAATAAAAATATGAAACTATAGCAATGGGGTTTAGCAGTTCCAAATTTAACTGTTGGAAATGCAACGATTAAGGTTCAATATACCAATGGACCAAATGGTAGAGATAGGAGTCCAAATTGAACATGTGGCTAATCCAAAAGGTGCAGAACCCTTCCAAATTTTAGTTTGATGAATGATGATAACAAGCCACCATGTGAAGATTACCCATAGCCAGGTTAAGAAAAAATGAGAGAGAGGCAGTAAAACTATAAGACTATAAAGGGTCTGATGATGTTCTACAGAACAAGGACGGAAATATTAAAGCAGGCTATCAAACTGGATAAAGAATGGACCGAAGTGTATTATTTTGAGTGTTGAATGGGTAGTACACACTAACCTGCGTTGGCTAGAGCTCTGCCTAGAGGTAGAGGATCCACTTGCAGTGACATTGTCCTCATCGGTCTCATCAACCCTATAGTCTGCAAAATCTACAGATGTCACTGAACCCTCATCAGAAGTTGAAGCATCATAACCTGACCTATTTCGTCCACTCCTTGCATCACCAATTCTTGACCGTCTTCTGTTTCTTGAACTTCTGAAGTTATCAAAGACCTGATACAAGATACATGAGGTCCACCAGTTGCCTTCATCCCCAGGGAAGTCCTCAAACTCATCTCCTGTTTCTTCACCATACTCGATCACATAGTCCCCCAACACCACCCCACGAGGTACTTCTGAATGGATAGTGCTCAAAACATCTATTATCTCAGAGGACTGCTGGAAATTTTCCCAATCAAGTTGCCGAGCAGGATCTATCTTTGATGGACGAGCATGTGGATGGCTAAGCTCTGCATGCTTCTGAAGCTCTGAGTAATTGCCAACAAATGAACAGCGTTCCTCTTCACAGCATCGTTTCTTCTCGTTCAACTGCAAACGTGCTTCTTCCAGGATAGCCCATCCTTTTACTTCGCCTCTACACAGTGGACAAGCTGGAAGGCAGTCACCATGCAATGTAACTGGTGGATTGTTTTCTGTGCAAACTAGATTAGATGTTGAAGGGTCTTTCATAGTTCCTAAGATCTCATTTGCACTTTTGAAACGATCAAGACAATTTGAGTGTATGTGGTCTGTGTCGCACATGAATGGACGACATCCTTTCTCATAAGATGAGCATTGAAGAAGGACAGCATTATGGGGATAGTCTAAGCATATAGGGCAATTCACATCTTCCCAGTTGGTATTCAACAGGACATCATCCATGCTCAAAGGTATCAAAATCCAGAAGAACTCTATCTATACATAAACCCTCATGCAAAAAAGCATTTAGCTTTCTTGTTGGAAATCAGCAAGTTGGAACTTAGACATAAAACCTGAAAATCAACACTGCATGAAGAAAACAGTTAAGATTCAAAATAACAACATGATGCCTAATAGAAGTATAGAGAAAATATGCGACATGGTGCCAGAGCTAGAAAAAGCCACAGATAGTTGAAAAACTGCCCATCAAAGTCCCAGTAATAAAAAGTAAGGGTTATCTATTACTAAGACCAACATCACTGGAGTTCACTGAAATATGGAACCCTAAAAGCAGCCTGATTTTCAGAAGGAAAAAAAATGGTATATTTACATAAGATAGAAATCAAGATAAATTCATTTCCATTGAAAAAATATGTAGGATGCAGTAAAGCCCACCACAACAGAGCATCTGGTCCAAAAGTCTCAACCACAAAGAACCATTTGAAGCAAAACACTCCTTTCTTTCATATTCCCAGTCATATCAGGCAGAACAGGTTCTTGGGAACCATCCATCTACTCCCGACCCAAACTTCAAAAGGCAGGCTTGCATAAGAAACATCTATATTAAACATCAATCATTTCACAAAACAGTGAACCTTTAATGCTGTGTTCTCTGATTCCTACTGTGATGTATGACAATGAACTACTAAAGTTTTAAACACAATACAGTAGTATACTACCATAAGCTAGGACTGAATGACCAGCCAAAGAAATTGTTAGGACTAGCAAATAAAAACAATAAAAAAACATGCAGTATGCACCAGACTTCAAGACAGTATTCTCTTTCTTATAAGAGAAGGGAGAATGATATAGGACAACACATGGAGAAAAAGAGGCCAAAACACTGGTCACATGTAACAGCCCCTCGTTTTTGCATCGGTGGAATACTATTAGAAGATCATGTGGGGCCCAAGATCAAATAGAATGAGACTCTTCAGAAGGTCAAATTTGTCTATGCAACAGATTTGGAAATATTTACTTTGGTAAGTTGAAGAAAGGAAATCTAAAGGGCATAAGGGCATCTTGGTCATAAAAATGACTAAACTAACAAAAGTTGTCTGGTCATTAACGGAGTGTCCTTTAGTTGGTATTTTTAGATACCACAAGGGAGGCAAATGCAAAATGTGACTTTTCAAGGATAAAAATCACTTGGGTAAAACCTCAGGGGTACAAATGAAATTATCTATTTTATTTTCTGGTTTCAGATTTAGAAAGTTGACCTAAGTTTCTATTTTTAATTAGACTTAACTTTTATTCTATAGTTTCTACTTTAGTTTCATTACCTGTAATCCAAGTCTCAGCCTTATAAGGAACTTTCTAATAGTTAGTTTCTAACTTTCTATCTGTAAGACATTGCATGGTTTCATACCCACCACACACACAAAAACATTGCAAGGTTAGTTTTATTTTTAATGTAACTTGACAAGCAAGTATAGCCCTCAATATATTTGTAATAGAGGCTCCCCACAATTTATTGAGTTGAATAAAATTCCTTTGAGTGCTGTTATTTTCTTTGTCAAAGTTGAGCAACAATGAAGGGTTGAGAAACCCAGCCTGGAGAGAGCAAAATCCCCAGGGCTGGAGGAGTCTGGCTGAGAAAGCCTGATCCACCTACCCCTTTTACATTCCATTTTTGTATTCTCTATTTCTTCACCTTCCAATCGTGTCCTACTTATGCTGAGGTATTGTGAGTCTGTGACTGCCACGATCACTGAGAGGAGCAATCATAGACTGCTCTTACAGTCTTACCATCTCTTACATCAAAACTATTGTGTTGCTGGCACAGCCACTGTCATTTGAAGAGGCCTGCTGCCAATCTGCAATTTGGCTGCTTGCTGCAACATCATATCCTCCCATCTCTGTCCTCACATCAGATCCTCCCATCTCCGTCCTCTACACACAAACCTGGCTTGACTTTGAACACATCATTCCACCAACCATTAGTTCATTTCTTGTATAAGCCTAAACCTTCCATATTTCATTCCATGTTCATATCAGACTTTAAGCATCACCTCACCACCACCACCAATCATCCATTAAATCCAATTTTGGTTGCGTTCCATTGGTTAGTTTGGCCTACAACCCCATAGATTCTAACTTGAAAGCCATTGTCATATCTCTCAATTGAACCATAAGAATTAGGAGAAACTTTCAACGTATCTTTTCCACCATACAAGCTACACTTAATCAGGTTTGGGAGCCATCCTGCCCGCTGGTTTGGTTTGGTTTGGTTTGGTTCTTATTTCCTAATGATGCAGATCCAGCCCAAAATTATCTTATTTTCCTTTGAAATCATCCTAGGTTGATGGATATGGATTATCGAGCGGTTTAATTTGTTTATCTGGTCATGGGTCTATTAGATGAGCCCAAAAATTTAGTGTCTAGGCCAAGTACGAAAAAATATTAGTTAATTAGTTTAATTGGTCTAATTATGTAAATTCTGCTCAACTCAGGTTACAAGAGCAGAATAGTCTTTTCTAATGTTATATATATTTCAGTTTTAAGAGTCTACATCACTTAATTTCTATATTTTTAGTTTACAATAGTTTCTATGTCCTAATCTTACCAAGACTTCTTATGTAAGGCTAAAATAGCCCCCTATCAATTAGAATAGATAATTGATTAATAGATCATTTTCCCTTCAAGCCTTGAGTGCTTTCGTGTGTGTGTTGCTATTGCAAGTTTGCAACTATTGGTTTGTGTCCACCTTCATCAGAGAAGCTCAAGAGCAGGAGTATTGTGTCAAGGTTCTTGGTGAAGTCAAGCTAAATCCTTGCTATAGTTGAATAGACAGCCTCCAAGAAGCCATTCCATTCCAAGAATCTACAAGGCCCCCCATCTAGATATTGGCAGCCTAACCCATCCCCCTTCTCCTATCACCTTCTTTTTCTATTTTTCTTGAATTTTCTAGAATTTTCTGATTTCCAAAGACACCCACAATTCAAGGTTAGATCTATACCAATCTAGCCATCAGATGTACCCCACACTTCAAGTATATTATTCCCCCAGCTCCAGTGATCATAGATCCTAGTTTTAACCCCACTCGGCCATTTATAGGCTCCAGTTCCCCATCTTTAAAATATTCACCCCCATATCTCTAAGATCAAGAAACTTTTCTTGGTCCCATATGAGTTGGTTCTCTTAAACATCTTGGAAGACTAGCCCTCATTCAATTGAGGCTACACCACCTAAATTACCAACTCTGAAATTTTTTTTCTAGTTCAACATTATGCTACAACATATCATCAATCCTACAGTAAAATACTTCTTAGCTGAATTTCTTCTACATTAGGGAGGGAGAAGCCTGCTTACTATCCAACAATATGTAGAATATGATGATTTAGCTGCAAACTTAAACTCAAAAACATGATAATACATGATGACAAATATCAATCTAGATATGCAAGCAATTACCATCAATCAAAACTGAGGACCTTACTTAAGGATCAAGTGACAGATCAGTCAAGTGATACTAGAAAAGGAAAGTGAGGAATCAACTAGAATGAAGACGAGAACTGAATCACAATAAGAAATCAATATCACTGCATAGGAAGACAAGAACTCATGCAAACTACAACCTCTTGAACAAGGTAGGATTCCCATTGAGTACTCAAAAGTAACTTTTAGATACAGAATATAATACTAAAAGAAAGAAACCACAAAAATAACGTATAATACTCAAAATAACTCTTGAATACATAAAATAATACCAAAAGAAAGAAACCAAAAAATTAACTGGCAAAAAAAAGAGGAAAAAAGAAAAAAGACACATTTTCCATGCAAATCCAATAGGGAATTGTGAGACAGAAATCTCAGTTTCCAAATGGATGGACCTTCAACTAATTCCCATGTTCGACAACTTTAGTATATCAGTTAAGATCGACCTCCATCGTCATTCTCTAATCAGAGCTACAAAAATTTTTCAAGTCGGTGCTTCAGATTCTTTTGGTCAAAATCTGGACTACAAACACCCTTAGCTCTTTCAATCAATAAAGTAAGAACCCGGATATTTATCTCAAGCATTGCCATGAGAGAACTACAATAGACAAATAACTTGAGAAACCACACGAAACCAAACAATATTCTACCTTCATATATAAGGTCTGGTGAAAACCAATATCAAAATCAACAAATAACTAGGGTATCGATCCACACGTTGGATTAACTCATAACCAAGAAGCACAATTTTGGATAGCTAATAGAGACAGAGATTCATACAAAATTCTTAACACTACAAATTGGGAAATTCATTTTGAGAAAAAAACTAAAACCAACGACCAAAAGTCCAATTAAACAAATCAAAACCTATAATTTCTTCTTTCAAACAATTATGACCATGCACAACAGATACTACCAGATGTTTAGAGAACCAAAACTAACGAGACTGACAGCGGAACGAAAGTAATCCATCGAGATGAAAGAACCTAACCTCGGCCTTCCCCTTGCAGAAATGCTTGGCGCCTAGTCAAACCAACCAGGAGAAACACAACGAAATGACCTTGGGAGTTGGGACGTCGACGTTATAGTCGGGCTCGGGACGAAGTCTCTTCTTTTGCTCGCATTTATCCCGTTCGGGTTTCCGGGTAGGATCAGCTTGTTAACGACAAAAAGTAAAACTAAAGGTTCTCCGGGTTAAATTACCAATTCGATAACCGTTTCATATTGTTGACCCAACCAAACCTACGGTCTAATAATGGTTCAAAATGTCTCTGATAATGTCGCCAAGTAGCAACACGACCCACCCCTGTTTCGGGAAAAATTGCAATTTTGGAAAAAGTGATTTTTAAAGCCCTATTTAATGTGCTTTCATTATAAAATGTGTCGTTATGTTCTAAAGCCATTAAAAAATGTCAAAGCTTCTCAAAGAACACTCCCCCAAGGTGAAAGAAAGTGTGAAGAGCATCCATCAAGGTTTTTGATGAGCAATTTACTTTCTTAAAGGTTAGTATTCATTTTCTTCATTCTAGTTCTCTTCTATGATTGGTTCCTCCTACGACGAAGACCTAGTTGAAGACTTCAAGTTGTTGTATCAACCCAATTCTTCTTTACTCTAAAATGAATCCCCATTCACTCTAGCTCATCCGTGAATCTTACGAATAGATTCAGAGAAGACCTAATATAAGATTCGCTAGATTTTCATTCTTTTTACTTTGTTTTATCTCTAAACTATGATAGATCATGTTCTAGTATGATTTCATAATTTTCTAAGTATTTTCAAGGTAGTTTAGAACCCAAACAGGAATCATTATGTTGATCTGAGCCAAATCTATCTGTACACAAAGGCTGGTTGAATGGTCTGGTTGCCCCGTATGACCCACCCAAGCGACCAACCCATGCTCTAGCTGATTGCATGTCCAACTTGATTGCCCTGGTTGCACTAGGCAACCAACCACACCCTACTGTGTTGGTTGTTTGTTTCTCTTTTCAATTTCATACCTCTAGAGTTATTTCTAACTTTGAACCAACATATTAATAGAACTTTTTGGAAAGTGTGAACATACTCTTTGACCTATTTTATAAGGTTACAAATCAATAGCAAGGTGAGGAAATTCACTTGCTCATAACCATTGTTACATTCTTGATTGTTTTGAAACTTGTTTATATGTTTACATGTTATTGTTTTAGGGTTTAGGAATGATTATTATAACTTTGAAATTTCAGTATATAAGTGATTACTAATGCTTTTGATATATGGATCAACATGTGACTGTATAGACTTAGAGTGACTTGTGAATTAAGAATGTGATTGAATCCTCTTGTTATGTGAATGTAAGTCGTGATTGTGAATTGGGGAATACCTATTTGGATGTTTCTATCTTGGGACATTAGTGGAGGTGGTGGGACACAATCCTATGATGCCCCTCGGCATTTTCCACGATTATTGGATGCCATGACTAGGAAATCTAGTGGAGTTTGGTTAGAAACTCCGTCATATCACACTCTATCGACGTGTGTATTGCCTAGTGACCCGAGGTAACAATGTGGGGTAGTGGGCGCTTAAGACCAGTAACCAATCCGTGAGAGGACACAACCACATTATAGGGGGCCATTCATTGGTAGGGTTGCATATAATAAACTTGGGCTCATGGTGTAACAACCCCCATATTTCTAACCCGAAATCCATATTGCAGGTCTGATAACCCGAAAGTCAAGTCGAATTAAGTTGTGGAGTATCCGAATAGAAGTCCATGATCCATCCCCAGAACCCATGGATCTGGATTCTCTTGATGAAGAACTTGCCTTGCTGGGAAGTTGGATCCCAAGTAAGAGTCAATGTGATGGTTGAAGGTGTCCAGATTGAAGGTAAGACCTCCCCCATGTGTTGTTTAGGGTTAGGTTGAGGTTGGGAGTCAACCCCTTGAGCAAAGTACTAGGGGGCGATCGCTTAGGGCGGTTGATTATGCTTGTGGGATTTTGCCCTAATTTGCCCCCTGTCCTCTATAAATAGCAAACCCCGCCCTATTAACGCATTATTATATTTGGGATTGGTATTTTGGACGGTTAGGAGGTAGAAGACACGTGCTGGAAGGTGAGGAAAGCGTGGTTTGTAATCTAGATCTATTTCCCTCGTCTGTTTGCAAATCTGGTTGAGATAACTGAATCCCCTTCACTCAATTCTCTTCTTTCAACTTTGGAATGGTGTAGATCCATATCCTTCATGTTGAGGTGACCTAATTGTGATTGGTTGTATACCCTAATCAATGTGTTTAAGAGGATCCTGTCCCAAAACAAATCCCTGCATTCGAATAAAAGATGGATCTAATCAAGGGTGATGAATTGGGTGTTAGATCTCTGCTAAATTTAGGTTTTTGATTTGCTCATTTGTTATAGACTTGTTAAGATTGAAAATCGGATTAAGATCATCCCAAAACTGGATTGAAATTGGATGATCAAAAGTCTAAATTTTGGAGCTAGAAACTTTATGTAACAGGGGATGTTGCTTAAGGCGGTCACTTGACCCAAGCAACTGGCTGGGTCATAGTAGCTATGTGAGTTTGGTTTTTGCTTTGCTTTGACTCATGACTCTTTTATATTCTTATAACCCTATGTTTAGGTGTCTTCTGAGTCTACTGAAGGTTTTGTAATTGTGGTTTGATTGCATCCTGTTGAGCTTTTACCTAATCACAGGTAAGGACACACTATCTTGTTTATATGCAATGACATGTTTATGATGAATCAGTTGTTTCCTATATTATTCATTAATCATGTACATTGCAGTAGTTGTTTAATTCGCTCTAATACTATTATATACTTGATGTTTGTGTTATATTTATATATTGAATTACTTCATGATATTGAATGAATGATTATGATATGATCTTGATTGATGTAGTGTAGTTGTGATGGAAAGGGTATCCAATTGGGTATCTTTGCTTGAGATATCAGAGGGTTGTGGTATGGGACACATGCTCGTTGATGCCTCCAGCACTATCATGACTGTTGGATGACATACCTAGGGAGTCTAGAATTGCATGGCTAGGTAACCTACATGCTATTACCCTTTTGGTAGGGGAATTGAAGCCAAATGACCCGTGAATATGGTGACGTGACTCTATTTCATCCTACAGCGGTAACCAGTCCGTGCGTAGACTTAATGGTCCACTGTTGTTCATGCAATGGTAGGGTTGCATATGTTAGGGTTGGGCTCATGGACATCCAAGGAGCAGGCCGTGTGTCATGAGGAGTCATGAGAGTTTTCCGCCCCAATAATATGTGGATGACCATAGGGTTAGGGAGTGGAGTCCAACAATGGTATCCAGTCCGTGAGGGTTCTCATTCCTAGGTTGCGAAGGATACAGAACCGAGTTGGTTGGTGCCATAGGGGAAGTATCTGGACTTCATATAGTATGTTACCAATGTGACCTTGCATTGGATTAGAAACCCCGACATAATCCCCAACCATGGATGCCTGATGAGGACTTGACCCCTTTGCCTGAGATTCCAATAGAGGTAAATAGTCCGTGAGGGATTAGAGGTACTAGACCTACCCAGAGGAGGGCAGGTGTTATATCTTAAAGCATATCAACTATCTAGAGACTTGCATAGTTAGATCTTAGTAGCATTCATACTATTGCATATCATTCATATCATATATGCATTGCTGATTGTGTTGACATATGGATGAGAATTGTGTTATCCTTACTGAGTTTGTAAGAACTCATTCCTTTCTTTGTATGTTATACTAATTGTACAGATGGTTACATGACCTCGAAAATTGGAGAAAATTCGTATGAAGAAGATGTGGCATCGTCAGTGGGAGATGGAGATAGCTTCCATGAAGCCTCTTGCGGAAGCTTAGAATTCGCTTATATCACCCATTGATGGCCGAAGGAGGTAGATTGACAAACATTTTGAGGATCGTATGGAGAAGAACTAGAGAACCCCCTTTCTTGCTATTCATGAAGAGCACTATATAGCTTTAGAGAAAGAAACTGGAAAGAAGATTATTTAGTTTATTTTGATTGCTTCCGCTGAACCTAATATTACTTTTGAACATTGATTCTTTCTTTGATTATTTTATTGGAGTATTTGGACTCTTGTAATCCCTTTGATTAATTATATGAACTTGCTCTTGTTCTTGATTTTCTATTACTCACATTTATTATTATTAGTAGGCAAGACCGTGGATCTTGTGACGGATCACACCCACGGGTTGTCGGGCTGGTAACCGAGACCGGCGAGTGGGGTGTGACACACGGGCACTCAAGACCAGTAGCCAACCCGTTAAAGGACATAAGAGCTTCCCGTCCATTATATGTGGATGACCAATAAAGTTAAAAGATGGCATAGTGCGAGTTGATCGGTGCCATAGGATACGTTGACTCTAGAAGGGGAGGATATTGAACCAAGAGTGTGATATGTATGAGGGAAGGTATCTTCAAAGTTTAAAGTATCGGTAATGAGTATCATATCGGTTTGGTGATTTTAAGAGACGTATCGTCCCGTATTAAGCATTATAACGTATTGGTCAATGTATTTTAGTGCATTTCAATGGAGATACGTGTCGATATGTATCATATCGATTGTATCCATTATTGGTATATATCAACTAGTATCGCACCATATCGTGGGATACTTTAAACCTTGGGTATCTTAACCTAAGTTGATATGACTGAGTAGTTGACTTGCACTGGCCTGGGTATAAACCTGACACGTGCCAGTACTCATATAATTCGTGTGTGAGAGAGCGGTGACCTAAACCCAACATAGAGAGAGTCCGAGAATGATGCTTTGACCCCTTACCCAGGATCTCAAGTCTGGTAACCAACCTGTGAGAGATCAAAGTGACAACACATACCCAGAGGAGGCTGGTGTTCTATCTTAATGTGTGTCCACCATTAGAGACCAGCATCTGTTAGAATATGGTTGCATACTTGCATTTTGCCTCATGTCATATTGCACCATGTGATGTATTGATTTGGACGGTGACATTGGTTATTTGTTTGTGAACTACTCGCTGAGTTCTTTTGAACTCACCCTTCGGGGAATTTGTTGCTTTAGAATTTGTTGCAGATCCATATGTCACAAAAGTTCAAGAATACCAAACACCGACGGCCGATGAAAAAATTCAGATGTCCCCCAAATTCATGCACAAAATGTTCATAAACATTTGGGTTTTACATTTCCCAAGTAAGGTTCACAAATGCATGTTGTGGAACTTTTCATATCCCTAGGAGCCTCTCATTTGCCTAGCTTGTTCCATAAATGGCCAAAGCTTTTCATTTTTCCAAGCTCTTTAATGAGTTATTCATGGTTATTTGGTACGTTTATTGTATCTACCAAAGATCTCCACTATAAATTGGAGTTTCCCCCCTTGACTAGTAGAAGTGTTTTGGACTATTCTCGCTTTCAGTTTAAGAGTCATGTTAAAGTTCTTTTGAGAATCAGGTTAATACTTTGAGAGTCTTGCTATCTTTGGTATTCCAGTGATAGAAGGAAGACACAATCAAGTTCCTGTAGCGGTTTACATTGTGTTGGTAAACAGTTGTTTGTCATTGTATCTTGGGAAACAGACATCCTTGAATCCTTAAGCACACTCCGAAATGGACGAATTTGTTGTAAAGAAAGCATCTGACGCGCCTCAACAATTTTCCTTTATTCTTCTCCTATCGATTCAGGTTCCATTTACATGTCTTTCCAATTTTCTATTAGTTATTTATTCCCCTAATTATATCTACAATTTGGTGAACATGGTTTACATATAAAGTCATGCAAGAATATGTATTGTTGTGAAATTTTAACATAGCTATTTATATTTTTCCAAGTAATTGACATATGGTCATTAAACAATCCGTACTGGTCAATTTTCCCTAATTTGCTTGGGACGTTTGTTATTAGGAAATGACTTAAGTATCACATTCTCATTATATTGACACGAATTTTAATACTTATGTATTAAGTCAAATATTGCATGGTTCATATGTATCAAGGTTCTTATATATGTTTATAAGTAGCCATGTTTAAAGATGTCAATGCATATTTGACTTAAATTACATATTTAGTTCCAAATTTCATCCACAGGAGGGTGACTGTTCTATGCATAAATGGAAATTTGGAAGGTTTAATTGAAAGTTTTAAGTCCATGGGTAGCCATTCCAATTGGCAATTAGAGATATATGACTACATGGTTGCTATGGGTTGTTCTTGATGGACAAAATAGCAATATGTTGTTGTTTAGTAAACTCAAATTGTGGGGGGTTTTATTATGAGTAAAATTTACATGTTTTGTTAAAATGTTTTGTATCATAGTCACATCACTTGAAATGGTAATATGTGGAAAAATGTGTTGATAGAGTGAATCCTATGAATTATTATTATGGCTCTATAAGAATGTCAGATCTAAAGCCACCAGAAAGATATATATGATGAATTTTGGGGAATCTTCAAGTAAGTTCCCATGACCATAAGTGATTATGCTCAAAATAGTGCAGCTTATTTTTAGTTTTAAAATCTAATGGTGATTTTTTATGCTAATACCATTGCTGAATTTAGAGATGTTATATTCTTTGAGCATGTATTTCCTTTCCTTTGATGAAGAATATAATATTAATTATTCACAAAAGACTAAGAAAGACCCCTCAAGATCTAGTGAAGAGGAACCAAGTGAGAAAAATTACTTAAGAAGAAATATACATATCAAACAACCGGAAGGCGGAAGGCTGCATTGTTCAAGGGCAAAATCATAAAATTTATAAATTGATCATGTTTGTATAAACTAAGACAAACCCCTAAACAATGGCATCAAATATTTGATTGTGTTTTGTTATCAAATGGGTTTCATGGTGTCATTGCTGATAGGTATGTATATAGCAAGTTTCATCGTAATTGTGAAGAGAAGATGAAACACTTCCGTCTCAAGCCCATTATGTAGAGAACTTACTAAAAAGGTATATTGGTATTAATGAAAAGTTCCTAACAACTCCATTAATGTTGAGTAGTTTTCTACGAAAGAATGACGGAGATCCAATTGCTCAAAAGAGGCATAACCTAGTACTATGAGATATAAAAAAATGGTATCATTGCTCTTGACAATGCTAAGCCAGAGGAGAATGTGGCAGATGTTTACAAAAGCCACGAATTACTAAGGTTATTCAAACTATATCTAAGGGAATAGGCTTAATGTGATGCCCCACATCTCCTTATATTATTATTTTAATGTTGTATTGATATGCTCCCGATCTACTAGACTTAGATAATTAGTAACAACTCTTGATCCATAGCTGGGTCGATATGCATTTTCGTCTATTATTCTCCCTCATATGGCAAAATTAGACTGAACCGATGACAAGGAAAGAATTAGTGCAATTTTCTAAATCCGGAGGTATTAATAATTGGATCCCTAAGTGAGACACTGAGACCCATGTAAAAAATTAAAGTGGACCCACAAGCCCATACCCATTGATATATTATTTAATTAAAGATACTATATAAGGGGTGGCACCTATATGAGTAGTGTGGAACAAGGAAAGTAATGGATGAGGTGTCTTTATTTTAGTTAGTAAAATTAATTAAATATTTAATAATGTAATTTTTGTTACTCTAAAAAAAAGGGTGGGGGATATTTGGCAAAACATCACGTGGCTTCAAAGTGAAAAGAAAAGAAGAGAGAGAGAGAGAAGAGAAGAAAGATAAAGGAGAGAGAATAAGAGAATTGAAAGATTGCGTGGAGAGGAGAGAGAGAGAAAGAGGAATAAAAAACAAGAGGAGAAAAATATAGATATACTAATGATAAAATAATATAATATTTCTTATCCTCAACTATAAATAAGGGGGTGTGGTTGATTTGAATAAAAGGGGAAAGCTACCCGTATTTGTGAAAATAAAGATAAAGAGGGAGAAAAGGCCACTGCCACCTTCTTCATCTCCACTGCCATCCTCACTACCACTGCCACCGCCACTGGCCTCAACATCTTCTTCATCTCCGACCGCATCCTCATCTTCTTCTTCATCGCCTTCCGCTTCTCCAACTTCTGGAGCTGGCATAGGAGGGATCTTAAGATGAGTCATCATATGGTGCAACATAATTGTTTGATGAGCGATCATGCCTTCAACAGTATCCATGCGATTACCCATTGAGTCAAAACGGGCATCAAAATGTTGTTGCATGTTGTTGAGGCGAGAATCAAGAGCTTGAAATCTTGAGGCAGTAGAAGAGGAGTAGGAAGATGGCTGTGGCCCAGCTAATGTACATTCTGTGTCCATGGCCTGAGGTGCACTCTTTTGGTGGGCTTGGGCTGCTGTTCGCTTGCGGGAGGAAACAATGCCTTTGGCGTCCACTTTTGGTGGGGGGTTTTGTAGAGTCTTCATTTTTCAAGCTAACTTTAAAGTGTATGAAGACTTTGTGAGGAGACTGCTATAGGGTAGACATTTGTTCCCAATCACAGTAGACTGAATCATGTATGAGAGAATGACATACAGAAGATAGAGGGGCTGATGATGAAGAATGCAGTAGGTGACATAGGTCTGAAAGGATGTAATATTAGACCGATGCCCCTTTTTAGGAACTAGGTTCCGTTGAGTGATTTTGCTGACGGCTTTAGCTTGTTCAGTAAACATTGTTTCTTTAATGTCCTTGTAGTAGCTAGGATGGGGTCCAGGTGGAAGGAGACTCTGATAAACATCATCAATCTGAATATCCTCAGGTGGGGTATCCTTGTAAGCAAGGTTTAAAGTATCCCACGATACCAACGAACTGTCGCGATCCATATTGCCCAACCGATCGATCTTTCGACGTCTCTCCTTGTCCTATACTTGTCGCGATACATACTCGTCGGTGCGTCTCTAATCCCTCCGCGTCCGCCGTCTCCTTGCTTGTAAGTCCGGAAGCGAAGATTGCCCTCAGTAGAGATCATATAGATGGAATAAAATGAGGGGATGGTGAGACTAATGTCCACCCCTTTGACATAGGAGGTAGGGCTGCAATTGGGCCGGGCTGGGCCGGGCTTTTGCAATCCCAAGCCTAGCCCTATATGGTACAATTTGAGCCCATTCCCGCCCTGGCCCTAGTTCAGGGCCAATGATTATTGTCCCTGGCCCTAAGCCCTACAAGGCCAAGCCAAGCCCATTCCCGCCCTAATTGGCCCTAATTGGCCCTAATTGGGCCGGGTTGGCCCTGATTGGCCCTGATTGGCCCTAATTGGCCTTAATTGGCCTTGATTGGCCCTGATTAGCCCTTATTGGCCCTGATTAGCCCTAATTGGCCTTGTCCCTAGCTTTAATTGGCCATATCTTTGGTCGTAAATATCAAATGTAAGACAAGTAGCAATACAATGATCAAGAAATCATGGGGAAAAACATGGGAAGGGGGTGGGGGGAAGTGTGAAAGAGAGAGAGAGAGAGAGCAGACAAATCACTTTTCAGAAACTAAAACAACACCATTCTATAATTCTAAATAATGCATGAATTATGATGTTATACATTTGTTTATAAAACAGAAAAAAAAAAAAGTACAAAATAGAAATCCAACTAACCTAACTTTCCTGTTGACTCACAAAAGTAATAATAAAATAAACAACGTAAATGGATATATAACTCCTCAAGCTTGCCTGAGGTATTACTGAATTACTTGAGATGTAGTTAACCACTACACTAAAAATTAAAAATGCAGAAATCATACATAAAAAAGAAGGAAGAAAACACTGTAGACAAAGAAAATCAGACCCAAGTGATATTGGCACGGCCTTCTTAGACCCTGACATGGAATTTGTTAAATATGTATTTAATCCTACTGGATAAGTTCTAAAGGCATACTCTAGATATAGGTCTTATCATTCAAAACCTTGCAGGCTTCATTATCCATAGCCTACTGAAAAGCTTGAACTTATACAAGGTTCAGGTCAAGATGCAATTATATTTTGAAATTTCAATCTCACTCACCTGGCAGTGATCATCAGTCAATGGCTGGTTGACCTTATTATTTGATGAAGATCAGTATCCAAGCTCATATACACAATACAATATACACATCTTTGAATTTTCCTTCGACATGGACAATGATATCCTGATTTGACACGCATGGAATAGCCAATCATCGAACATGCATGACCTTTGCGTGGAGGAATCTACACTTTTTTCCGCTGCTGATACTGTTTCTCTTGTGCTGGTTTGGCTGCTTTGGTCCCATGCGAAGTTCCATGATGTAAAAAGATTCCGGGGTACCCACCCTTCTCGGACGGCATGCTGGCGTCGCGTGCGTTCAATCGCTTGGGCATTACTGTATTCTTTGCCTCTCTTCTTCATTGGTCCGTCTTTCCTCCGGCCTCCCCTCCCCCCCGTTCTGATCCAAGATTGTAAATTCATATAAAAAATAAATAAAAAAACAAAAACAAAAACAAAAACAAAAACAAAAACAAAACAAAATACATAAAAGTATCACAAGTAAACTTGAAAGTTGAAAGTCTCCAATTGCATTGAAAGTCTCCAATTGAAAGTCTATGTTGAGCTCTGAAAGTTTCCAATTGCTTTGGTGATGAAAATTGAAAACCTGCCCAGTGCCCCCATTGTTTAATGATGGAAATTGAAAATCCTACACAAAGTTTGAAATTTTCAGTCAATGACAAATAAAAGAAATCATTAAAAAATATTTGTGTTACTATTAAAATGAAGAAAAAATTTATTGCATCCTTACTATAATCCTTACCTTCAATGAAAAATAGCAAACTATGTAATATCATGCTTCAATTCAAACTTGCAGCTACATTGTCTTCATTGAAGTCTAAAGATATTAACAATGTAAAAATGTTAATAAGTAAGTAATTCAATTTAAAATGCATAGTACATATAAGTAGAGTAATTCAATAAATTAAAAATTCATTACCTGGTATAATCTTCTCAAGATCATCTAAGTTTTCTTCAATATTGCAAGATAATGGTGTTTGTCGTAACCAATCTTGTGTGCACACCAAAGCTTCTATAAGCCGTGGTGTTAATGAGCTTCGGAATTGGTCTAGAATTCGACCGCCAGTGCTAAAAGCTGATTCTGAAGCTACAGTGTTAATAGGAATTGGTAAAATGTCTCGAACCATTTTACTAAGAATGGGAAATCTTGAACTATTAATCTTCCACCAGTTCAAGATGTCAAAATTATCTCCATTATCCCCAGTATCTACAATAGTCTCCAATAAATAATGATCCAACTCATTTCCCACTTGCAAATTCACTTTATTTTTCATTTTCTGAAGAATCCTGTGTTGAATATCCATTGCAGAATTCTTTGGAAGACCACTAGATTTAGAAGTTGAAGCAGCTTCAATTGCATTAGGAGGTAATTCAAGTGATTGGTAGAAATTATAAAGCTGATTCATGACATTCTTAATTTCTCCAATCTTGATTTCTACATCACATTGAGAATACCTTTCCAAATAGCTAGCCTTCACATATGCTAATTTGAAGCGGGGATCAAGAACCATAGCAAGAATCAAAAACATATTAACTTTTTCTGCACTATCCCAATACCTCTTAAATTTGTCCATCATTACTAATGCCATATCATGACATATAGGATCTTCACTTCTTGACCATTCTATCAAAAGTGATTTAATTCCATATACTTCAGAAAAATAAGAATTTGAAGTGATGTAAAGTGATCCTGATAATCTTGTTGTGGCATTGTAAAACACTTCCAAAAAATTACATAATATTTTTGCCTTTTCCCAATCCTGTTCATTCGGGACCATATCCTTACAATCCATTGCAAAGCTCAAGTCCCTATCTTCTAAGCATTCAAAAGCTTTTTGGAATTCTAAAACTGTTCTTAACATGAGATATGTAGAATTCCAACGCGTGGCAACATCAAGACACAAAGTCTTTTTACATTGAATTTTTTCTTGTTCACAACATAGCTTGAATTGTTGGGACCTTGCAGGTGAGCTTCTTACATATCTCACCACGGCACTAATTTTTGCAATTGAGTTCCCACAAACTTCAAGACCACTTTTAACAATCAAATTCAAAATATGAGCACAACATCTGACATGAAAATATTCATCATTCAACAACAATCCATTTTTTTTTTATCAACCTCCTCTTCAAATTTCGAACAGCCACATCATTGTTAGATGCATTATCTACAGTAATGGTACACAATTTCTCTATACCCCAATCCAATAAGCATGACTCAAGAACATTACTAATCATTTCACCGGTGTGTGGTGATGGGACAATGGAAAAATTAATAATCCTTTTTTGTAAATTCCAATCCAAATCAATATAATGTGCTGTTACACACATGTAACTAAGGTTTTGGATTGAAGTCCACATATCTATAATAACACACACCCGATAACCATTTTTCTTGAACACATCCTTCAATTTCTTTTTTTCTTCCAAGTATAATGCAAAACAATCTTTTGTCACAGTGGTACGTGACAAAAGATTAAACCTAGGTTGTAATGCCCTAAGGAATCTTCTAAAACCTTCCCGTTCAACAAATGTAAAAGGTAGCTCATCCATAATGACCATAGTGGCAAGGTCCTTTCTACAAATTTCTTGGTCAAATTTCCAACTTGACAAATTAGCAACGTTCTTACCATCACTCTCCTCCATTGAAAAATATAACAACTTTTGCTTCTTATCTTTTTGACTAGCAGGATATTTGTAACATCTTTCTAAATGTCTTTTTAATCCACTAGTCTCACTTGAACTAAGACATGAAAGTTCTCCATTGCAATAGTTGCATTTGCATTTTGTGATTTTTGAACCACTAGGAGGTACAATTTTGGTAAAATGATTCCAAACACTACTTGGTCCTACAATTTTAGTTCCAGAAGATACCTTAATTGAAGCAACATTTTCATGGGTAGAACCACTTAGCTTATTTGCTGCACTTGAGTTGGTATTTTCTTCCATTGTTAATATCTGCAAATATAAAATTCATTTGTATAAGAATACATCTTATATTTGCATAAAAATACATACTAAGAAAAAATTCTTAATTCTCCTAAAGTGTTTTGCTAAATGATTCAAGCTCTTGAACCGGGTTATTATAGTTTCCATAAGCCAATTGACCAAAGCATGGTTCAGAAGTCATTAGTAGAAAATTTAAATCATTGGCCAAACTTGGTTAACCTGATTAACTTAAGAAGCTTTCCTTGTATTTATATTTCTTTGAAGAAGTATGAATGATGTGCACTAGTTAAGGTGTAAGCATTTCTTCTAACAAAGTAATCCTTGACTGATTATACACAAGGCATCTGATTAAAGAGCAAGTGAATCCATTAGTATTGCATACAAACCAAGAAGTAAACAAATGATTAGTAGTCTAATTAGATCTATACTCAATTAACGAAATCAATATAGACAATTCAATGATCAATATGGATAAAACCGCCTATAGAGTATAGACAGCAAAGCCAACTTGACTTCTCTGAATTCTCTGGAAGCTAAACTAATAGGAGAGAGAGAGAGAGCACCTTGACGAAAAAGAAAAGCTTCTAGTTATTTCTTGTTTCTGTAGACCACCCGATGCAACTTAATTAAAATGGGGAAGCTTCAAGATGAGTGGTCAAATAGGCATTCATTAACTGATGACTCCCTGAGAAATAGGAAAGTAAGGGGTCAGCATCCAATATAGCCTAACCCAACATCATGAGAGCACCTTATCCATTACATATTACAATTGCTGCAAATTTCCCCTTGCAATTGGCACGACAAACATATTTAGATTTCCTATCCAGATTGGTAACAAAGCTAAGATAGCAGGACTGGTAGAGGTGATGCATTCAACAATATTGTTGATGCTGGTGGAACTGTTGTATGTCTTCTCAGTCATCTGAGAGAGACAGTAGGTCACAACTGAAACATGCCTCACCAACCACCTGAAGTTCATAAAAACTTAATATAAGGTATTAATAGTTGTCGCTCAATGAAGAGATTTTACCTGTATTTGCAAAACAGTTTCTTTATTCCCTTGTATGCTTCTATTGTACACCATCAAAAAAATGAAAAACACAGTGTACACGTGAATGGGAACACACCTTGAACTGCAGGCCTTGAAATCTTGAATTAATAAAAGCTTCAAACCCTTGAAGACGATTTTAGACTTAAGTTGAGAGATGAGAGTTGAGAGTTTGAGAAGGAGAACAGAAGAAATGAAAATTAGAACCTGCTACACCATACGGGTGAAGAAGAAGGTGGACAGTGGGCTAGTGACTTTTGAGCTTCTTTTTAGTGTTTTTTTGGTTTTTTTAAATCTTGTTTGGTAAGGACTAAGGAGTAAGGACATTGTGGGCTAGTGACTTTTGACTTTTTGAGATTCTTTTTAGTTTTTTTGGTTTTTTTAAATCTTGTTTGATAATGAGTAAGGGTGTTTTCTCAGTTCTCAATCACCCTCGCTAGTTACTTGTTAAACACACTTCCTTAGTTCTTAAATGTTTATTCAAATTTTCAATGTCTTGGTCTCCTCCAATCTGATTTGACTTTGATAGGTGACTATATTTTAAATATTTTTTTATGCCTTTCCCTCCTTAAATGCAGGTAAGAGAAAGTTTTAGTCTTTTTAAAATTTGAATATTTTAAAAAGACCATTCAGTTCAAATAATGAATTGAGATGGTTATGAATCTTATGATCAGAACTATAGAAATAAAAAATCATCTTTTTTCAATCATACTTTGAGTTAATAAAGTTAGCCTTAAGAAACAATTGATAATTTTCTAAACTACATTATTATAATGATTTCTTAAAATGGATAACATAAAACTTAATCATTTCTTTAATAAATTAAGGTGGGGAATAAATGGTTAACCGTCCAGGTTATTTGATCATATAGAATTCACTTTTTTAAGTATATTAGGCTCTTACAGCCAAAACCATAAATCGTATTAAATTCTAGGGGAGAGGCTAAATCATACTTTGGTAAGATCATATGTTAAAATAGGGGGCTTTTTTTCTCACTTTTTCCTTAGCTAAAATCAAAATTTTTTTCCTTAGAAATCTTCTAATAATTTAATATAGTGCATGGCTCATTTAAAATTCAAATCTAATAACAAAAATATTAAAAAAATAGGACGAAAAAAAAAAAATGTAACTACTAAGTACTAACTAGTGATCTAAGAGGGTTAAATATATTTTTTTGCTGCCAGAAAGACTCTCTTTGAGGTTTTTCGGTAGATGTAATACTTGATAACCATTAACTCATGCGCTCCTACTCGAAAGGCAAGTTTGATGGTGCAAATGACACAACAACAATTTTCGAATCAAAAGTACCATTTTTTTTTATTATATCCGATAAAATTAGTTGATTCTATCAACCGAAACTAATTTTCAAATGTTTACTACGGATCAACTTTCATACCCTAAATAAAAAGGTTAGGGGAGATAAGTCGATTTGAAATTCTATCCAAAGCGAACATTTTTTCTCACAATTACTATTAGTTATTATCATTAATTATTAAAATGGCCTTACTAATATAGGTTTGATTCAAAACGGTTTCAATGACAATGACAATCTGTATCTGGATTACCCCTTTTAGGCCCTACCAACATAATATTTTTCAAAAGACAAAAGACTTGTGGTCTTTAAAATGTATCCCCATTTATTTACAAGTTTGATTCTAAAAAAGTTATAATTTAATTGAATTAAAAATTTGATTACAAATAACTCATATTTATTTACATAAATTTTATTAATAAAAATATAGAATGTTGCTCAGCATGTAAATGACAAAACGACCGAAATCCGCTTTCAAATATTCGTCGGCATCTGTTTAAGGGTATCCAAATCCATTTGATTACTAATAGGATGTGCCGATGTGGATATGGTAATACTCTTAAGACAGATTATTATTTAATTAAATTATTTATTTGAATTTTTTTAAAATTATTTTTTCGCTTGAGATAAGTGATCTTTTTTTTTGGATTTTATATTGAAATACATATTAAAGTAATTAAATTCTTAAATTCCAAACTCTTCTCGAAAATAAAATAGTAAAGATGTCAACAAATAATCTAAAACTTATATTCAATATGTATTTAACTATTTATACCCATTTAGATTTTAGAGAAATAGAGAAATCCAAATTTCTAGGGTTTTCTAATTTGCTATTCGATGAAATTTATGGTTATTATATGTAAGCTCGAAAGGGAAAATAAAAAGATTTATCTCAATTCTCAATTTCTAACTTCTAAGACAATGGTCAAACTTCATTCCAAATTTCCAATTTGTCTTTCCCCCAACTCTCTCTCTCTCTCTCTCTCTCTCTCTCTCTCTCTCTCTTTTCTTCTTTTTCCCTTTGGTTTTTCTCCAGCACCAAAGAGTTAAAATTATTCATGAAATAGAACAAGTAGAGAGAAGAATTGTAATTAAATTTAGGCATATTTGAAAGTCAAGTCAATTATAGAGAATGTCACACAAACTCTTTTTGTAAACTTAGAAACATCGAGATTCAGATTCAGAATTCAAAAGGGATCTGATAAAATGAAAATTTTATCTTCAAAGTCAAGAACTTAAACCGTAGGTAGGTATGTTTTCATTTACAACTGTTCAATAAATTGATATATTTATTCAATACAAAAAAAATTCATATTCAAAACCTTGTTAACAAGTAAATCAACGATAATTTGTATTCAACAAAAAAAAAAGTATTTTTTTCATAGTTAAACAAATGATGCTTTAGTTACAAACATAGCTATGTCTTTAATAATTTTTTTTGAAATATCATAATAGAGGCAAAAGAAAGATGTCAGTATTCATGATGAGAAGTTGGGGTATAGATTTGTTAGATATTAATTCTCTATGTAATAGTTTTTATTATTTATAATATATTATCTCGCCTTAGTCAAAAAAAAAATCAATATTTTTTTGAACTAAAAATGACTTTGTTGAAAAAATAAAAATTACCTTAAAAATAATATAAAAAGTGAATTTATAGTCTAATATGATCAAAGTGACTAAATGTCAAAATCAAGACTCATATCAATGTTATGTTAGAATGAAGATCAGGGTAAAAATCTAGTACTGTAGTACATGATCATCGTTAAATTAATATTAAGATTAGAGCCAAAATTAGGGTCAGGATCAGGGCCAAAATCAAATAGATGCGTATTACATTGGTAATGAGGTTATAATTTATTTTTATTAATTTTCTACAAAACATGATCATGTTTCTAAAATTTGACACGTGTCGAGTATCCACCCATATGTATTACAATTAATTCCTCTCCACGTGGGTGGAGGGTCCAGAGTCTTTAGACTCAAATCAGGGTCAGGATCAGGGTCAGGATCAAGGCTAATATCATGGCCAAAATCAGGGCCAGGATTAGGGCCAAAATCAGGGCCAGAATCAGGGCTAAGATCAGGGCCAGGATCAGGGCCAAAATCAAGGCTAGAATCGGGGCTAAGATCAGTGGCTCGGGGAAGATCGGGAACGGGCAAACGGGGCAAGATCGGGGCCAGATCGGGGCCAAGAAGGGCCAAGATCGGGGCCAAGATCGGGGGCCGAATCGGGGCCAAATGGGCCAAGATCGGGCCAAGATCAGGGCCAAGATCAGGGCCAAGATCAGGGCCAAGATCAAGGCCAAGATCAGGGCCAAGATTAGGGCCAAAATCAGGGTCGGGATCAGGGCCAAGATGAGGGCCAAAATCAGGGCAGGGTCAGGGCCAAAAATCAGGGACGGGCCGGGATGGGCTGGGCGGGCCAGAGAGTAATCCCAAGCCCGCCCTTGGCCCTAGTTCAGGGCTAGAATATTTTGGCCCTAACCCGCCCTTAGGGCCAAAATCTTTAGTTCAAGCCCTATTCGGGCTCAGGGCGGGTCAGGGCCGCCAGGGCCAAACTTGCACCCCTAATAGGAGGTGACTTTCAGATTTGCACCTGTTCCCTCATGTCGAAGATTTGCATAGAAGTGATTCACCAATACCTCATCAGCACGAAGCATGGGACCCCAGCCCATGGCTTCGAACATTTCCTTGATGGGAAATCTAGAGAAGGCATCAAGGTCAACAGTTGAGCCTTGCTCAATGCCTCGGTTAGAAATCTTAGAGAACATTCGTTTAGCTCTAGCATCCCTAAACCATTTGTCTAGTCTAGGTGGACTCTCAGGGGACTCAGCACGAGGGGGTGGAGGAGGGACTCTAGAAGAGGAAGCACCACCTCGGACCGAAGGGTTCTTGCGGCGAGACATGATGAACTGTCAATCAAAGAGATACCAACTAGTATAAGCAAACACATCTCGAAAATGTCTATAACAAATGCATGATGGACTCATGTGCTCAGGACTGAGTTTAAAATTCAATTGGTTTGGCTGAAATCATGGTAAAACTAGATGTGAAACACAATTGAAAGGATTTTAAAAAAAAAACTCAGATTAGACAAAGGGCTAAACATGCATCAATACTTCACAAGGTTGAAGTAAAAACAGAGGAGTGCAACCAGCATGGTTGGAAAACAGATTTTGCCCTAAACATGTGATCTTCAACAGTTGGAAGATGATCGATTGCTGTTACTCATCTAGAATTTTGTTGTAACCAATAAATATTCAGAAGAATATGGTTTTAACAAGGAATTCTGAGTATTCTTGATTCTAAGGAAAAAATCAGGTTTTGAAAAACAGGGGGAAAAGAAATCAGATTTAAGAAATCCATGATTTTATAAAGAGTGCATGCTGTGCATGGTCTTTGGCTGAATCAAAGTAGATTGAAACCCATCGATTTGTAGGGTTCAAGCCAAAATACAAAAATTCTGGTTGAGAAATACAGCAATCCAGAATTTCAAAAAAAAAAATGCTGCATTTTGTAACTTAAGAGGATCCATGGTTTGATTCATCAAAAGAAATAGGAGATCCTTGAGGGCTTAACCAGAGAACACGCAAGCAAGGGAGAGAGGGCTTGAGAGCTGCTGCAATAGGCCTTCACACACGCAGAGAGGAGTTGAGGGCTGCTGTTCTTGGAGTCGAATGCAAGCAAGGAAGAGGGTTTTAAAGAGAAAGAGAGATGGAGATGGGAAGGGAAGTTGCGAAAAATCAGGGATTTGAAATTGTGGGGAGTGAGAGAGAAGAGGGAGAGAGAGAGTGTGAGAGATTGAATGACTCAAAACGCATTCGTGTGTTTTTAACTTAACCAGACGGAATTCCATCTGGGTTATTGTGTTGTGTAAACAACACAACAAACTAGACGGACGACCGTCTGCTCAGACGATCGACCGTCTGGATGTTGAACTGCCCACTGACTTTAGGAGTGGAATTTGGGGTCACTTTTTGATGATTTGCTCTATTCTAAGAGATCAATCAGCTCCAATTCCCTTCTTAGTTCAACAAAACAGTCTTCACTTAGGGGTTTGGTGAAAATATCCGCGAATTGATGGTTTGTATCAATGAATTCAAGAACAACTTCATTCTTTTGGATACAATCCCTAAGGAAATGGTGTCTAATGTCAATGTGCTTGGCTCTTGAGTGAAGCACAGGGTTCTTGCTAAGATTGATGGCACTAGTGCTATCACACTTGATGGGACATTTCTCAAGTTGAACTTTGTAATCTAATAGGTTTGCTTCATCCAAATAACTTGAGCACAGCACTTACCAGCTGCAATGTATTCCGCCTCGGTTGTTGAAAAAGCAACACAGTTTTGTTTCTTGCTGAACCATGACAATAGACATTCGTAGACATGGTCCAAGCAAGTGACATGTGCCACTTGTGCTCTTCCGATCAACATGACAACCGGCAAAGTCAGCATCCGAAAAGCTTAATAAGTCAAATTCTTGACCCTTAGGGTATCCACAATCCTAAGTTTGATGTGCCTTTCAAATATTTGAATATTCTCTTAACGGCACAAGCATGAGACTGTTTAGGATTGACTTGATATCTTGCACAAGCACAAACACTAAACATGATGTCTGGTCTACTAGTTGTTAAGTATAGAAGGCTTCCAATCATACCTGTAAAATCCGGCCTTATCCTAACCCTGACTCGGCCCGGATTTTATACTGTTACAGGTCCGAAGACCCGGAGTGGTGGTAGAAGAGACCTGTGGGCCCTCTTAGTTGATGATTCGATGCTAGAAGCGGAGCCTATGGACATTGACAATGATGCCCCTTACTTGAGCACATTGTCGGTTTTGAGTGAGAATCTGCGCATCGACGAAGATTGAATTAGTTGAAGTCCTTCCCGGAACCCCATGGTCAATCCGAAGGTATTTTCTAAAACTAGACTTGTTGATTGACTTGTAGGAGAAAACCCCGCTCGATTTGACCCCATATAGCCCTCCGAATCCTCTCCTGAAGTTGTTGTCATGGCTTGGTCGGCTGACTTGGACCAGCCAGTCGACGAACGGTCGACCAAGAGTCATGAAATTCGAATATTCATGAAATCTCTTCCCATTTTGCCCCTACCTTCTTGAAACTCGTGAATGAGGACCTAACCTAATCATTGGCACTCCAGAGCTCGAGGTTGGACACTCTCTTGGGCTATTCTTTGAAGTTTGGGAAGATCTTTGACTCTAATCATTGGTGTATGTGTTAATCATCAATCCAAGGTATGATTCCTTCTATCCTCTTCTAATTTATTCATTTTCCTATCAATTGATAATCTTGAGACCATGGCTGAAGTGCTGCAATCTTGCAAACACTCAACCATGAGCTTCCCCTCTTCAATCCCTTAATCATCTTCACTCATGATATGCTATGATTTAATTAAGATTAATTTCACTTCATCAATTTGATCCTCTTCAATATTAATCCATTTTGATTCAATCTGAGATGAAGATGCATGTTAAGCTTAGACTATATTGAAATTAAGACTCTAACTCAATTCTTATCCTTTATTTGATTGATTCCTACCATCCTTTACAATTTCTATAAATTCCATTTTGATTCTTGAGGATTACCATATAGAACCTAATATTTCGAATTGGGCATTTTTGATTGAACCGTTGGATCATCATGAAAATTGGTGTGTAATATCCACTTACTGTTATAAGCATGCCCTCCAAATTTCATGTCAATCGGAGAAGTGGAAGGGCAGCTTCTGATCACGTTTCCATTGCTGCCCAGAAGTTAACAAGTCTTGGTCGACTGACAGTCGACCAAGCCAGTCAACCAAGAGTTGTTAATGCCCTATACTCAGCCGAATTGATCCGTTTGAACCCCGATTTGAATGTTTTCTTCTCTAATGTTGCTTGTGTGTTGTCTAGGGTATCAACACTGACTTTGGAACCAATCTTGGTGATCCTTGAATTTAATTACAACTTGATTAAGGTAAGGACAGTCATTAACTTAAGAATGTTAATTACATCAACATGCTTACATTATGGGAAGTTAATGATTATGTTAATATGAGTATTCCTTCACCATATATGACTGTTAAATGTTTCTTATCAGTAATATAATGTCATATATCATTTAGAACATCATGTTCAATTATGCTTTATGAATTTAAATATGATCAATCATGTTATGATATACATTGTTTATATGATGAATTATTGATTCAAGTATGATATGATGAGACTGAGCTTGTGATTGATTACGTATGACTTGGGATTGAGAGGTGTCCTTTCGACACTTCTGTCCTTGGGCATCGGAGGGAATAGTATGGGATGTTCTCCGATAGTGCCTATCGACACCTTCCCGGGTCATTGGATGACATATATAGGGTTGTCTAGGTGTATGGTTAGGATATTTTCCTTGACGTATCAGACCCGAATCGGAAGGGTATTGAGACCGAACGACCCGTGGTAGAATATGAGCGAGAGCACTCAAGACCGGTATCCACTCCATGAGAGGGCTTGAACTATATTGCGGATACCCGAAAGGGGCCATTTATTGGTAGGGTTGCATATGGATAGTCCTGGGCTCACGAGCGCTCAAGACCGGTAACCAATCCGTGAGAGGACGTGAGAGCTTCCCATTTACTATATGTGGATGACCAATAGGGTTGGTGAGTCCGGTGAGTAATATCCGTGACTCTAGTGTGAAGGATACCGGAAAGGATCGCCGGAGGCGAGGAATGGACGTATCTGGATCTGACATGATATGACTAAGTAGATGACTTGCATTGGGCTAGGCTTTACCGTGACATGCGCCTGTACTTATACCAAACGGTGATGTGAGAGAGCGGTGACTGATTCCCCAACCATGGTTTATGAGATGACCTTACCGAACTTCCCCGAGTAGACCCAAGATATCTTATGATTGAGGGGGTGTGATTGACGACCCAAAGGAGTATGGTGCTACGGCTTAAAGCATGTCTACCTTAGAGACCAGCATACTTAATATAGAATCATATTTCATTTTGCCTCATATCATATCGCATCGTATGGTGAATTGTATCAAATGGACTGTGTATTATGAAACGACTTGCCTTGCTGAGTTCTTTTGAACTCATTCCTTTTTGTGCAATTTGTTAGATTTTCCTGCAGGTACTGACGATTTTGATGGCGCGTCCTATGACTAGAGCTATGATCCCGCATACTACCCTGCGGGTGATGGCTACTATGAGAGTCAGGATTGCGGTGCCGAGGAGGATTATAGTTCGTTCCAAGGTTAGCCCCACTCTTGTGAGGGAGCGGCCACTTTGGGTTCACTTCATCCATACCTACGAGGAAGTCTTTATTAGGATAGAAGAAACCTATGTGTAGGCCCCATTTCCCTGGATGACTGTAATCATTGGGATCTTCTCTCTCCAGTTTTTGTGGATTTGATTATGATACTGTCTGTAACTAAACTTGATTTACTACTGCTTCCGCTATTTGTGAAGGAGTGACTTCTGATCATTCCTTCTCTTTGAGATGTTATCACTTTGAAGTTGATACTTAAATGTTTATGCACTTTGAATTATCTATCTTGTCTTATTCATTTGATCTATCTATTATTTCTTTATACATTGATTTTATTGTTCATGATTATGTTATCGTGTATGTGGGAGGCATGGCCTCTCGATCTGGATCTTCGACTGTGGATCACATCCCGGTATGCCCAGATAGGATACCGGCTGGGTGGATGTGACAATACCTCTATACTTAGTGGCATCAAAAGGCTTCCCATCCTCATCTTTTGATAATTTCAAAGATGTGCTCATGGGTGTTCCACTAGCCTTTTTGAGATGTTACATCAAATTTCTTTATGAGTTCTTTTATATACTTGGTTTGACTAATGAAGATGCCATTTTCATTTTGTTTAATTTGTAAACCAAGAAAGAAGGTTAATTCACCCATCATGCTCATTTCAAACTCATTTCTCATGCAAGTACTAAACTCATGACATAAGGATTCATTTGTAGCACCAAATATGATATCATCCACATATATTTGTACGATAATGATATCATTTTTCTTGTACTTGACAAACAGTGTGGTATCTACCTTACCCATTGAGAATCCCTTTTGGACTAGAAATTTACTTAGTCTTTCATACCAAGCTCGTGGGGCTTGTTTAAGTCCATAGAGGACCTTTTTGAGTTTGAAGACATGATTGGGGAAGGTAGAATCTTCAAAGCCCGGGGATTGTGCAACATACACTTCGTCCATAATGAATCCATTTAAGAAGGCACTTTTCACATCCATTTGATATAATTTGAAGTTCTTATGGCATGCAAATGCCAATAACATTCTTATGGATTCTAGATGAGCTACAGGTGCATAGGTCTCGTCAAAGTCAATCCCCTCTTGTTGATTATATCCTTGGGCAACCAACCTTGCCTTGATTCGAACAACATGTCCATTCTCATCAAGCTTGATTCTGAACAACCATTTGGTGCCTATGATGGTATGGTCTCAAAGTCTTTGAATGAGTTCCCAAACATCATTTCTTTCGAATTGGTCCAACTCTTCTTGCATGGCCATGATCCAATAGTATTGGTTAAGGCCTCTTTAGCATTCTTAGGTTCTATGGTTGACAAGAATGCAACATAATTACAAAAGTTTTGAGTTCTTGATCTAGTTTGGATTCTTGACCTAAGTTACCTATGATTTGTTCAAGCGGATGGTCCTTCCATGGGACTACCTCTTTAGGAAATTCTTGAGAGGGGGTCCCACCATCTTTGGGATCATTTTTAGGGTTTTTTAGAGATAAGTTGTCAACTTTTTCTCTAATGGCATGTTCAGTCCTCCCATCATTTTCCTCATCAACTAGAGGTTTGTATTTTTCCTTAGGTGGAGATATATCGAATGAGACATCCATTGATTCTTCGACAACTAGGGTTTTTTATTTAGCACTCTATATGCCCTACTGTTTTGGGAATATCCCAAGACACTCCCTCATCCACTTTTTCTTCAAATTTTCCCTTAGGGTCTTTAGTGTTCAATATAGTGCATTTACATCCAAATATTTGGAAATGATCAACCCTAGGAACTTTGTTGGTATACAATTCATATGGTGTCTTGTTTAGGAACTTCCTAATTAAGACATGATTCAAGATATAACAAGCGGTGCCTGTGGCTTCCGCCCAAAGATATTTTGGCATTGAGAATTCACTAAGCATGGTCCTAGCCATTTCTTGGAGTGACATTCTTTCTTTCTACTACTCCATTTGATTGGGGTGTTCTAGGAGCGGAGAAATTATGAGTTATGCCCTGTTTATTACAAAATTCTCCAAAGTAATTGTTGTTATCAAATTCCCTCCCATGGTCACTTTGAATGGTGGTTATGAAGTAGCCTTTCTGGTTTTGAATTCTCCTAGCAAGGATGACAAATTCTTCAATAGCATCATCTTTATGCTTTAGAAATATGGTCCATGTACACCTTGAGTAGTCATCAACTATTACAAAGGTATAGTGTTTACCACCAAGGCCAACTGTGGGAATTGGTCCAAATAAGTCCATATGTAGGAGTTCTAGTGGTCTACTAGTGGAGACTAAGTTTTTGGACTTATGTGACACTCTAGTTGGTTTTCCCTTTTGACACGCATCATAAAAGTAGTTTTTATCAAACTTCATTTTTGGAAGATTTCTAACTAGATTCTTTGATGCAATGGTCTCAATTAGCCTCATGTTGATGTGGCCTAATTTTCTATGCCAAACTATGGTTTCTTCATGTGACATAAGGCAAGTCAAGTTAGGAGATGATTCAATGAATACACAAGTATAAATGTTATCCCTCCTACTACCTCTTATGATTAGATTTCCATTCATATCTTTCACATGGCAACACAAAACATCAAATGTGACTTTATATCCTATACTACATAGTTGACTTACACTAAGAAAGTTATAGGACAATTTATCAACTAAGTATACATTAGAGATAGAAGTACCTCCAATGTTGATTTGACCAATGCCAACTATCTTTCCTTTGCTATTGTCTCCATAGGTGACGCTTCCTCCATCATACGATCTAAGCTTTGTGAAGAGCTTTGGATTTGATGTCATATGCTTGGAGCACCCGCTGTCGATGTACCATTCACTTCTTTGGATGTTCATTGAGCACACCTATAAAGAAAAGGAAAACAGTGCATTGATCCCCATGTCTATCTAGGTCCAACTTGGTTAGATCCTATTGGTTCCATGTTGAACCAACTAGGTTGATGTCCCTTAGGCCTTTGAAACCTTGGATCACAAATGTCAAAAGGTTCTTGGACTTGAGGTCTTTCTTTCCTCGATCCATTGAAGTTTTGACTTCTTTGCCCATTCCTTCTATTTGTATTTTTATAGTAGTTTTCGCTTCTTCTAGGTCTTTGATGGTTTGGCATGTAAGGCATGAATGGAGGTTGAGACATATGCTCAAAGGATGCATAGTAGGGATATGACCAGTTATGATTAAACATCATTTGACTTTGGTTTGGCCAAAATTGGTGATGTTGTTGTCTATAGGCATGTTGGTAGTTTAGGGATTTTTGCTGCCTAGGGTCATAATGGTTTTGATATCCTCCATTGCTTCTTGAATGACCTTGATGATTTGGTCTTCTTGTTCTTTGGTCATTTATTTGACTACTTTGACCTTTCATTTGGGAATAGTGATTTCCTCTTCCCATTTTCCCTTTATTGGTTTGAGGTTGGGTCTTGTTCCCACTTTGAAAGTTCCCTTGAACGTTTGTGGGTTTTGGTGAGGGATTCTTGCTAGATGTCCCTTTCTAGGAGTTGAAGCTTCACCATTGAATCCTAGTCCTTCTTTATCTTGTGGACTCTTTTGGAGGGTTCCTAGAAGATTATCTAGGTTCTTTTGACCATTTGTGAATTTTACAAGGGAATTGTTTAAGTCTACATTTTCTTTTTCTATTTTCTCAATGTGCTCCCGTAATTCAATTACAGTGTTATTGAGAGAATGTACTTCTCCTAGAAGACCATCTAGGTCCTCTTGCTCACTTGTGAATTTCGCAATGGTTTTGTTTAGGTCACTATTTTATTTTTCTATCTTCTTAATGTACTCTCGTAATTCACTTACGGTGTCATTTAGGGATAATACTTCTCCTTCTAAGACTTTGTTTTTCTTTTCAATTTTCTTGCTGAAATTGTATAGGGTTTCAAAACCACTAGCTAAGTCTTCTTCATCAATTTTATCTATATCATTTTCATCATGAATAGAATCAAGACTATTATACATGGAATTTACCTCATGATCTTGTTTCATGTGATTTAGCCATCAAGGCTAAGTTGATCTTTTTTTCATCGAACTCTTCACTTTCTTCTTCATCATCACTTGTAGTATAGATCACTTCGGCTTTGTATGCCTTCTTTTTCCCTTTGTTGGGACATTTGTTTTTGAAGTGTCCCGGTTTCCTACACTCAAAACAAATAACATCTTGACTGTTAGTGGATGGGGTTCTACCTTTTGATAGATTTTTACCTTTGAATTCTTTTGACCCTTGTCCTTTAGATGGAAATCTTCCTTTTCTTCCTTTGAGAAATTTCCTAAACTTCCTTGTGATAAGTGCAATATCATTGTCGGAGTCACTCTCATATTCTTCACTTTCATCATCCTTCTTGATGGAACTTTTAAGAGCGATAAACTTCTTTTTCGGCTCTTTTGAATGACTTTCTTCATATCTCTTGTCTTCCTCAAGCTCCGCCTCATGTGCAAGCAAGGATCCCATAGCTCATCAAGTGTGATATGTTCTAGATTTCTTACTTCTTGAATTTTTGTTTTCTTGGGTCTCCAAGATGGTGGAAAAGCTCGTAGGATTCTTCTTGTCACATCTTCATTTGCAAATTCCTTGCCAAGGCTATGCAACTTATTTATAATGTTAAAAAACCTAGTAAACAAAGAAGTTATATCCTCATTATCTAACATTTTGAAGTTTTCATATTGAAGCATATAAACATCTAAATTTATCTTCTTTATTTGGTTTGTTCCTTCATAGGTGACTATAATTTTTCATAGACTTCTTTTGCATTCTTGCAAGTACCACACCTATTGTATATCTTTTCACTCAAGGCACATTGTAGGAACATTTTAGCCTTGTGGTTTGCTTGGGATTTGACCTTGTCAATTCCATCTCATTCGGTCCTTGGTTTGGGGATTTTATTGTCGTCTTTATCAAGTTTGGTAATTTCATTGGGTCCATATGTAATTATGTTCCAAACATCTATATCAATAGCACATACAAAGTCCTCAAATCTATTCTTCCAATAAGCAAACCCTTCTCCATCAAAATATGGAGGCCTAGAGGTATTTAGACATTCAGCTTTTGAAGAGAATTAGTTGGATGATGATGCCATGATCTTTTACTGTTTTAGAGATTGATTTTAATCTCAATTTAAGCTCCCGCTCTGATACCAATTGTTGGTGCGACCTAGGGGTGATTAGGTTGTACCTCATGGATTATACCAAATTCTTGGTTTTATTGCAATTTCAAGGTAAATTGACAATTTAAATGAAATTCAATAAGACAAGCAACCACAACACAAGAATTTATAGTGGTTCAACTTTACAAGTCTACATCCACTCCTCTCTTAGCCTCAAGAGAGTATTCCACTAATGAATCTTTTTCAATACGATGGGTAGAGAGTCAAACCCTTACAATCTTTGTTACGGGGCAATAGTACCCTTTATAATCTTTGTTCACGGGCAAGAGCACCCAAGCAATCTTTGTTCATGGGAAAGAGCACCCAATAACAAATCCTAATCAACCTAAACTAGAATTCAACAACTAATTCAAAATACAAGAAATGTTGGATGTTACCTAACAAGGAGAGTGACACTTTACCCCTTGTGTGAGTGTGATGCAATGAATGAATGCTTCAAGAACAACAATGCATCAAAGAAAAGCTCCAATGACCTTTAATGACTCCAAGCTTGGCTTCAATGAGCTTGCTTAGCAACTTTGGGATGTCCCTCAAAGTTGAATGGAGTTGGGGAGCTTGTGATGGTGCTAAAACACCCAATTTTGGTTCTTTCACTTGTGAGTGAGTATATGATTGATGGGGGAGAGGAAGAAGTCTCAAATGGGGATGGTTGGGATTTTATAGACCTCAACTCATTGCCCTCCCCATTTCCCCAACGGATATAAAATTTCATTGAAATTTTACTCGCGGGCATCCGCCCCATCTCCCGTCAGTCGGCCGTCTAAAAAACTAGCCATTAAAAATAACTGTTACACTTAAGTCAGGGCCAGACGGTCGTCCGTCTGGCTTGACTAGACCAAATTTTTTTGGCAGGACGGAAATTCCGTCTAGCCTATGTGTCAAAAAGCAGACAATCGCCGTCGGGCGGTTGGGTTGTGGGTTTGGTACCGCTGTCCCTCACTCTGCCTGGCATCATATTTTGCTTCTTGTGTTCGGTGTCCGCTCCCTGTTTGTTGTGCGTCTTGTTCTTTGCTTGTTTTGTGTGGTTTGGTTGGTCTTGGCTTGTTCTCCGGTTTCTTTGCCCCATTTGTCGGTCGTGGCTGGCAAGCCTCTTGGTCTTGTGGTGTTTGTCTCATAAAACTAATTGGGCCGTGTGCTGCTTGCTTTCCCACTCCCCCTTTTTGAGTTTATTCGCACTTTGTGGCGTGTGACTTTGGAACAATCAAGTTGGAAGGTGAGGAATGACTAACCATGTTTGTATTATTAAATGTTGTTATTTTTATTTGATTGGTGGAAAAATTTAAATTGATGATTATCATGATATACTTGTGTGTGACTTTGCACTAACGGAATGTAAGGTTTGATGTTGGATATCACTCTTTATTTTGAATCTTGTATTATTGATATGAAATTGATATGAGAATGTATGAGATGAATAATGTTGAATGAATTACTTTTCTTGTCCTATTTTACTAACTAGGGTTATACCCTAGTGACCTTATGTGATTGCATCTAGACAAACTACATGAATTATAGGTGTCTAAAAGTGTTGGGCTAGGAATCCTTATAAGTACTACTACCCTTTCGGTAGGGGTATTGAAGCCGATTAACCCGTGATACCAATGGCTGGGTCATGTGTGTCAAGCAAGCCCATTGTCATCATAGTTTGGGAGAATTGCATATAATAGATAAGGGCTCCTAGGCTCTCAACACCGATAACCAACTTGTAAGAGGACATGGAGAGCATCTTATCCATTATATGTGGATGACCATTGGGTTAAGGAATGGGATCCAACAGATGCATCCCATTGGATTCCATTCATAGGTGGGAACGTATTGAACCAAAAGGGCACTAGGCATGAGGGGAGATATCTGGACCATATGTAGTACGAAACCATAGGACCTTGCATTGGGCCTAAGTATAACCTTGACATGCAACAAGTCTCATACCAAACGGTGATGTGAGAGAGTGGTGACTTATAACCCCAACCATGGCTTGACGAACTTTACCTAACAACCGCGGAGAACCCAATAGACGTCTCTTGTTAAGGGAGAGTGATTGAAACCACCCAAAGGAGACTGGTGATTTTCTTAATGCGTGTCTACCCTAGAGACTTCATGGTAAAGTTAGGCACACAATATCATAGTCATGCAATATTATATTTTGTCATTTGCTTTTATTATTATCTTATGGGTATAATATGGAAGTTATGGTTGAATGCATGACATGAATGTTAGTTATCCTCACTGAGTTCTATGAACTCACTCCTTTATTTGTGTATATTCTTTAGACTTCTCTTCAGGTTATGAAGACCCCACTCTCATGGAGGATCCATTGTCAAGACATTTCCATGAGGGCATGATCAGTGAAGATGTGGACGCACATGATGTTTCATGCTCATGTCAGGATTGTTCTTATAGAGTCGCCTTCCATTAGAGTTTTCCTTAGAGATATTCCGCTGCAAACGATTTACCTTTCTTTTCAACTTTGATGTCTATTTGATTACTCTAGTTAACTTTAACTTTAGTTGTGGGATGATTATAACCGATATTTTAGGTTTTGGAATTTAATATTTGAACTTGATTTATTCTTGCCCTTTTAATTAGGCTATGTCATATGTTGTATGGATTTGTCACTGAACCTAGGTCTTGCAGGTGTATCACCCCCACGGAATTCGGGTATGACCGGATCCGGTTGGGTGGGGTGTGACAATTCAGGTAAAGACCATTGGATTGGACTCCAAACCAATGGAATTAGATGGAAATGATGCCGAGCTGGGAGTTCTGTCAAAATTTGAAAGGAGATCTAACTCGATGTTGACGGACTGGGTAAAGGGATCAAGTATATTGTGATGACATGTGTAGAAGATCCTGGAAAATCAGGTAGGACCCTTCTATGGTATAGAATTGGAGCTAGGGCAGAGCTTGGGCTTTTAGGGCCTTGGCTTTGTTCCAGGGTCTGGTTGACTGACTACGTGAGTCGCCCTAGGCAACTAGCCTGGTTCTGTGAAAAAAAGGGCAATTTTGAAAATTTGATTTTTGAAGCCCTATTTAATGTGTTTTCATTCTAAAACGTGTCATTATGATATGAAGAAGTCAGAGAATGTCAGAGCTCATCAGAGAACACTCCTCAAAGGTGAAAGACAATGTGGAGAGTATCCGACAAGGTTTTCGAACTACGTTTTGCTTTCTTAAAGATTAGTATTCATCTTCTTCGTTCTAGTTCTCTTCTATGATTGATTCCTCCCACTGCCAATACTTAGTTGAAGGCTTCTGTTATTGTATCAACCTACTTCTTCTACCTATTTACTCTAGAGTGAATCCCCATTCACTCTGACTCATTCCTAAATCTTTCATATGGATTTCGGAGAAGACCTAATATAGGATTCATTAGGTTTTCATTCTTTTTGCTTTGTTTGATGTCCAAAACATAATAGATCATATTCTGGTATTATTTTAAAATTTTCTAATGTTTACAAAGTAGTTTAGAACCCTTTCGAAAAGCCTTCTATTGATCTGAGTAGATTATGTCCACTCATAGGGTGGTTAAATGCCCTGGTTGCCCGGGCAACCCACCCGAGCGACTAGCCTATGCCCTGGTCGATTGCCTTGGTTGCCCAGGCAACCAACTCGACCAACCACACCCTACGATGTTGGTCGTTTGTTTCTCTTTTCAACGTCAGACCTCGAGGGTTATTTCTAACTTTGAACCAACATGTTAATAGGTCTTTTTGGGAAGTGTGAACATACTCTTTGACTTAATTTACAAGATTGCAAATCAATAGCAAGGTGAGGATGCTCACTTGCATATACCCATTGTTTCTTTCTTGGTTGTTATGAAACTTGCTTATCCCTTTACATGCTGCTGTTTTAGGGTTTAGGAATGATGATCATGACTCTGAAATTATAGTATATAAGTGATTAATGATGCTCTTGATATATGAATCAACATATGACTTTATGGATTTAGAGTGATTTATGAATTGAAAATGTGATTGAACCTTCTTGCTTCTAGAATGTGAGTTGCGATTGTGAATTGGGGAATACCTATTTGGGTGTTTATGTCATGAGACATCAGTGGAGGTGGTATGGGACACAATCCTATGATGCCCGTCGGTGCTTTTCTCGATTACTGGGATGCCATGACTAGGAAGTCTAGTGGAGTTTCGGTTAGGTACCCCATCATGTCACACCATCATGAATTGGAGAATACCTATTTGGATGTTTTTGTCTTGAGACATCAGTGGAGGTGGTATGGGACACAATCCTATGATGCCCATCAGTTCTTTTCACGATTACTAGATGCCATGACTAGGAAGTCTAGTGGAGTTTTGGTTAGGTACCCCCATCATGTCACAACCTATCGGCGTGGGTATTGATGTCAAGTGACCCGTGGCAGCAGTGTGGGGTGGTGGACGCTGAAGACTAATAACCAACTCGTGAGAGGACACAACCACATTGTGGGGGCCATTCATTGGTAGGGTTACATATAATAGACTTGGGCTCATGGGTACTCAAGACCAGTAGCTAACCCGTGAGAAGACATGAGAGCTTCTCGTTCATTATATGTAGGTGATCAATAAGGTTAAGAAAAGGCATAGTCCGAGTTGGTTGGTGCCATAGGATACGTTGACTCTTGTAGGGGAGGATACTGAACGAAGAGTGTGAGATGCATAAGGGGAGGTATCTGAACCTAGTTTGATGTGACTTGCATTGGGCTAGGATAACCTTGACATGTGCCAATACTCATACCAATAGTGTGGTGAGAGAGCAATGACCTCAAACCCTAGCCATGATGATAGTCCGAGAGGGATGCCTTGACCCCTTACCTGAGGTCTCAAGACAAGTAACCAACCCATGAGAGATCAGAGAGATGAGACTTACCTAGAGGAGACTGGTTTTCTTCCTTAATGCGTGTCTACCATTAGAGAATAGCATTCATTAGAGTATAGTTGCATTCTTGCATTTTGCCTCATGTCATATTGCACTATGTGATGTATTGATTTGGACTGTGATATTGGTTATTTGTTTTTGAACTACTCGTTGAGTTCTTTTGAGCTCACCCTTTGAGGAATTATTGTTTTAGATGACTATGCAGGTGAAGAAGAGATCCCAAGCTCTGGTTCAGAGATACTTCCCATATATTGTATAGATGAGAAGCAATGGGAGTTGATAGTGGCTCGTGGTACGATCCCAATACTAGTATGGAGCACCATTATGGCTCCAATCAACAATGATAGGAGATGCCTCATTCGTTAACAGGACTATGAGCTGGAAATTGATCCTAAGTTGTTGGTGTACAAACGACTGGAGAAGAAGGCGAAACATTAGAACACACAATAAATTTTGATTTCCTTTTCCTTTCCAGTTGTTTACTTTAGTTTTATCATCACTTCCGCACTCTAATTTGGTTTTGAAATCCTTGTTACTTGACTTACTTCTTTATTGATACTATGACACTGATTTATTCTTGCATGAGTAGACTATTGTGTGAAATGGTGGGTGATTGTCTAAGACCTGATCTATGGGGCTGTGGATCACTCCCCCGGGTATTCAGGAGAATGGATACCGGTTGGGTGGATGTGAGACACTCTCTTCTTTTCTTTCTGATTTTATATCAAGTTAACATCGTTATGTTTTTCATTTTACAATTTGACCACTACCTTGAAGAACTCTAAGGAGTTATTGGTAGGCGAAGTCATCCTCATTTATTGTGGGAGGCTTAAAAGTTGTTGTACCTTGGAGGCCAATTTGCATTCATCTTGAAAGCACTACTAACGGGTGTCTATGGTCTTAAAGAAGTGTACGTTGGCATGCCACAGTCTAATCATGTTGTATTAACACTTCATTATCACATTGCTACAAATATTAATATACTAATCTAACAAATCCATGTTGCACCTATAGGCATCATCCAGTTTCTTTCACACAAGCTGCTTCAAAAATCTTTTCATAGGCATCCTTCATGCAAGAGACCAGCATTTTTGCACTAATACACACCTTCTCTATTCTCACCACCAGCCACAACTCACCCTTGTAACTCACCATAGTACAAAAATACACCTGCAACCTAGCCACATCAGATAATTAGGAAAATTAGAAGAAAAGGAAAAATAAAACATGAATCTCATTATATATATTTCAGCCGTTCAAAACATGGTTTGGTTCGTTCAAAGAAAAACTAGTATAACATGACAGGCAATACACGTGGGTATTTGTTCTTTAATTCCCCCCTTTTTTTTTCTTTTTTTGTTCTTTTTTTTTTTTTTTTTTTTTTGGTTTTTTTTTTTTTTTTTTCTTTTTTCCTTTTTCTTTTTTTTTTTTTTTTTTTTTTTGATCAAGATAACTTTCCTATTTTATTCAATTAATAACTCTTTTCGCCTTCATATATCTTTAGTTGCATTATTCCCCTTTTCGGGGGGTGGGGCGTGTCCGGTGGTTTGGTTTTGTCCACGGCGGGTTGATTTGTAAATTTATAAAGTTGGCGTTTGTTTTATGAATATTTTAAATTAAAAATCTATTAAATAATCTAAGATATTTTCACCTTGGAGCACTTGGGATGGGGATTTCGTTAAATATTACATTCGATTGACATGTTTTTCTTAGCAACCTTAGATTACCTACTTTCTAATAGTCGGATGGAAAGTCTTTATAAGTGAAAAATAGAATAATATAGATTTATGAAAATTTTATTAAAAACACTAAATGGACAATTCTAACCTTGAATAACTAGAATATGTAATTCTAAATAATTATATATTAAAATCATTTGCTAAAAAAAATATGATAATTTTAATTTGACTTATTTTAACTTACTAGTGACTATCAAATGAAATCTTCTAGAGTGCAAATTTATGTGCTTCTCTTAAAATATATTTCATAAAGTCTTGTGGTATCAGTCTACCACAAATAATTAACAATAAGATTAATAAAATTTCAAAAAATATTAAAGCTATATAAAGAACACTAGGGGGAGCCGGTTGGTCCTCTCTCCTTTTTTTGGGTGTTTTCTCCTTTTTTTTTTGTGTTTTGTTGTTGTTGTGTCTTTTGGAGTTTTCTTTTGGTTTGTTGGGTGTTTTGTTTTTGTTTTTTTGGTTTTGTTTTGTTTTTTTTTGTGTTTTTTTTTTTTTGTTTTGTGTTTTTGTTCCTTGTTTTTTTTTTTTTTTTTTTTCCTTTTTTTCTTGTTTGTTTCGTGTTCGCTTTTTGGCGTGGTTTTGTCGTGTGGTTTTGTCGTTTGTTGTGGTTTTGTTTTTGTTGGTTTGGGTTTTGTTTTGGTTTTTGTTGGTTTGTGTGTTCGGTTGGTGTTTTTTGTGTTTCCGTGGCAGCAAAAGAGCTGAAAATTGGTAAATCAAGAAACTATAAAACCATGCAAAAAGAATAAAAACATTCAGACAACTTGATCAAAATGTGAGAAATGATTTTGGAGAATACATCTGACATACGTATGCACGTGTGATATATATATATATATATATATATATATATATTTATTATTATTATTATTATTTTTATTATATATATATTTTTTTTTTTTTTTTTTTTTTTTTTTTTTTTTTTTTTTTTTTTTTTTTTTTTTTTTTTTTTTTTTTTTTTTTTTTTTTTTTTTTTTTTTTTTTTTTTTTTTTTTTTTTTTTTTTTTTTTTTTTTTTTTTTTTTTATTTTTTTTTTATATTTATATAATATTTTTTTTTTTTTTTTTTTTATTATTATTTTTTTTTATTCAGAAGTTTCATGTTCTGTGTTCTGCAATGAAATTTTTATGTAAGTATGTATGTAACCGATGAAAAATATTTGTTTATATTTAGGTAGGGAAATAATGTAGTATGGTTTTTTACCTTCTTTGGACTATTATATTGCTTATTTTCACTGAGTCAATGTTGATTGGTCAGTAATCCTGTAAACAATTATTTGGTGAATATGATGAGTAATATGTAGTTATGTTTATAGTAATGTATGTAAATAATGTAGTGTTCTTATTACCTTTCAATAAGAAATTCTTTGTAGACCACATTTATTGTGTACTCTTCTAATTTGAATGTTTTGTTTGGCTTTTTTACGCATACTTTTGTTGTTGACATCAAGATTCCTCTTGATAATGCAACGTATAGTTGTCTATGTGAGAATATCGGTTTAGGGAGATAGATACCGATCTTTGATATTGTTTGCCCTTGTGACTTGTTAATCGTCATTGCAAAGCTGATTTGAATTGGGAACTACTCCCTTTTTGGACAAAAGGGATATCCTTTATTTTCTGCTGAGCATAATAGTATTATTGGAATTGGAACCAAATTTTCCTGAAACTGACAAACAACAATTTCAGCTAGTATGACATTCTTTTGAAGTTGTCAACAAACCAATCTTGTTCCATTGCATTCTCCTTGTGCAAGTCACAACGCAATTTTTTTCAATATCAAACGATGAGGGGGCAATCCATTTGGTGCCAATGAATTGAGAAATTCATCAAGGTATTGTGTGTCTGCATTATCTATTGCTGAATCATAGCTATAGTATGTTAGACGTTCACCTGGGAATCTATCAATTATTATCTTATTTATATTGTCAAGTATTTCATTCTTAGTTGCTAAAATTGCTCTTTCTGTGATCTCCTTTGCTGAATAGAGCTGTTGTTGTTGTTCAGGGAATATTTCCTTTATTAATTCTTCTTTTCCTTATTTATCATCTTCCATTTTAATCAACATTTCCTTTGGTATTTTGATCATACCATCCTCTTCTGTGGGTTCTTTTCCATTTTTCACCCTCAATAAGTATTCACTGAATCTGAAATCATTTATGGCTTTTATATTTATTGTTAGCTGTAACTTTTGCATGGTGAGCCATAAGTATGATCTGACCAAACTGGATTCTACTGTTTGTGTTCTGGTTCCACAAGGTACAACAGGTAATACTTGTCGGAAGTCTCCCCCAAAGACAACTTTTCCTCCGAATACTGTTGTATTACCTATTATATCTTGAAATGTTCTGTCAGCTGCCTCAATTGCTTGTCTTTTGGCCATTGGTGCTTCATTTCATATAATCAACTTTGCTATTCGAATCAATTCTGTTGTCACATTTTGCTTGGAGAAATTGCAGATACTTGAATCTTCAATGTTAATTGGAATTTTAAATCTTAAATGTGTTGTTCTTCCTCCTAGCAATATTGAAGCCGCAACTCCAGATGTTGCTGTTGCAATAGCTATTCCATTTTCTGCTCTTGTTTTTGTTACTATTGCCTTACGTAAAAATATTTTTCCGGTTCCTATTGGTCCATCAATAAAGAATGTCCCACCAGTATTGGCTTTAACTGCTTCTAGAATAATGTTGTATGTCCTTTTTTGTTCGCCATTCATTCTGGTTGGTGCTTTATAATCTTCAGTTAAAATTCGGATTGCATATTCAACTTGAATTTCTTTAAAATGATTTGCAAACATTTCATTAATTTATCCATGAAGCTTTGGGAGGTCATATTGGTCTATACTATGGCCCATTGAATGTAAGAACTGATGAACACTTTTCAAGGTTTCATTAGTTTTATCTTTTATGCATGCAATTGGTGTATTAAAGTCTTCAGATAAGGCTTCAAAATGTTCTTCCTATAGTTTTCGAACATCTGTCGGTTCATAATAAACCAATATTGTTGCAAAAAGTTTTTGGACCATTATTGGCATGTTAAATAATGCTCCATCTCTTAAGCATTCAGAAATTGCATTGTCGCTTTTGAGTAGTCATATTCTTCTTGCAGCTTCTTAGAAAGTGTTGCATTATTTTCCATTTACACACATAAGATATTCAAATAATGTTGTTCCTTTGATGTTATTCAGTAGCATTCTCAAATAAAATCGATCTCCTTCAATTGGGTTAGTCAAGTTGATTCGTCCAATTGCTTCTTTAATTTTTCTTCTTGTCCAACATTTTCCTTTATTATTCCACACAAAATTCTCTGGGAATTCTTTGTATAAATAAATCTTCGATCCTCACATACTATGTTCATTCTGAAGAATTCAGTCAACATTGTTCTTGTTGTATTATCAGATTAAATCACATTAATAAGATTTCTATTCTTCTAGTACCAAACAAGTTGCTTGTTTGATAGATGCAATTGAAGGTTTATCACATAAGAGAACATCTCATTTAAATTGTATTCAAAAATTCTCCACATTGCTTTTTGTGCTGATACCCACCTTGCATCCCTATATTGCTTTATTTCATCTATTAAATAATCTTCAGTGTTGTATGCTAAGGAAATTGCAACCGGGTCATGTCCCTTATATACATACTTATAAAGATATTTTACTACTTTTAACCCGGAGTATATCTCTACATTTATATGGCAATTATATCTTGTCAGCAGATATGGGTTGTAAGGTACAACCCATCTATTATCCAACAGATGTTTACTTATCATGATTTGTCTTCCATTATTCCTTCTTCTGTAAATTGGATATGAATCTTGTCCTTGCATTGTTTTTTCATTGTAAGATCTTGGGTAACGATTCTTACAAACCCCGTTCCTTATGCAAACATTATGTCTGTTTAGATCTCCGCAAGGTCCATGCATCATATGCTTCACAACCTTCTCATATACTTCACAACCTTCACATATAATTTTGGGCAAATATCACTTACCTCCCCTCTTAGCTAAACAAATAGCACTTACACCCCCTCTTAGCTGGATAATATCACTTACCTCCCCTCTTACCTAGCAAACATATCAAACACCTCCCCTCTAATAACTTTCTCTGTTAAATTTAACTTTTATCATTAAATATTTTTCTAAAACCCCAAAATATCCTTGGCTAAAAATATTTTTTTATTTTAAACCCTAAATTACCGTAATCACCCTAGCAGTTAAAATACTAAATTACCCTCAATTAAAATAATTATTAAAATTCAAAACTCCATAGCTAAAATTCAAATTATCTTTAATTATAAAAGCCCAACATACCCTTTTTGTTTAAATTATCAAAGAATTAAAAAAAAAAAACCAAAATAGTAGTATGTGTTTAATTTTATCAACATACCCTTTGTTTTTTAATTGCATTTTTAATTTTACTTGATTATAATACGTGTTTTTTAATTATTTTTTATAATTTTTTTTTTGGTAAATATCACTTACCTCCCCTCTTAGCTAGACAAATAGCACTTACACCCTCTCTTAGTTGGATAATATCACTTACCTCCCCTCTTACCTAGCAAACATATCAAACACCTGCCCTCTAATAACTTTCTCTGTTAAATTTAATTTTTAACGTTAAATATTTTTCTAAAACCCCAAAATATCCTTGGCTAAAAATATTTTTTTTATTTTAAACCCTAAATTACCGTAATCACCCTAGCAGTTAAAATACTAAATTACCCTCAATTAAAATAATTATTAAAATTCAAAACACCATAGCTAAAATTCAAATTATCTTTAATTATAAAAGCCCAACATACCTTTTTTTTAAATTGTCAAACAATTAAAAAAAAAAACCAAAATAGTAGTACGTGTTTAATTTTATCAACATACCCTTTGTTTTTTAATTGCATTTTTAATTTCACTTGATTATAATACGTGTTTTTAAATTGTTTTATAATTTTTTTTAAAGGGTATGTTGGGCTTTTAATAATTAAAGATAATTTAGGTTTTAACTATGGTGTTTTGATTTTTAATAATTATTTTAATTAAGGGTAATTTAGTAGTTTTAACTTTTTAGCCAAGGGTAGTTTGGGTTTTAGAAAAATATTTAACGGTAAAAGTTAAATTTAATCGAAAAAGTTAACAGAGGGGAGGTGTTTGATATATTTGCTAGGTAAGAGAGGAGGTAAGTGATATTATCCAACTAAGAGAGGGTGTAAGTGCTATTTGTCCAGATAAGAGGGGAGGTAAGTGATATTTACCCTTTTTTTTTTTTAAAAGGGTATGTTGGGCTTTTAATAATTAAAGATAATTTAGGTTTTAACTATGGTGTTTTGATTTTTAATAATTATTTTAATTAAGGGTAATTTAGTAGTTTAACTTTTTAGCCAAGGGTATTTTAGGGTTTTAGAAAAATATTTAACGGTAAAAGTTAAATTTAACCGAAAAAGTTAACAGATGGGAGGTAAGTGATATTATCCAACTAAGAGGGGGTGTAAGTGCCATTTTTCTAGCTAAGAGGGGAGGTAAGTGATATTTACCCTATAATTTTTGTTATTTTTCTGCATTTGGAATTTCAGTAGAAACATACTTGTCAAAAGTATTTGGATTTGTGATTTTTTGTTCTTTTTATAAAATAACTAACATGTGTGCATGTGGTAATCCCCTTTTCTGGAATTCAATCACATGTACGTGTGCACAAACTTTGCCAAGTATTAATTTCTTAAACAGCTACTCTTTAAAGTCATGAAGCTTTGCTTAAAAAATCCTTGCACAAATGTTCTTTGTCATTGAATTACTTGAATTACTTAGCATCGTCATTGAATTACTTGTTCCAGTAGACCCCAGTATCAACGAATAAACGGGCTAAGGGATTGGCATATGGCAAAGCCAGATGAGCAAAGACTAATATGTTTTGGAGATAAATCTAATCACATATTTTTGTTAGTGTATTCTCATTTTGGAGAACCATATTATTTTCATCATTTATCAACAGAGTCCATAATTTAAAAAGAGAGCAAAGAACCCACTATGAAATCAAACAAACAGATACGCAAATTATTTCAATCAGAAAGCAGGCAATGGAAGAGTTTGCAGCCATACAGTATTCTAAGACGCTTTAGCCGTCCAATCTGAGAAGGGATTGGACCAGTCAACTTGTTGTTGTGAAGATCCCTGGGATTAAAATACAGTGAAAGTATTAGCCAGCACTTTTGAAAAGAAAAACACAAACAATATTGCTAACTGAACCACTTTAATTTATATTGCACTTCCACCATATACAGTGAAAAGATCTTTCTCATATAAAGCAAAGACAGGTCAGGCAGTTCTTGCAAGCAAAACATCTCCCTTTTATATAAATCACTGCAGTTCTCCAAGTATCCAAAAAGAATAAGGCTTCCACATTTGGGAGAGGAGGGAGTGGAAAAGAGGGTACAATCATAGATGAACTATTATACAGCAAATGTATATATCAAGATTGTGTGCATGGAGAGGTGCATTGGGACTTTTATGTGGCATGCCTGTTATACCAGCTATAACATATGGGGCCGACTTTTGGAAGCTAAAGAAAGCAATATAGATGAGTTTATCAGAGGTAAGGATTTGCAGCAAGACCAGGAGATGAGTAAGGAACAAATGTATTAGAACCAATTTGGGAGTTAGAAGCAATCCAAGATAAGCTCCATGAGAGCAGCCTAAGGTGGTACAGTCATATCCAATAGAGATCCATAAATGCACCAACAAGGAACAGTGACCAGATCCAGTTTGGCAGAGCAAAAGGTGTCGAGCTTAAAATGACCATTGAAGAAATGGTAAGAAAGGGTACTCATGTGGCATGGCTCAATCGTAATATAACCGCAAATAATAAGGACCCATTTAGCCGACTCCTTGTATGCAAATGATCACCTTTTGCTGATTTGACTTTATTCCTTTAATTATTTTCTCTTTTATTACTTCTATTTACTTCCTTTTACTTCTCTTATTTCAATCTAGTTGGGATAAGGTTATGCAGGGGCGGACTTATGAAGGGGCCGGAGGGGGCCATGGCCCCCCCCCCCGGATTTTTTAAAATTTTATCCATATTCCCCTAATTCCTTTTATTTTTCCGGTTTTTTCTCTTCCCACATGTGAAATGTCACTATTTGCCCCCCCCCCAATATTGTGAACAATTTTTAAAGGTCAAATGATGGGTATAAATGTCATTCCTAATCCATCAATCCCTATTTATTCTGTCCTCTCTTCTCTCTCATCTTTTATTCCTATTTATTCTCTTCAGTTTCTATAAATGTGGGTTAAAGGAAATTTTTGAAAAAAAATCTTATTAGGTATTCAAAAATCAAAATGTTATTTCTAATTAAAAACTAACTCTTCAATCCCTATTTATTCTCTTATCTCCTCTCCTCTATCCTCTTTTTTTCCTATTTATTCTCTTCCCCTTCTATAAGCGTGGCTTAAGAAAATTCGGAAAAAAATCTACTCCACAATTAAGTCTCTTTCTCTTTCTCAATTTATTCATTGTTTCTTTTTTTTCTCTTTTCTTTTGTTATTCTTTTTAATTTGATTTTATATTCTATGTTTCTTTATTTCTTCTGCAATTTTTGTTATTTGATTTTGTATTGTGAATAAAATGTCTATAGTTAGTAGGTAACTAACTACCATTGATTTGCATCTCTTACTTAAATATATTTTTTTTTGTTTACATCTCCTATCAATGAAAATTTTGGTTTGCATTTAACTTTTTAGGGTTGAAGTCATGTGTATATTTTTTTTTATATTGTTGCTTTAATTTTACCTATATTTTGTTGAAAAAATATATATCATTATCAATAATTTATCATTTTTTTCAAATATGTGTGGGCCCCACAAAATATATGTGGGTCTATTGTTTAATTTAATAAAATAATTTAGCGGTGGGACCCCAAATAGGAAGGTTACTGGCTTTCATTCTTCGCCCCCCCCCCCCACTATTTCATCCTGGGTCCGCCACTGAGGTTATGGTTGTTGATGTTTTGTTGTTTGCATGATTGGACATGATTAAGTGTTACCAAATTAATGGCCCCTCTTCAGATGCTTTCATGTTACTCCAACCAAAATACACACCTAAACAGTATAGACAAATGCATCGATACATGAAACTGATAAATTGACAATAACAGATTCTTGAGCTGGATGAACAAAATAAATAATGGCTTAAAGAGCATGGTCATTTTGAAGCATTCCTAAATGAACTTGAAAGACACATCACACAAATGGATACACAATACCATACTATAAGCTCAAACCAGAGGAAAATCAGATGTGGCACACTTACAGCCTTCTTAGATCCAACAGATTGGTTACAGCAGTAGGGAAAGCCCCAACAATTGATACAGCATAAACTTGCCTGCAACAAAAAAAAAAAAAAAAAAAAAAAGATGATCACATTAGAGTAAAAATTAATAAGCATTACAGGTCAACAACAACACTGCCAAAAACATTATTTCTAAGGTTGAATTCTCATGAACATGAACTATCACTATCAGTAGAAATTAGCATGTACCGGTAGATGTGATAATATTTCCAACCCCCTCCTCTCCTCAGAGATGAACTACAGTGAAGGTATACTGTCACAGGTTTTCTTATAATTATTTTGATGGCTTATTCTGGTATATTTCCATATCTTGAGCATTCACATTGTGGAAATGAAACAAATAGCCTCCAAGTGCCATAGTCTCATACCCTCATAACCCCGTTACTTATACAATAAACGACATTTTCAAATATGGACAAGCATAAGATGAAGTTACATCACAAACTAGGCATTCAATCACTGATGAATAGCGGTGAAAACATCAACATAGGACAATGAGAGAAAAGTTGGCATACAGCTCTGTCACGACTCTATAATCTCCTTGAATGGAACATGTGACACCGGACCAAGGTGGTAGATCACCATCTCCACATGGATCATCTCCAACCCAGGCATAAACCACCCTCCAACCAAGAGATGCCTTGATTTCATTTAAGGCTTTCACTGCATTGAGAAGAGCACTAATTATGACGCAAAAAACCGTATAATACGAAATTACTTAAATTAATCATGGTTAATATACTTGGCAAAATTCTGTAATTTCAGAGTCCAGTCCATAATAATAACATGCAGCATGATATTGAAAAAGAGTAAGAAGTTTGGCTACATTGTAACCCTCTTAACCAGTCTAATTTGCATCTTATTAAATAGATATGAGAAGTCAAACCTACCTAGAACGAGGGATCTTAAACAATGCACCAAATGATTGCAATTTTTCTTGTTCTTCACTAATTATAGAGGTTTAATGAAGGGTCGAAAATCATTGCGATCCAAGAAACCTCAGTCTAAATGAGTAAAAATACATAATCCAATGTCAAATTACGAAGCTACATTACAAAAACCATAATTCTCAAGCTTCCCGTGGTTCTGCTGAAACAGCAAATATTTGATTGAATAACGATCAGGAATATACATATAAATGTACTTAAACTGAAAGACAAACCTACCGTCTCTTTTTAGGGTTTTGCAGTGACTAACATCGAGAAGCAGAAAGAGAAAACAAATAATGACAAATGACGATCGAGACGCCATTGAAACCGAGATCTCTGAGGTCGTAAACCTATCTGAGTTTAAATCGAACGAGTTACTTTATCGCATTCTGGTAACGAATAATCCTCTTTTTCAATAGCTGCAAAACCCTCCTTCAGTTACGCGTTGATACTGGTTTTTCCTTTCTCGCACAATAAAATACTGTATAACTAACACTATTTTCTCCCGTCGAACTGCTACCCCCGGATTTTTTAAAATTTTATGCATATTCCCTAATTCCTTTAATTTTTCGGTTTTTTCTCTTCCCACATGTGAAATGTCACTATTTGCCCCCCCCCCCCAATATTGTGAACAATTTTTAAAGGTAAAATGATGGGTATAAATGTCATTCCTAATAAAAAAAACTAATTCATCAATCCCTATTTATTCTCCCCTCTCTTCTCTCTCATCTTTTCTTCCTATTTATTCTCTTATAAACGTGGGTTGAATGAAATTTTTGAAAAAAAAAATCTTATTAGGTATTCAAAAATCAAAATGTTATTTCCAATTAAAAACTAACTCTTCAATCCCTATTTATTCTCTTATCTTCTCTCCTCTATCCTCTTTTTTTCCTATTTATTCTCTTCCCTTTCTATAAGCGTGGCTTAAGAAAATTTGGAAAAAAAATCTACTCCACAATTAAGTCTATTTCTCTTTCTCAATTTATTTATTGTTTCTTTTTTCTCTTTTCTTTTGTTATTCTTTTTAATTTGATTTTATATTCTATGTTTCTTTATTTCTTCTGCAATTTTTGTTATTTGATTTTGTATTGTGAATAAAATGTCTATAGTTAGTAGGTAACTAACTACCATTGATTTGCATCTCTTACCTAAAAAAAAATTTTGGTTTACATCTCCTACCAAAGAAAATTTTGGTTTGCATTTAACTTTTTAGGGTTGAATCATGTGTATATTTTTTTATATTGTTGCTTTAATTTTACCTATATTTTGTCGAAAAAAAATATATCATTATCAATAATTTAACATTTTTTTCAAATATGTGTGGGCCCCACAAAATATATGTGGGTCGTCGCCCCCCCCCCCACTATTGCATCCTGGGTCCGCCACTGCGAGTGCTCGACGGCTTTGTTGCGTCATTCATTTTACACGTGCAAGGATCTCGAAGAGATTTGTTCACCCTGAACCTAGCCGACAACGAGCCGCAGGGACCCACAGCGGTAGGGTGCTGCATGCCGTGGGTCCCACGCCTTAGATTTTATTATTTATGAACTCCACTAGATTTTGCTATTGAAAAGTATAGGTTTGTGTTATCTGACTCCTTGGCCTTCAGCGGTGCATTCCTCATATGCTTATTGAACTCCATCATGCTTACTGGGCATTTTTCAAAAAAGAAAAAAATCACAAGAAGCCCACAGTTAAAGGCCCAACCTCCCCATGGGAAGGTCCCAGCATTAATATTCTCATTCCCATCCAAACATTTTAGAAGCTATTAATCCAAACAAAGAAAAATAATAATAATATAATATAAAAAATAATATAAATAAATAAATATATTTACACCCCAATATTTGCAAATATTTATGTGCAAATATTTATGTTTATATTTCTTGAAATTTATTCTTTTATGTTTATACTCCTTATGTTTTGAATTATTTTAGAGTCTTTAACCACTTTACTAACCCATCATTGGCTATTTCAAACCATTAAAAAAAGGAAACGTAATATGCTATTATTTTATTAAATTTATTATAATTATCTTTTACCCAAAAAAAATATTTTCATAGGCAGTTTTTTAAAAGTTCTCATGAGAAAGTACAATTAACTCTACAAAATTGGCTGACTTTTATGTCAACTTTTAAGTTTTTTAAAAACTTATATTAAGATTCACTAAGGGTAGATATGTCCTTTTATATGTAAAACTAACAGTATTAGGGCTCTTTTTAGTATTAATTATCATTTTTAATTATGAACATTTTTTATTATTTTAAATTATTTGACATCTATTATCAGTTTTAGTCTTATTTAAAATAATAAAAAAAACCTTTAAAATCCATAATAGACATTTTGTCAATGCCATAACTTCCCATTTCACTCAAAATGGGTGTGATTTGAAGAAAATAATTTTACTAGTCCTTTCTTTTTCTTTTGTGGTTCTTTCCAGTTGATTGTAATTGTATTTTACCCCTCAAAATGGGTTTTCCAACATAGATATATAACTGGTTTGGAACTCACAGTAACTGCAACAATTAGTGAGGATAAGCATAGCAATTTGTTGGATGTTGTTGCCCTTAGAAAGCTTACAACTCTACACCAAATGGGAATCATTGCAGGTGAGTATGCTCTGTGCAATAATTATAATGGGATAAGAAAATTTTCCCTCTTATGTCTGATTCCAATTTTCAAGGGCTCAACCATACTGGGGCAATTCCAAACAATCAGGAGATAATAGAGGACATTAGCTCTCTTAAATGTGGCCAGCGGCCTTAACTCAATTTCCCCTTAAGCATTCATTCTCTCAACCTCTGTTCTAAACTCTAATTCTCTTTTCTTCACTATCAAACTAATTCTCTTTTCTTCACTATCAAGCTCTCACTCTCGCGATAGGTAGCCCTCTTCAAGTAGCTTTTACTCTATTTTAGGTAGTCTTCTCTTAAGTAATCCCTATATATAAAAATGATCTTTAACCCCTCCCCCCTCAAAAAAAAAAAAACACTTTACAATAATGTAGAACATGCTTCAATTAATTAATTTTGTTTAGATCGGATCAAATGGAAGAAAGATTTTTTATTATTATTATTTTTTTAATCAGATATACAGGGATCAAATTTATGGATGTAGCAAAATAATCCATATCAATGAAATATATATCATCTAATTATTAGCAACTTGATCAGTCCATCAAAGTAACCTTTGGCTAATTCTATTTTACTGACAATTTAAGGATAAATGACATACGACCTGAAATCAAGGATTCCTTTATAATATGAATGGGTGATGGGTCTTATTAAAGATATAATTTAAAATTCAATCTTTAAAATTCAGTTCCATGAGGTCATACACTTCCAGAATCCTAGTCACTAACAGAAGATGTTCAAAGCTTGAATCACAACACAAACAGAGAGTGGATTTTCGCTTTTGAATTAAATACATGCACAAGTGGGCTTCAGAAAAACACTGTTTTTTTTTGCCTTTTCCAATAGCTTTTCTCCATTATCTATTATATGTCAAGTTCTCCTGACATGGATACCAGTTAGAATGAACTGTATTGGGTTTTGTCATAAGATTCATCCATATAATTCATTGAATTTGATCTCTGGAGTTTCAATTGCCAAAAAGAAAAGACCTCTCAAGTTGCATATTCATGGGAAATGAACGAAGGAAAGTAAGATTTAAGGTATTACAATATACGTTGGCAGCCTTGGCAAACTGAACACGGGCAACCACATGGAGGTATTACCATACGACGTGGAGTAACAGGAGACGATCCACCACTATCATCAGCATCAACACGACCATCAGCAACATCAATAACAATACGACGTGGAGTAACAGCAGACGATCTACCATAATCATCATATTGTTACTGATGCTGCTGATGGTCGTGTTGATGCTAATGATTATGGTAGATCGTCTCCTGTTACTCCACGTCATATTGTTACTGATGCTGCTGATGGTCGTGTTGATGCTGATGATAGTGGTGGATCGTCTCCTGTTACTCCACGTCGTATTGTAATACCTCCATGTGGTTGCCCGTGTTCAGTTTGCCAAGGCTGCCAACGTATATTGTAATACCTTAAATCTTACTTTCCTTCGTTCATTTCCCATGAATATGCAACTTGAGAGGTCTTTTCTTTTTGGCAATTGAAACTCCGGAGATCAAATTCAATGAATTATGTGGATGAATCTTATGACAAAATCCAATACAGTTCATGCTAATTGGTATCCATGTCAGGAGAACTTGACATATAATAGATAATGGAGAAAAGCTCTTGGAAAGGCAAAAAAAAAACAGTTATATGATAAATAAAGAAACCAAAAAAAAAAAAAATTGTTTGTTTTATTGGGTCGTCGTGCTCATGCTCATGCTCATGCTGCAGCTGCAGCTGAAGCTGAAGCTGAAGCAGCAAATGCTGCTGATGATTGTGGTGCAGTTTCTCCTGATGATGATGCAGCTCCTCCTATTGTTCCTCCTATTCAGCTGCAGCATCAGCCCAATGTCTATGAACTCTCTCTCTTTTAAAAAATGGCGTATAAATTAGCGCAGGTAACTGCTGAATTCTAAGGCTTCTTCTTGGAGCAATAACCTGTCCCTAATTGAAGGCAATAGGCATTTCAAAAATAGAATTTATGGAACATGAGGTACACCAAGCATAGTGCTGCTCACAACACGTAAACAAAATGAAGAACGTGCATATAAAACATGTATATGCAAAAAGCATAAATGAATAATCATGTTCCTATTTTCACAATATCTTTTTCTATACTAGTATATGAAAAAGTTTCAATAGAGAAAACAGTCAAACCAAATCAAGAAAATTATGACCAAAGCTTATTGAATACATATATATATTGAATACATACTTGTTGTCGGTTGAGTACATCCAAAGCTTCCTCTTTAGACCATACCTCGGCTACGTTCGGACTCTCTCGATGAACAATCTCTCTCCCAATCACGAATCACATCATGCATCCCTAGCTCATTGTTTTCATTAATCGTTATCAAAGAATTTGCACAAAGAACTTCAAGTTCTGATCGAGGGAAAAAGTTACAGCCTTCCCATATATAACACACAAAATCCTTTTTCATTCCAATAAAAAAACAAGCAATATCGAGAAACATTTGTTGCCCTGCATGTCCCAATCCATCATAACTTATTTTTAGGCTTTCCATGACATCATGACTAGGAGCCATCTGCAACTTCATCAACATCTCTTCCCATATTGATTTCTTCTTGGAAAATAAAGATGAACCAATAACTCGAAGAGCCAATGGAAGTCCTTCAGTAATTTTAACAATTTCTTTTGAGAGATCCATATAATCTTCTTGAGGTTGGTCCATTTGAAATGCATAACGGCTAAAAAGTACAAGAGAATCATCCAAGTTCATTAAATTAGGCTCGTAAAGCACTGCTTTATTTTTAATTAGAATATCCTTACCTCTACTTGTAATAATGATTCTACTTCCACTATGAAGCCAATTTCCATCCCCAATTAGAAACTCCATCTGAACATCTTGATCCACATCATCAAGAATAAAAAGAACTCTCTTTGTGGACAATCTTTCTTGGATCACTTTAATTCCAGTTTCTACATCATCAATATTTGGACTTTCATTTTTTAAGGTGGATCTCATAAGCTTATTTTGTAGATGTTGGATCCCAAATTTTCTAGCATCCTCACGAACATTCCTAATAAATGCATATTCTTCAAATTTATTAAGGATCCTATTATAGGTAGCCCAAGCAATTGTGGTCTTTCCAATACCACCAAGTCCATGGATCCCTACAATTTTTGTGACGTCAGATTTAATATCTAATAGTTTTAACAATTCTTTTATATGAGATTCAATTACAACTAGCTTGTCAAGATCATGAGAGAGACTCTTGTTCAATGTACTTGAAACTTTTTTAACAATTTCAAGTCACCAACTTCCCTTCATGCCTGTATAACTCAAACAAGAAAACACTAAATACATAAGAGTATGAATGATGTAAAAAAAATTATAATAATAAATTAATTAATTAAAAGAAAGAAAGAAAGAAAAGAATAAGAAATAAATCAATATTGCATATAGACGGGTTATTGGGGGCCGAAGAATTGAAATCCAGATTGGGAAAGCACCAATGGTTTTTCGCTACACATGTTGTATGGGTCCTTAAGACCCATTGAGGGTCCCACGTATGAATTATTTTATTATATTAAGGAATAAACTCACATATATTTTGTGGGGCCCACACATATTTGATAAAAATAGGTAAATTATTGATAATGATAGTTTTTTTCAACAAAATAAAATAAATTAAAGCATCAGTACAACAAAGAAAAAGAAAATACACATGACTTCAACCCTAAAATGTCAGATGCAAACCAAATTTTTTTTTTTTTAAGGTAAGAAATGCAACCAATGGTACTTAGTTACCTCACTAACTATAGACATTTTATTTATAATATAAAATCAAATAGCAAAAATTGTAGACAAAATAAAGAAACAAAGAATATAAAATCAAATAAAAAATTAAAAAAAAAAAAAAAAAAAAAAAAAAGAGAAACAATAAATAAATTGAGAAATAAAAAGAGTACCTAATTGGGGGTACCCTTGAACCTAATTCAGGTATTTAGCATCTTCATATATGTAGGGTATCCATAATATGACCCCGAGGATTAGGCATTAACCACATTCCTGTAGATGCAACACACAAGTTTTTGATAGACATAGCCTTTGTGAACATGTCAGCTTGATTCCTTTCAGACTTCACATAATCGATAGCTATCATTTCTTCATCTATGTTAGTCACACAAAATTGTGTCTAAGGCGTATATGCCTCCTTTTACCATTGTACACCTTATTCTTTCTTAAAGATAACAAGATGTCAACATGGCTTCCCCCCACATATCAAGTGGTACATTAGAACTCAACAACATGGAGTTCATCATCTCTTTAAGAGATCTATTTTTCTTTTCTGCTACCCCATTTGATTCCAGTTGATACGTAGCGGTCTTATCATGGATGATTTCATTTTCCTCACAAAACTTATCAAGATTAAAATACTCAGTCCCTCTATCGGTTCTAAGTCTTTAATCTTCTCGCCATGTTGATTTTCAACTTCCGTTTTGTAAAATATAAATGTCTTTCTGGCCTCATCCTTTGATTTGAGCAAATATATCATGGTATATCTAGAATAATCATTTATGAAGGTGATAATATAATTGTTCTCCCCTTTACTCATATGACTTATAGTCACTTAAGTCACTATGGATCAATTCCAAGAGATCACTTTTTCTATCCATAGTCTTGTGCGGCATTTTGGTTAACTTAGCCTCCACACAAGTCTTACACTTGTCCTTGGAAGATTCCATCTTATCGGTGGTCATCCCTAACTTGCATAGTTTTGTGATATATTTCACACTACTATGGCACAAATCATAAGTATTGAACGAAACAACAAAGTAAACAGAATAAGTTCTAGACTTTTCAATTACAACATTTGAAATACTAAGAACAAACAAACCCTCATTAAGATATCCATTTCCTACAAATACATTTTCATCATTTGAGCCCCTGGAATAGGAAAAAAATGTCTTTTCAGTTTTTTCCCTTCTTGAACCTACAATCTTTTTTGACATGGCCAACCTTTCCACAAACAAAACAAGCCAATTTCTTCTTCTTAGAAGACTCATCATAGTCTTGAGGACTTTTCCTCTTTTTGTTTTGCTTGTTGGTTTCCACCAAGTTTGTTTTTAAGCTTATTTCCCCAAGGTCTTTTTCACCCTTGTCTTTGAACCGGTTCCTTTCTTCAATCTTAATCCTTACAACCAATTGGTCTAAGGTCAATCTTGTCTTCTTATGTTTCATAGACATCTTGAAAGCATTTCATGAAGGTGGAAGTTTCTCAATCAAGGCACCGGTTACAAATTATTCATGTAAGATCATTTTCTCTTTTGCTAGCTTCCCAACCACAATTTGAAATAAATCAATTTGGGTTGATATGGTATCACTATCTTTCATAGAAAAATTTAGAAAGCTAGCCACCAAGTATTTCTTTGAACCAGCATCTTCAAGAGAATACTTCTTAACCAAAGCATCCCAAATCAAATAAGCATATTCTAATGAATTATACACATGGTATAAGTCATTAGATAATACATTCAAAATTCGATTCTTGCATTAGTAGTCCGCTTGAATCCAAGCCACCCTTTTGCCTTCCTTAATAGGATCATTAATTTTTTCTGGATGGGTTCAGTCAAGGCAAATGCCACCCCAATTTGGGATAAGGCAAACAATGACATTTGCCTCCACCGTTTGAAGTTTTGACCTCCAAACTGTTTGATTTTTTCGAACTCAATGACAATCCTCATCTTACCCAAAACTAGGATAAGATCTGTCACTGTTGGCATGACATTAGTGGAGATTGAATCACGGGTAGCAAGGAATGGATATTTCATACCATCTATGCCAACGAATGTGTCGTCACCTTGTTTGTTGACGTTGCCTTCAACAGTATTGTTTGAAGGATCTCCTATGGTGTTAACTCCATCAACAACCTCATTGTTGTTGTTTTCGTTTTTGTTGAAGTCGTCATCTCCAAGACTTGCCATTGGATCTTTCAGAAATCAATTACTTTGAACTTCTTGGGTAATTGTATTACAAATTCTACCAAACACTAAAATGAAATTGCAACACAATTGAAAGATGAAGATCCTTACCAATCCGGAGAGCTTGATGTTGCAACCGAACGAACCACCGAACAATGAGGTTAAGTCACACCTTGAGTGCTGTCTTTAAGGTAATTGATGCACCCTACTACCAAGGGTTCTTCGCCACACTACCTCCAAGATAAAGCAACCTCCAACTAGAAGATGAGGTAGTTCTTCTAGTCCCTTCAAGGAGCCAAAAGCTAGAGCACAACACTTAGACAACTCAATGAAATAAATGAACTTTGGAAAACAAATAATGTAAGTGACTGGAGTGTCTCTATTGCACCCCACATGCAAGGAAGGGGTTTATATAGGCTCAAACCTCACCTTACACCCCTTAGGATTCTTAAGGCAATGAATTAGATTTAATCCATTCAATAACCTTAACCCCACTCATGAATGGTCATGAAATTGAAATGAGAATTGAAGGATAAGAGTTAGAATTTAAGTAAATTCCACCCTTCAAGTAAGCCCACCACACCACCATGATCAAGACCTTTAAGACCCATGACCAATGTCATGAAGAGCCTCATAACCAAGGTCATGAAGGGACTCCTTTACTCATGGTGCCTCATTACCACCCTTATCTCATTGGTCCCACATACTAACAAAATAATTAAATAAAAGAAATACAAAAACTAATTTTGAAACTTAATATAGATTTTATAAAAAACCTAACAATTATGTACTTCTATATATATCTTGGTATTGTTTCTTCATCAACATCTCTCATAGGGAGCAATAAGGTGAAAAAGTAATAGACAGTATCTCAGATATTTTTAGCTCTTAATCCTACAAAATTGTCTTAGGTAACTCTAAACCCAAATTATTATTTATTGATCCAACCACATGTCTACTAATTTTGAGCAACTTTTTTGTGAGTTTCTAGGATTAGAAATACAAACAACTTTATAATGTGAAATAAAATAAAAAAAGTGTTGTACTTACAAGCCCTCTTTGATATGCCATCCATCTAGTTTTCCTATCTCTTGTAGAACATCTTGCCATTGTTGCACTGTTGCCTCGTCAAAACGCTTTGGGTGCTCCTCATTAAAGGCCATGTATCCCCCAGTTTGGTTTTGCACATCCGTGGGTTCAATTTTGTAGAAAACAAGCAATACGGTCTGGTTCCTTGTTCTTTTGCATTTAGAGATCTCCTTAAGCTCATTGAGGCACCATTTGCTAGATTCATAATTCATCGAGAGAATGGGGATTGAGATTTTTGATTGCTGTGTAGCAACGAGTAGATTCATAGCAATCTCTTCTCCCTTACTCAATTCTTCATCGTCCCTGAAAGTTCGAATTCCAGCCCCAACTAAAGCATGGTAGAGGTGGTCTGCAAAACCAGTACCATGAAAGCTCAAGAACACTCCATAACTCGCAGAAGAAGAAGAAGCTTGTTGAGAAGCTGCAGCCATTGTATGAAATTGATTGCTTGACTCTTTCAAATGTCACCTAAAGTGAGACGTGCCAAGCTTGATGATCTGTGGGTTGTCTTGAAAGTATTCTTGGTGAATATACAGTCTGAAGTTAAACAACAAGGAAAACTGATACATGAACTCTCTAAGCTTCGGATCTGAACCACTAAAATGCTAAATGAGAATGACCAACTAGTAAAGAGCAATTCACAGGCATGCGTGGAAGACTTTCCAACGTTTGTTTTAATTTTATTCAATCACGTTTTTTTTATCTGTTTTTGTACATTTATAATCCTATTGAGGATGTAAAGCATATTCCAATTAGTAGCGAGACGTTAGGACTTCAATATCAAAACTTACAACCTTCCTCCATATTTCACACAATTAATTAGTGATTTTCAAGCTTAAGGTCTCTATAGGCGACACCATTGCTTCAAGAAAACTTCCTAAAGAATGAAGAGAAAAAACCTCTCTAGAAACCACTTTCTTCTGTGGTCAATTTGAGCCATTTTCAAGCAATAATAGCCAAGCGAGATTTCCATTGACTAAAGACTAAAAATTACATAGCATCTACTATTTTTTATTTTTTGGGTGAAACTAATGACCACTAATGTTATTACCTTCAAAGTTACATGACACCTGCCACATGTATTATTGTCAAATGATTAATAAAATTTCTTCTTAAATACATTTACATTTGTTTAACTTATTTAAAATTTAAATTTTAAGTTATCCAGATGGATGGCCTTGGCAGGAGAATGACAATAATGCTCCCATCTGATAGATAGAGATGCCAAAAGGGTGGGTTGCAGCGACATGGAGTGGTGTGGTTTGGCCGTGATTCCAACGAGCTGTTTCGGCGGTTGGGTGACTTAGAACGCTCGCCACCTCTGGGGTTAATGTTTATTGGATTGTACTGAACCCAGCTCTTATGATGTGTTCTCTGCTTATTGCTTCAACTTGTATCAATTTCTCAAAAATTTGCAGAACAAAAAAATGCAACTACAGCAATATCTAAGAAACCCACCAAAATTAAAGCGTCTCTATCTATGACCAGCCATGCTTAAAATCCTCCAATTCCAGTAAGAGCTTCAGAGACATCTTATGCGGAAAACTCAAACTGAGTTTGCCTCTTCTTCATCGTCTTCTTTTAATTAAAATCAAAACAAGCTTATCTATATTTCTCTCATGCTCTTATGTGTTTACTGATACATGGATTGGATTCAGCAATTTTTAGGGTCATATTGGAACATTTTGAAGTAGTATTGTGAGATGAGTGTAGTCGTGCCTGCTAGTAATTCATCTAATGTGACGGATATGGGGAACACTTACGCTAGGGCCTTGCAAATTGCAATCTGGGTTTGAGTTGAACTGGGGAACAGACCGAAATTGTCTTCAGTGTGAAATTTCTGGTGGGCGTTGTGGGTTCAATATCACTGCCATCCAATTCCTCTGCTTTTGCCAATGGAGAGAGAGGGAAGTCAAATAACCTCTGTTTCTATTCATTATTTGCTCTCTTTCTAACCCCTAAAATTCACCCAAATCAGTGTTGAGAGCAAGAAATTTCAGGTAAAAACTGGTCAGCCTGCAAGATTAATCCTATTAGCAAGAGTTTCAGATCCAGTTGTAGGAGCATTGCTAAGAGAAAGATTACCCACAACAACCTGAGTTCCATGGTAGTAATAGTATACGATGGTTAAATTGTGGGATACCCATGAGGTAGATTTATCCAGACCAGGAAATGATTTGCTCATTATCGAGGAATTTTATCGTGTCATTAAGGAAGCTTGGACAACATGCTGAACCCCTGTTCTTGAACCAGGTAAAAAGTTGGAAGTTTTAGGGTGGATTTGCCCAAGAAGATGATGGTTTAAATGTAACACGGATGCTGTTGTGAATGTGAAGGAGTGTTACGCTCAATTGGTTGGGGTGATTTGGGATCAAGTAGGCATGTTCAAAGGAGAATTTGCTATCAAAATGCCTCTATGCCATGTAGTACAGGCGGAAATGCACGCAATCAAAGAAGGGACCCAGGGGTTAATGAGCAAGGATTAATGGAAAGATTAACTGCTAAAATTCGTAGCCTATATTCTTCTCGAGGCCATGTCAGATTCAGTCATGTAAGGCGTCAAAATAACATGACTACTGATTGACTGTCTAACAAGGGATTAAATAGAAGAGAGGGTCTGGTCTTTTTCAATAATCTCCCGCAAGAAATGACAGACATCCTTAAGAGGTTCTTCTAAAAAGTGGTGCTTTAGTTTAATTTCATCTGGTTTTGTTTTTCACATCCTTCGACCCCGTTTTGTACCCAAAAAAAATATAGAAGAAAGACCTGAGTAGCCTTTTCTTTTTTCTTTTCAATTTAACACGACTCATTCTTCAAATCAAGAACCCTCAGGATTTCTATCATATTAATATTTTTAATTGTGGATGATTTTACAGCTAATCAAAATTTTGTTTCCTATGTAAATACAACACATAAAAATAACATCTCATAAAAATATGAATAAGTGGCAAGGTACTTCTTGACCTTTTATAGTCATATCATACTAAGATATTTCTTATTTTTTAGTTTTGGGATGGTCTCGAGGGAGTCATTTTCACCTTAGAAGCTAGAATCCCTCGTTCAATACTAATTTATAGCAAAATTTAATGAGAAAATGCATTGACAAACTAATTAAACAAAATACAGGTGAAATAATTAAGAGAACCTAAATCAGAAACATACAGTAAAAAGAACTTTAATTAGTAGTACGGATGTTGGAAATCAATTTTCCTTCTTTTGAATTTAGGCTATGAATGATACAGCAAAATGTACAGAGAACCTGGAACAAAACGTATTAGAGAACCTTGAACAAAGTTATACATAGGAATCTTCTGATCCACTTATGTATTCATCATCCTATTTTAAATTCATACTATTACTATAAGGAGTTCAATTAAGATACATAGTAATTCCTAACTTTTCTTGATCATATTAGAGACGGACGACCGAGATTTCGATCTCGACCGTTGGCTTCACCGTGCTGTGCATTTAATGCGCAGCAACACTGAAGCACAACCCCTTTTTTTAAACATAAGGTTTCAAATAAATCCCTACAAATAATACATTTTTTCCCAAGTAGAAAGTTCCATTCATTAGAGAAAATAAGAAGAAAAGACAAACAAGAAAACCAAGGTTTATATACTAGAATCAACTAAACAATTTAACCCATTATTTCCATCCAGTACTCAAAATCATCTCACAATGAGAAAGAGAGACCCCATACTTCCCTGTTTGACTTCTCAAAATTTTATACTTGAATGGAAGAATAACCAAAAAAACATTTAAGAAATTTAATATAAAATACTTGTCTTGATCTCTGCAAGCCATGGAAGTATTTAAGAAATTTTCTTCCTCAAATATCTGTTGACAATCATATTTCCATGGATAGTAGTAGAGACATGTCTTGGATTTCTTTAGCGGACAATATCCTGCTTGGAAGTGCACATAACTCCTTCAGCCTTCTATGTCCCTTAAGAGAACTTGAGAATACTCATTAGCATTGCATTCACAATGTGTATGTAGGAATGCCAAGACAATCCTTCTGACCTCCTCAAGCTCGCTGTTATATAATTAACACACGAATCACGTAAGACTCATAAAAATAGCAAATTCTAATGCTCAGCTACTAGTAATACATACCACTGGAATTAAGCATTCTTTTCAGCTACTATATCCTCTAAGCCCAAAGTATTGTGTGCATAAATTCGTAAAATAGAAAAGGTTTTATCACATATATAGACAAATTTCTTAGGTGGGTTAGCAAAATAGTTCAAAGGCTCATGCACAGAATGATTTATAATACTCTGAGCACCAAAAGGCACTGTAAAGATTGTACAAATGAATTTACTATTCACCCTTTCATTGACAAGGCCAGCTCCAATTCCAAGAATGCTGACCATATGATGAACTGTTGAAGACTACAGACATGGCGAATCTAGAAGATCTCTTATTCACGAAATGTCATAGGTTGGCTATTGCATCCTTCAATTCGGTTGCACTATGAATAGTCACCTAGCAAAGAAATCCAAGGAAAACATTTCCCAGAGAGTTGTCACACTGCTGTTTTCACCACTCTCTGAACATGCAAGTGCAAGATCGAATAGTACAGGAATGAAGTAAGATTTTATAACTGATCAAATTATCTATAAGGTACTTACCAGCATAAATTTCATCCATTGCTTGCTTCACATGCTCATCAGGCTCTATATCAACAATTAGAATCCAAATAATCTCAAAGCCATAAATAGACAGCCTGGGGACAAAAGAGGAACAAGTTCAGTTTCCATGATTTTAATTGTGTAATTATTTAAATTATGGTAATGAGCTTTATATGTAACTTCAAAACGAAAAATCAAACTCATTTTGAGAATACAGCATTTGACTTATGGTGGTTGCTTCCCAAAAGCACATATTACATGCTCATATTTTCATTATGTCCATAAATTGCTTACTTTTTCAAGCTCCCTGTTCCACAGCTTTAGCAATTCCAGTCTTCTCCACAAAAAACTTCATCCAGATGAAACAATGTTGATAGATACATTATCCTGCAAAATGATTCAGAAGAAGAAATATCAATTCAGTAATGAATGCAAATGAAAATGATCTTTTAAGACAGCTCCATAGCAATGTTTTCTGGTTTGAAGGACAAGATGTGTACAGCATGACACGGTCCAATTTATCATAGGCCCAATGATATAATATTAATGGGTCATACATGGTCTAGTCCAACTTAGCTAAAGTTACTAATGGGCCACACCTAGCCCAGCCCAACTTAGAAAGAATACTAATGGGCTACACTTAGCCCACATTCTAGAAATAAGGGAGGTTCTAGAGGAATCTACATCTAGAAAATATCTTGTCTCTAGAAATGTCCCTAGAAATATTAGACCCACTAGAGTATTCCTAGCCATTAGATTCTAGACACTTGTACAAATCACAACCATTCATTGTATCCTACCTCACCTATAAATAGGGGAGGGACTCATTTGTATAAATCAATCAAGTAAGCAATACAAGTTTTCTCAAGGTTCTCTTTGAGCTCTAAGCCTTCTTCTACTCTCTCTAGCTGGGTTTTAGGCTGACTTAGTACAAATAAGTGCTAAGTGCCGGCACGGTTTGCTTAGTCAATAACTAAGGCCGTGACATTTGTGGTATCAGAGCTTCGGTTGGGTGTGTCAAGCGTGTGGGAAGACACAATGACAAGCGAGTCTGAGACGTTCAATGGCGCACAAGAGGAGCTAAACCGTGGGAGGGAGAACCACACCACCAAGGATAGGCGCAAGGGCAAGGAGAAGTCTGTTGAAGTTGGTGCTACTATGGAGCCACGTCTAACACGGGTAGAGTTGGCGATGGCCGAGGCAAGGGAACGCCTTGACGTTGGGGAGCAAAGGACCAAGGAGCTCGATGGCCGGATGGACGAGCTCAAGGAGTTCCTATTGGGTGCTCTCAACACCATGGAGCACAAACAACAACAGCAGCTTGATGCTCTTCAAACCCAAGTGGTGGAAAGGATCGCCGCGGTGGAAGCTCGGGTGCACGAATTGAGTAGAGAGGTAGCAACGTGCAGGAGAACCATGACTGGAGGGAATGTGTGGCGTGAAGCACCAAGGGTGGAGGTGCCAAAGCCCAAAGCATTTGAGGGAACAAGAGATGCTCGGGAGGTTGACAACTTCCTATGGCACATGGAGCGGTATTTCGAGGCTACGTCAATGGAGGACGAGTCTACCAAGATCAAGACCGTGCAACTCTACCTCACGGAGACCGCAGCTCTATGGTGGAGACGAAGGTACAACGACATGCAAAGAGGTACGTGCACCATAGACACATGGGATGACTTCAAAAAGGAGCTTAAGAAGCAATTTTATCCGGAGAATGCTGCATTCTTGGCCCGAAAGAACATCAAGAGGCTAAAGCACACGAGGTCGATTCGAGACTACGTGAAGGAGTTCTCAACACTCATGTTGGAGGTCCCGAGTATGACCGAAGAGGAACTTCTCTTCGACTTCATGGATGGGCTCCAAAATTGGGTCTCGCAAGAGCTACAACGTCGAGGTGTACAAGATCTTGCTACGGCCATAGCGGCGGCGGAGTCCTTGATAGAGTTTAGAAGGGGTCGAAGACCGACCACACAAAGGAAGGCACGAATAAGTCTTCTTCGAACAAGGAGGGTGGCAAGCAAGAAAAGAAGAAGAAATTCCAGCCCAAAGACAAGTGCTTCCTTTGTGATGGACCACATTGGGCTAGGGATTGCCCAAAACGGAAGGCCCTAAGTGCACTCCTCGAAGACATAGACGAAGAGGAGGTGCACATGGGATCATTGCAACGGCTTGGTGCTATCAAGGCCAAGGAAGACAAAGCCCCTACATCAACAAAGGGGTTGATGTACGTAGAGGTGCGTATCAACGGCAAAATGGCAAGGGCCATAGTTGATACGGGGGCAACACACAACTTTGTCTCAACGGAGGAGGCAAAGCGTTTGGGGCTCAAAACGAGCAAGGAAAGAGGGAGCCTTAAAGGCATCAACTCGAAGGCACGCTCTATCGAGGGAGTTGCCAAGGGAGTCGAGATGACGATTGGGGCATGGAAAGGCTCCGTGGATTTGTCAGTCGTGACAATGGATGACTTTGAATTGGTGCTTGGCATGGAATTCATGAAACGAGTCAAGGCCGTACCCATGCCATTCATAAGCAAGGTGTGCATCATGGAGGAGGGAGCACCATGTATGGTCCCGACGGTACAAGGGACTAAGGAGGGGCCAAAACTTCTTTCGGCCATGCAGCTGGAGAAGGGAGTCAAAAAGGGGCAAGTTACATATTTGGCGGCACTCTTAGAAGACAAGGAGGATGTCTCCAAGACGGCATTACCAAAGGAGATCAAGAGAACTCTAGAGGAGTTCAAGGACGTGATGCCCCCGGAGCTACCCAAAAGACTACCACCAATGAGGGAGGTGGATCATGCAATCGAGTTGGAGCCGGGTGCCAAACCACCAGCAATGGCACCATATAGGATGTCCCCGCCGGAGTTGGAGGAATTAAGGAAGCAACTCAAGGAGCTATTGGATGCAGGCTACATCCGACCGTCGAAGGCACCATATGGAGCACCGGTGTTGTTCTAACAAAAGCATGACGGGTCGTTGAGGCTATGCATCGACTATAGGGCACTCAACAAGGTAACTATCAAAAACAAATATCCCATTCCTTTGATTGATGATCTCTATGATAGGCTTGGCGGTGCAAGATACTTCACCATGCTAGACTTGCGGTCCGAATATTACCAAGTCCGCATCGCGGAGGGTGATGAACCGAAGACTAATTGCGTGACTAGATATGGGGCATACGAGTTCTTAGTAATGCTCTTTGGCCTCACCAATGCACCAGCCACATTTTGCACCCTCATGAATAAGATATTTCACCCTTACCTCGACAAGTTTGTGGTCGTGTACTTGGATGACATCGTCATCTATAGTAACACATTGGAGGAACATGCACAACATCTAAGGTTGGTTCTTCAAACCCTAAAGGAGAACCAACTATATGTGAAGGAGAAGTGCGAATTCGCACAAGAAGAGGTGATGTTCCTAGGTCATAAGGTAGGGGGCGGAACGTTGAGAATGGATGGGAGCAAGGTGAAAGCAATTCAGGAATGGGAGGCACCTACTAAGGTTGGCGAGTTGAGGTCTTTTCTAGGCCTTATAAACTACTACCGAAGGTTCATTGCAGGATACTCCAAGAGGGCAGCTCCACTCACAGATCTACTAAAAAAGAACAAGGCGTGGGAGTGGTCCGACGCTTGTCAAGACGCCTTTGATGATTTAAAGAAGGCGGTGATGGAAGAACCGGTACTTGCCTTGCCGGACTATGGCAAACCGTTCGAGGTACATACGGATGCGTCCGACTTTGCAATTGGAGGGGTGTTAATGCAAGAAAAACACCCTATTGCATATGAGAGTCGCAAGCTCAACGAGACGGAGCGGCGCTATACGGTGCACGAGAAGGAGATGACCGCTATGGTGCATTGTCTAAGGACATGGCGACACTATTTGTTGGGATCGAGGTTCGTGGTAAAAACGGATAGTGTGGCTACGAGTTACTTCCAAACTCAAAAGAAGTTGAGTCCGAAGCAAGCTAGGTGGCAAGATTTCCTAGCGGAATTTGACTTCACCTTTGAGTATAAACCAGGGAAAACAAACGAGGTGGCCGACGCACTAAGTCGAAAGGCGGAGTTGGCATCTCTTAGCCAACCGGAAGGAGAATTGTTGAGCTTTATCAAGGGAGGGTACAAGCATTGACCCAATGGCTAAGGGCTTGCTCACCCTAGCCAAGGAAGGCAAAACAAGGCGGTTTTGGGAAGAGGATGGTGTTCTCTATGCCAAGAAGAAGAGGATCTTTGTTCCTAAGTGGAACAACCTAAGGAAGAACCTTATCCATGAATGCCACGACACCAAGTGAGCTGGTCATCCAGGGCAAAGACGCACTCGTGCATTGTTGGAAGCGGCTTACTATTGGCCTCAGATGAGGGATGATGTTGAGGCTTATGTAAGGACTTGTCTTGTGTGCCAACAAGACAAGGTGGAACAACATCCACCACGGGGTTTGTTGGAACCATTGCCTACACCAAGTCGTGCTTGGGAGAGTGTCTCTATGGACTTCATCAGCGCTCTTCCTAAGTCCGAAGGATGTGGGTCAATCATGGTGGTGGTAGATCGGCTATCCAAATACGACACGTTTGTGGCAGCACCCAGAGATTGCACAGCGGAAGAAGTAGCTAGGTTATTCCTAAAGAATGTGGTCAAGTATTGGGGGGTGCCACAATCAATCATCAGCGATCGTGACCCTCGCTTCACGGGGAGGTTTTGGGCGGAGTTGTTCAAGTTGTTGGGCACATCATTGCGGTACTCAACAAGCTTTCATCCCCAAACGGATGGGCAAACTGAATGTGTCAACAACTTACTAGAGCTATACTTGAGGCACTTTGTGAGTGCCAACCAGCGAGATTGGGCCAAGTTGCTTGATGTGGCTCAGTTTTCATACAATCTCCAAAGAAGTGAGGCCACCAACCAAAGCCCATTTGAGATTGCCACGGGGCAACAACCGTTAACACCACACACTATAGTGACGGGTTATACGGGAAAGAGCCCCTCAGCTTACAAGTTCGCCAAGGAGTGGCAAGAAAGGTTGGATGTGGCTAAGTCCTACTTAGACAAAGCCACAAAGAAGATGAAGAAGTGGGCCGACAAAGATAGACGACCTGCAAACTTCGAAATAGGGGACATGGTCATGGTGAAGTTACTACCCCAACAATTCAAGTCCTTGCGAAAGGTGCACAAAGGACTGGTCCGTCGGTACGAAGGCCCGTTCAAAATCGTGAAGAAGGTGGGTAAGGTTTCTTACCAACTAGACCTCCCACCAAAGCTCAAGATCCATCCTGTCTTCCATGCAAGTATGTTGAAGCCTTACCAAGGAGATGCGGAGGATCCTAGTCGTGGGACTTCAACAAGGGCACCTACGAGCATAACGACATCCTATGACAAGGAGGCAGAACATATAATGGCGGATCGAGTAATGCGCAAACGTGGAGTGCCTCCGAGTCGAGAGTATTTGGTGAAGTGGAAGGGATTGCCCGAGAGCGAAGCAAGTTGGGAACCAAAAAACGCATTGTGGCAGTTCCAAGAACAAATAAGGAGGTTCCACGATGAAAACACGACGAGGACGTCGACGGAATAGGTGGGGGAGAATGACACGGTCCAATTTATTATAGGCCCAATGATATAATATTAATGGGTCATACATGGTCTAGTCCAACTTAGCTAAAGTTACTAATGGGCCACACCTAGCCCATCCCAACTTAGAAAGAATACTAATGGGCTACACTTAGCCCACATTCTAGAAATAAGGGAGGTTCTAGAGGAATCTACATCTAGAAAATATCTTGTCTCTAGAAATGTCCCTAGAAATATTAGACCCACTAGAGTATTCCTAGCCATTAGATTCTAGACACTTTTACAAATCACAACCATTCATTGTATCCTACCTCACCTATAAATAGGGGAGGGACTCATTTGTATAAATCAATCAAGTAAGTGAGCAATACAAGTTCTCTCAAGGTTCTCTTTGAGCTCTAAGCCTTCTTCTACTCTCTCTAGCTGGGTTTTAGGCTGACTTAGTACAAATAAGTGCTAAGTGCCGGCACGGTTTGCTTAGTCAATAACTAAGGCCGTGACAAGCAGCTCACTTGGACTCAGCTTTTCCAGTTTTTATATTTTTTAGTCTTAGAAGACAAGAGAAGTAAGAGATTACAGAAACATGCCACAAGCTTCTCTTTCCACTTGCCAAATAGAGCTCTTGGGTGGAAATGGATTAGAATGGAAAAAAGAACAATAAATTACAGGAATTAAAAAAATGAATTAGAGAACTGACAAACCTTTGTCTTGTCTCACAATGCACGTCCAACTGTGTGGTCTATGTTCAAATGGTCATCAAACAGGCGGCAAATGAGATCATAGATCATCCTACTTAACTTCTTGAATATGGAAAATATTTGGGATCATGGAGGAATTGGTGGAGTGTTTATTGATGCATTTGATAAGAATTTAAATAATTATATCTTATTAACTGACCAGAAGATTTGGATCATGTTCAATCCTGCTATTATACATAAGTTTCTGTTTATTGCTTTTCTCTACCCAGCCATGCTGTTGTCCAGACACTAGGTCCTAGTATCCTATTTCTATTTAAAATGCAGCAAAGAAGATATATACTGACATTGGCTATTCTCTGTTCATGGAAGGCATCACTGTACTGTATATGAACATTTGACAAGCAATTAATTGAATAATAATATTATGGCAAAATTATGTAGATCATTCTGCCTAAAAAAGCAATTATGACTCTTTTTTCAAGGTAGGATTCTTGGATCATGTTTCACTCTTATGATCCTACAATAATCTTATACCCCTTTTTCTGGACATACAACTCTCAGGCAATAGAACCTAATGCCCTAGTTCTAATTTAAATGAAGCTAAGATGATATATGTTGACAATGGCTACACTATTCTATTTGATGTTTCTGATTATCCACACAGTGAAAATATTTGGGATCATGGAGGAATTGGTGGAGAACTTATTGATGCAATTGATAGAATATCTTATTATATGATCAAGGGGCAATTGTCCTCTTTGTTATCCAAGCAGAAGATTTGGGTCACAGCAAATCCTGTGCCTTTTTCTCTAATGCTCTTATCCAAGCACAAGGACTTAGATATAACTAACACTACACAGTAAAAGATACATTCTACATTGGCTTCTCTACTGTATCTGAACCCCCAATAAACATAACTGTTGAGCTCGAGTCCCTTGTAGGACTTGAGCCTTAGCTGTTGCTTGATTAGCAAAAATTAAAACGTTTAATTACAAAAATAGAATTTTACTTAAAATCTCATAAAGAGAGAAAAAAGTTTAAAAAAAAAAAAAAAAAAAAGGGAGGGGGTCAGTGTAATTTTTGTGCTGTTTCAGTATTAAGTTATGAAAAACATACCTGAGGATCTCTGATTGAGAAAATTCTCAGTTAAATGCTGTTCCAATATTAAGTTCCAAACCAATTGAATCTTCACCAAACTCAACTCGACTGAATAAATTGACAATTGACAGAAATTCAAACTACCGGAGGAATTGGAAGAAAGAAAACCATAACAGTGGAACTTCCAACCAGAACATAAATTGATAAAATGGAGCATTTACCTGTTCTTCAGGTATGATGCAGAGTTTATCAAAACGACAGAGGACTACAACTGAAGAACCACTCTGGCTTCTCCCAGTCACCATGGAGTAAAAAAGAAACAGAGGAAACCCACAGACCTTCAACCGGGACCAATTCTCAGCCAGTGCAAGGAATTCAGTCCTTCACAAAAAGTGACGGATCAGTCCTCAGGGATACTTGGAATCACCAGCATCGTCAATTTTTTTTCTTCTCTGGCATCCTGCAATTAAAAAAGAAGCATCTCAAAGCCAGCCAATAGCAGTAAACATCAAGCTAAAGGAAATGGCAGAATTACCAGAAATCTGTGATTGCAATCATTTTAAGTGACATTAAAATTTGATTGAATAGGAAGGACTCAAACATCAAAGCACAGAAACAGGCAACAAGTGTGGGCATATCATGAGATAAATAATAAATTTATTTATAGTAGGTTCTTGTACAATACTATGTGGTAAAACAGAAATTAGTTTGAACAGAATTTAACTTTGTCATAACCCCAGCCGTGCTGAAATGTATCAGAAACTTACAATTGCTTTTCTTTAAGCAATGAAAGAGAAACAAATGAGAGGAGAAACGAAGGAAATAGGAAGGAAGAAGGCAAAGTCAAAATTTATGAAGGCAACCACCCATGGTGAAAGAAACATATTGACACAAGTTAACGGAGAAAAGTGGAGCACTAAGCACATATACGGCCTACCCACATGTAGAATCGTTTCAAAATTAAAAATATTCTAAGAAATGTATATTTTTCCTTTTTTTGGTAATTAAAACTTCATAGTATACGCACCTATATCCCCTTTGAGATAGTGAGGGCAGGGTGAACAGAAAAGGAAACATTCAATCAAGGGCAGAAAAGAATCACAGAACACAATATCTGGTATAGAAAAGCATACCTGTGACTCAAATGGGGATGAAAACTGATTGGCTTCCAGTTGGGTAACAAATCAACAGCACTAGATGAAGAGCTTAGACACTAGAAGTGAGTGTATTTTCTGCTCCATGTATATAACCTGCATATCGTTATCAAGATCGGTTTGCAGATATAAATTAAAATCCATTTTAAGATGATGCAAAAATAGGGTGGATGAAGTGGAGAGGTGCATCCGGGGTCTTATGTGATCGGTGTATTCCATTAAAGCTTAAAGGAAAATTTTATAGGACCGTTGTCCGACCAGCTATGATGGACGGTGCAGAGTGTTGGGCTGTTAAAAAGAATCATATAGATAAACTCGGTGAGTAGAAATGAGGATGCTAAGATGGATGAGTGGCAAAACTAGGATGGATAAGATAAGAACGATCATATTAGAGTTGGTCGGAGTTGCTCCCATAGTGATAAGCTTTGAGAAAGTCGTTTGAGGTGGCACGCCATGTTCAACGCCCCGGGGGTGTGTGACCGGTGCATATTGAAGGAACTAGAAGAGCTAGGGGTAGACCTAAGATAACCTAGGAGAAGTGGTGAGAAGGATATGTATGCTTGGCCTTGTATCTAGCATGGCCTGCGCCGATTGGAGGGCAAGAATCCATGTAGCCGACCCCATTTAGTTGGGAAAAGGCTTATTGTTGTTGTTGTTGTTGTTGTTTAAGATGATGCAAAAAAACATTATGATTTAGATGGAATTTCAGTTCCATTCCCGGCCACCATTTCAACACATGGATAAGTATCGCTTTATATCTTTTCCTTTGTCTTGTCATATTGGATGGAAATTTAGAGCAGATCTTCTTGTTCACAATAGAATATAGGTCCAAAAGTTTTTAGGCAATCGATCAATATCTTAGTCAGTTCAGGAACCATTATGATTTTAAAATCTGACCATTCTCCTACCAAAAAAAAAAAATTCTGATTGTTTCCAACTTAGGACTCTCAATAATGTTAATAGATGCAAAATCACAAATCTCATCCAGATGAAATTTGATGAATAGATATAAAATAATTTTCAAAAACTACAACCATCCACATATGATAGCTACTATTAATCTTTATGTGGCAAGTTGAAAATGCTATATACTTTCGCTGACAAGCAAGCACATTGACACGGTCCAATTTATCTTAGGCCCAATGATATAATATTGATGGGTCATACATGGTCTAGTCCAACTTAGCTAAAGTTACTAATGGGCCACACATGGCCCAGCCCAACTTAGAAATGATACTAATGAGCTACACTTAGCCCACATTCTAGAAATAAGGGAGGTTCTAGAGGAATCTACATCTAGAAAATATCTTGTCTCTAGAAATGTCCCTAGAAATATCTAGATCCACTAGAGTATTCCTAGCCATTAGATTCTAGACACTTGTACAAATCACAACCATTCATTGTATCCTACCTCACCTATAAATAGGGGAGGGATTCATTTGTACAAAGCATCAAGTAAGTGATCAATACAAGTTCTCTCAAGGTTCTCTTTGAGCTCTAAGCTTTCTTCTACTTTCTCTAGCTAAGTTTTAGGCTGACTTAGTACAAGTAAGTGCTAAGTGCCGGCACGGTTGGCTTAGTCAATAACTAAGACCGTGACAACATGCCTTGTTCATATTCTTAAATTATTTTCAAATGTTCATGCAAAATAAAGTATAAGAATTAATGTTTGATTTCAATTTTGTCCATTTGCATAGATTTCTTTTTCCTAGAAACAGACGCACTTGGTTTTAGAAAGGGGTTTCTCTTTTCATGCAAAATAAGTATAAGAATTAATGTTTGATTT